>NW_027223775.1:9117036-9582036 GCF_028538775.1 Myotis yumanensis | reverse complement strand
AAATAGTTCAGCCGCTCCAATCCCTGCCAAGTCCCGGGAACTGGCCCCCCCATGACCCCCCCACCGCCCCGGGCGAGAATGGCCTGTTTATGTCCACATTCCCGAATTGAGTCATCATTCCTGTCCTGCTCATGGAAAGAATTTTTTTGCAATGCCCCACAGACACCCCGTCTCCGAGGCAGTGTGAGAACCACTCCGGGGAGGGGGTGCAGGCGGGGGAGTGAGGGGGAGAATTTTCCAAATGCAATGAGGCTCCCTGCCAGGGTGGGTGTGGACGGCAGGGGAGATAAGACATTCAGTGTTCCCTGTACCCATAAATCGCAGTCCCCTGTAATCATGGTGTTCCTACAATCCTGGGAGATGGATGAGCCGATCCACGATTCTCTCTCATCATTGATGTTTCTCTCTCTCTCTCTCTCCCTTCCTCTCTGAAGTTAATAAAAATCCTAATATATAAAAAGCCAGGGTCTGTCACAACCTAAATGGACTGAACAGCAGGCTAGGGCAGTGGTCGGCAAACCGCGGCTAGCGAGCCACATGTGGCTCTTTGGCCCCTTGAGTGTGGCTCTTCCACAAAATACCACGTGCAGGAGCGCACGTACCGTGCAATTGAAACTTCGTGGCCCATGCGCAGAAGTCGGTATTTTGTGGAAGAGCCGGTATTTTGTGGAAGAGCCACAGTCAAGGGGCCAAAGAGCCACATGTGGCTCCCGAGCCGCAGTTTGCCGACCACTGCCCTAGCCTGTAAACCACAGTCCCCTATAATCACAGTGTTCCTACAATCCTAGGAGATGGATGAGCCGATCCACAATTCTCTCTCATCATTGATGTTTCTCTCTCTCTCTCTCTCTCTCTCTCTCTCTCTCTCTCTCCCTCCCTTCCTTCCTCTCTGAAATCAATAAAAATCTCTATTATAAAAACCCCTTGCCCATCACGCCGTCACGCCGTAACGACCAAAGACTGGCCACCAGGAGGCTGCGTGCGGGACGAGGCAGTGCGCCCGGTCGGGGTCTCGTGTGATTTCGAGAGCTGGGCCTCTAGTATTCTTTTTTAAACAATTATCTTTATTGTCGAAAGTATTATAAATGTTCCCTTTTATCTCTCCATTGACCTCCGTCCTCAAAATGAAAAGGGAACCCACTATATGGGGATGGGGGGGAAAGAACATATTGCCAAAGATACATTGGGTAAGGGGTTAATTTCCAAAATATAGGGTGTCCCAAAATTCACGCAAGATTTGAATTTGGCGTGAGAATTAACAACAACAACAAAAATAAAAGCCTGATTGTACTTGGTTTATTGAATCAGATTCTAATATCTGTTGCCCTTTGATGTCAATCCCTTCGATTCGATCAGCATCACCAAGTACCAATGACGGCCCAGGAGCAGGGACAGGGAAGACCCATGGAGACCGCGGCTTTGCGTCTGTGCCAGCAAAGCCATGGAGGCCTTTGACCCGATGTGCTATTCCATACATAACCCTAGACTGTGTCCTTTATGAATCAATAAAAAATTTACAACTTTTCATTATAAACCTGGGTTTTCTATCAAAATCACTTCTTGCGTGAATTTTGGGACACCCTATATATATCTATCTATATAGATAGATAGATAGATAGATAGATAGATAGATAGATATAAAGAACTCACACAACTCAACAAAAGGAAGAGAAACAATTCAATTTTTTAAAAAAAAGAAACGGACAGAGGATCTAAACAGACACTTCTCCAAAGAGGACATACAGGTGCCAAGAGACATAGGAAAGGGTGTTCAAGGTCACAGCATCAGGGAGATGCAGGTGTCAATGACCTTGAGGTGCCACTTCACACCTGCCAGCGTGGCTGCCATCCACACATCAACGAACCCGCGTTAAAATGCAGCAGTGCCCTGAGGCCTGGCCCAGTGGGTGAGCTTTGAGCTATGAACCAGGAAGTCAGGGATCCAGCCCGCAACCCAGGCATGTGCCCTTGACCGGGAACCGAGCCGTGACCTCCTGGGTCATAGGTCGACACTCAACCACGGAGCCACGCCGGCCGAGCAGTGCGTTTTCTATGCGTGTAAGACACGGGTTCGCTGCCAAAAATCACGCGTTGCCCTCGCTGATCATTGCTCCTGTGATCTCAGAGTTGTCAGGAAAAAAAAAAAAAAAAATGATGGATTGGCGAGTCCCGGCGAATCAAAGTCATTATTTCTGGCAGATGTCGTGGAAAATTTAATGGGCTCGTTTTTGATAACCCCTGACCACCGGCTAATTCGCCTGCTTTGCTGAAGAATACATTTCGCCGGTAATTTATTCAGGGAACTTTGGAGGGAGAATTTACTGCTTGCAAATTGGGCTTCTGTCAGAATCGCATTACAGAGATCTTTTTATTTTATTTTATTTTACTTTATTTTTTTCCCAGAGGTAGGCTTGTGCCTGAGAAACCCGGCCATAAACACAGCCCCTGTTATCTCCATCGCCTTCTGCAATGAAGACATTCGGTATCAAAGTGAGCTTTTCCTTCCCATCAGCCAAAGGGACCCCTTTTGGGTGAGAAAATATCTATTTGCACAACCGGTGTGGCTCAGGGGTTGCATGTCAACCTATGAATCGGGAGGTCACGGGTTCGAATCCTGGTCAAGGGCACAGGCCCGGGTTGCGGGCTCGATCCCCACTAGGGGGCGTGCAGGAGGCGGCCGATCCGTGATTCTCTCTCGTCATGGATGTTTCTATCTCTCTCTTTCTCTCCCTTCCTCTCTGAGATCAATAAAAATATCTACATGTACACACATACATTATTTTAGTAGAAGCCTGGTGCATGAAATTTGTGCACTCGGGGCGGGGGGGGGGGGGCACTCAGCCTGGATTGCTAGAGGGCGCAGGCCAGGCCGAGGAACCCCACTGGTGCACAATCGGGGCCAGGGAAGGGACGAGGGAGGTTGGCCAGTCGGGGAGGGACCGCGGGAGGGAGGGCTCCAGGGCGTGTCCGGCCCGTCTCGCTCAGTCCCAATCGGCCGGACCCCAGCAGCAAGTTAACCTACCAGTCAGAGCGTCTGCCCCCTGGTGGTCAGTGCACATCATAGCGATTGGTTAACCAGTCTACTGTCTGCCCCCTGGTGGTCAGTGCACGTCATAGCGACTGGTCAACCAGTCTACTGTCTGCCTCCTGGTAGTCAGTGCACGTCATAGCGAGTGGTCAACCAGTCGACTGTCTGCCCCCTGGTGGTCAGTGCACGTCATAGCAACTGGTCAACCAGTCTACTGTCTGCCCCCTGGTGGTCAGTGCACATCATAGAGACTGGTCAACCAGTCGACTGTCTGCCCCCTGGTGGTCAGTGCACGTCATAGCGACTGGTGAACCGGTCGACTGTCTGCCCCCTGGTGGTCAGTGCACGTCATAGCAACTGGTCAACCAGTCGACTGTCTGCCCCCTGGTGGTCAGTGCACGTCATAGTGAGCAGTTGAGCGGCCTTAGCATATCATTAGCATATTACGCTTTGATTGGTTGAATGGATGACTGGACGACCAGACACTTAGCATATTAGGCTTTTATTATATAGGATGTAGTGAATAGTTGTTGGTATTTTTCCCATCATCACTTGCCTCACCAGCCCCTTGCCCGCAAGGCTGTTCTGAAACTCCCAGAGGCCCAGTGCATGAATTGGTGCACCGGTGGGGTCCGGGGAGGATCAGGGCCGGTCCTGTCAGGAGGAGGAGATGGCCGGAGGTTGGCTGGCTGGCCCGCCCCCAATTGGGGGGTGGCGATCAGGGGCAGAGCTGGCTGTGGGGAGGGGCTGCAGGCCAATCGGGGTGGTGGGGGCTGATCGGGGGCAGGGCCAGCTGGAGGGAGGAGCCAGGGGAGGTTGGTCGGCAAGCCCCGCACCCCGATCAGGCCGGTTTCCTGGCTGCAGTGGGCGTCATAGTAACCAGTGGTTCTGGTCCTTACAGCATTGCGGTCTCTGGCTTTTTATATATACAAATGGGCAGAAAAATAAAATAAAATGAAATGAAATAAATAAAAAATAAAATAAAATAAAGCTATGGGGTACAATAGTCCTTTCAATATCAAGGATATGGGCCTAGCTGGTGTGGCTCAGTGGAGAGAGCGTCGGCCTGCGGATGGAAGGGTCCTGGGTTCGATTCCCACCAAGGGCACATGCCCGGGTTGCAGGCTCCATCCCCAGTGTGGGGCGGGCAGGAAGCAGCCGATCCACAATTCTCATCACTGATGTCTCTATCTTTCTCTCTCTCTCTCCCCCTTCCTCTTTGAAATCAATAAAAAAATATGTTTTTTTTAAAAATCAAGGGTACGTTGTGTCCATCCCCTAATAGATTTTCCCCCAGCCGCCCGACAAACGGAGACCCTCACACTTCTCTGCAAAGAGCCAGAGTTGTAAACCATTCTCTCTCTCTCTCTCTCTCTCTCTCTCTCTCTGTCGGATGCTAATTGCCAAAGTACAAGTCGCGGGAGGGGAGTGAAGTGGGGAAGAGAGCGCAGAGGGGCGGCCCACCTGGGCTCCTGAGGAGACAATTACCGGGTTCGAGAGCCTGGAGAACAGGCATTTGCAAGTTCCTCTTCCTGCCTGGTTGTGAGAGGAGCTAATTATCGGATGGAGGCCCATCGACACCCCAGGGGTTGGGTTCAAGCACCATCGTCTTGTTTCTTTAAGGTTTAGATCAGGTGTGTGGCCGCCCAAGGGCCTGGTCGCCTCCGAAATCCTGCCCCTTGGGGGGTGGGGGCACCTCCCGCTCAAGGTCACGGTGTGTCCTTCAGGAAGCCAACATGACACCAGCTCAGGGAGATTCATAATTTCTTTTCTCCTTTTTCTTTTTCAATTTTTTATTTCAAGAAAAACGTTTTCAATGTAACAATGTTACCTGCAATACACCTTCATATTTCAAGAAAAGCGATCCTAAATGAAATGATGTTGCATGCAATAAAGATTAATATCTCAAGAAAAACGATCTTAAATATGGTAATGTTGCAGGCAATAAACACCAATTATTCAAGGGAAATGATCTTACATATGATAATGCTAGAGGCCCAGAGCACGAATTCGTGCACCGGTGGGGTTCCTCGGGCTGGTCAGCGATTGGTCCCGATCGGGGCCAGCTGGCCCGGGGTAGGGACCATGGGAGGTTGGCTGTGGGAGTGCACTGACCACCAGGGGGCAGCTCCTGTGTTGAGCATCTACCCCCTGGTGGTCAGTGCGCGTCATAGCAACTGGTCGACTGGTCGTAATGGTCCCTTAGGCTTTTATATATATAGATGACATGTAATAAACATAATATTTCAAGAATAGAAGGATCTTAAGTGTGATAATATTACCAAAACGGTACTGCCATGGTATGATCTTACAGAAGTGGTAGGAAATATTAAAAATCTGCAAATAACAGGATGACTTCTATTATATTCTCATATATTTTCCCCCCACCTCTGGCTCTATTTTTGTTCATCAGTTTATGTTGTTCATTAGATTCCACACACGAGTGAGATCATACGATATTTATCTTTTCTCCAACTGAGTTATTTCGCGTAGCGTGGTGCTTTTAAAGTCTATTTCGTCGGATGTGAGTATGGCTACTCCAGCGTTTTTTAAAAATTTCTTTTCCATTTCCATGGGGAATTTTTCCCATCCCTTCACTCTGGTCCTGTGTGTGTCTTTGGTTCTGAAGCGGGTCTCTTGTACAGACCGCGTACAGTTGGGTCATGTTTCTGTGTCCGTTCAGCTACCCTACGCCTTTCGATTGGAGCATTGAATCCGTTTACATTTAGGGATGTTATTGAGATTCACAATTTCATGGGGAGGGATTGAACGGCTATGGGGACATCCTTTTTTTAAAAAATATGTATTTCATTGTGTTTTTTTTTTTTTACAGAGAGGAAGGGAGAGGGATAAAGAGGTAGGAACATCGATGAGAGAGAAACATCGATTAGCTGCCTCCTGCACACCCCCTACTGGGGACATGCCCACAACCAAGGTACATGCCCTTGACCAGGAATCGAACCCGGGACACTTCAGTCCGCAGGCCGACGCTCTATCCACTGAGCCACACTGGTTAGAACATCTGGGGACATTCTTGGTCGTCGCAAACTAAGGGGAGGGGTGAGGCAGGAGGCTCAAAGTCCCCACCCCGTGCACAGGACGGCCTCCCAGGATCGAGGGTGGCTCAGCCCCAGCCAGGCCAGTGTGGCTCAGTGGTTAAGCTTCAACCTGTGAACCAGGAGGTCACGGTTCGATTCCCGCTCAGGGCACATGCCCGGGTTGCATGCTGGATCCCCAGTAGGGGGCGTGCAGGGGGCAGCCAACCCATGATTCTCATCATGGGTGTTTCTCTCTCCCTCTCTCTCTCTCTCTCTCTCTCTCTCCTCCTCCTCCTCTTTCCTTTCTTCTCTCTCTCGCTCTAGAAGCCAGTGGAAACCATATCCTCAGGTTAGGATCAGCAAAAATAAAATGAAATCAAGTTCTTCGAGGGCGAGGTACAATGACATGTCCACTCCGTCTCCATATTCCAGGAGAGATGGAACTTGGGCTGGGATTTCACACCTGGCCATCCTCTCAGTAGAATTTTAGTTTCTAGTTCTTGGTGGTATGGTGCACCCAATAATAAATGTGCATCTATCTCATTGATTTCTTTAAAAAAATATGTTTTTATGGATTTCAGAGCGAGGAAGGGAGAGGGAGAGAGAGAGAGAGAAACATCCATGATGAGAGAGAATCATGGATCGGCTGCCTCCTGCACGCCCCCTACTGGGGATCGAGCCTGCAACCCGGGCATGTGCCCCTGACCGGGAATCGAACCGTGACCTTCTGGTTCATAGGTCGATGCTCAACCCCTGAGCCACACCCACCAGGCCATTTGCCAAATATTTAAATACATATTGCACACGCATAGTTATTATTCCACTAGTGACCCGGTGCACAGATTCGTGCACAGTGAAAGGAACTTAATTAGAAGGTGGCTGGTGGGGTGGGACAGGGTGAGATGGGCCGGACGCCCCCTGGAGCCAACCTCCCGTGGTCCCTCCATGGCGTCTATGGATTGAACAGGGTCCCTCCCGCAGGTGGGGTCCCTCGGGCTGGCCTGCGGGGATCGGGCCGACTCTCCGACATCCCCCGAGGGGTCCCGGAGTGCGAGAGGGCGCTCTGCAAAGCTACCATCGTACAGGGTGTGGAACGCAAACGCAAGTGTGCAGTAAACCAGATTCGGGGCCCACAGTGCCCCAGCCACCACATAAGCCACGGCCGAAGGTGGAATCGCGTGGCCCCGTGGAGAATCAAGCTCCCTCCCCTCTGGTTTTGGGGTGCATCACCCGAGAACCGCTACTGCCAAGTCACTGCAAGCTCAGCAGCTCCTGGGTTGACTGTGTGCACCCTGGTGGTCAGTTCATGTCACAGCGGCCAGTCAAATGGACACTTAGCATATTAGCCTTTTATATATATAGACTAGAGGCCCAGTGCATGAAATTCGTGCACGGGGGGGGAGGTCCCTCAGCCCAGCCTGTGCCCTCTCCAATCTGGGACCCCTCGGGGGATGTCTGACTGGCGGTTTAGGCCCAATTACTCTCGCAATCTGGGACTGCTGGCCCCTAACCGCTCACCTGCCTGCCTGTCTGATCGCCCCTAAGCACCTCTACCTGTTGGCCTGATGCCCCTAACTGCTCTCCCTTGCCATCTTGATCGCCCCCTAACTGCTCTCCCCTGCCCACATGATCGTCCCCTAACTGCTCTCCCCTGCCGGCCTGATTGCTCCTAACCACCTCTGCCTCAGCCCCCACCACCGTGGCTTTGTCCAGAAGGACGTCCGGAAGGATGTCCAGATGATGTTCGGTCTAATTAGCATATTAGCCTTTTATATATATATAGGTTTGCCCAATGAACTACAGTCATCATCTCGGACAATCTCCCGATTAGCAATGAGCATATGGATCATTGGCGAATGCTGGCGAGACAATCATAATCGCCTCTGGAAACAGAGAAGACGGTGGCCCCGGTAGAAAGGAACGTTTTAAACACCCGTGTGATCTCGGAGGTGCTTATCCAAACGCCCCCCGTGGGAGCCGTTTTGCGGGGTCGGCCGATACACTCCGTGCAAACCCTCACTGTCCCCCGGAGTCCTTCTTAAAATTCAGGATCGCGAGGCATGGCACGCGGGATGAGGGATGGCGCATAATGACTTTCTTTATTCAATGTTTCTAATCTCTCCTCTCCACCCACCCCCCCTCCACCCGGGGATTTTTCTCTGGAACCGTCCGGAGCTTTAAATAAAAGAACAGCAGAGTGATTGAATCTTCTCACACCCTTATTTTTAGCTGTGCGTCTGGAAGTCTTGCAAGACCCGCAGCGGAGAAGACGAGAGAGAAATGTGTGTGTGGATGGGCCATGGGGATCATTCTAAGTCACGGTGAGTCCTTCGGTTGACTTCACGGAAAACTGGGAGGGGGGGGGAGCTGGGAGGGAAAGACAGCACCCTTTCCTCCGTTCTGGCCTTTAGGATTTCGGAATTCTCTATTTGACAGGTGGGGTCATCGTCGACAGAAGGCTGCACCCAGACTGGTGTGGCTCAGTGGTTGGGCGCCGACCTGTGAACCAGGAGGTCAGGGTTCGATTCCTGGTTAGGGCACATGCCCGGGTTGCAGGCTCCATCCCCAGTAGGGGGCGTGCAGGAGGCGACCAATCCATGGTTCTCTCTCATCATTGATGCTTCTATTTCTCTTTTCTTCTTTGAAATATATATATTAGAGGCCCCATGCATGAAATTCATGTAAGGGGCTCAGCCCTTACAGCCCCAGCTTCATCCGGAAGGTTGTCTGGAAGGATGTCCGGAAGGTCGTTTGGCTGTCCGATCTAATTAGCATTTTAGGCTTTTATAATATATATATATATATATTTAAAAAAAATATTAAGCTGCAGACATGCATGGGCTCCATTACCTTCACTGAGTCCCATCTTGAAGAGTCATGACCTACTAGGAATTCTGCAGCTGGGTGTTAACTTAGATTAAATCACTGCATCTTTTTTAAAAATATATATATTTTTATTGATTTCAGCGAGGAAGGGAGAGGGAGAGGGAGAGAGAGAGAGAGAGAAACATTCATGATGAGAGAGAATCATGGATCGGCTGCCTCCTGCATGCCCCACACTGGGGATGGAGCCAGCAACCCGGGCCTGTGCCCGTGACCGGGAATCGAACCCTGACCTCCTGGTTCCTAGGTCAGCGCTCAATCCCTGAGCCCCGCCGGCCGGCCGGGAGGTGAGCCTGTTTTCTTGCTGGCATGGCAGGCCTCCCAGGCCTGTGAGCTCGCTGCCTATGAATTATGCAGCTGTGGCTACAGCAGGAGGCACTTAGAAGAGCCCTCGATGAAGACGGATGGCTGCGTGGGCAGCCTCGCGGGAGGTTTGGAAAATGAGAATTAGGGCCGGGGCGGGAGGAGTGGGGGGGGGGGGGGGCTGTGCCTCGCACACCCTCTCAGTTCCTCCTCCTCTCTGGCTGCTGGTTTCTCCCTCCCCCCTCTCCTCCGTGCGCCCCTCTTCCCTCCCCCAACCTCCCCTCTTCACTCCACGGCTGTGCTGTCGGCTCCATTTATTCCACCAAAGGCCCCTGAAATCCCGTCCCCGCCCCCCAACACACACACAACCAGGGGGCTCGGGGAAATTTGCATCCAACTGGCTCCTCTTAGAAGCAAGTAACCAAGGCACCTCCAATTCTTCCTGCTTTGCCTTAAAAAAAAAAAAAAAACCCTAGAGGCCCGGTGCATGAAATTCATGCACAGGGCAGGGGGTCCCACAGCCCGGCCTGCACCCTCTCCATTCCAGGACCTCTCTGGGGCGGGATCAGGCCTAAACCGGCCGTCGGACATCCCTCTCGCAATCCGGGGCCGCTGGCTCCTAACCGCTCACCTGCCTGCCTGCCTGATCACCCCTAACCACTCTGCCTGCCTGATCACCCCCAACCACTCTGCCTGATCGCCTCTATCTGCCCTCCCCTGCCAGCCTGGTCACCCCTAACCGCGTCTGCCTCGGCCCCCACCACCGTGGCTTTGTCAGGAAGGACGTCCGGAAGTTGTCCGGTCTAATTATCATATTGCCCTTTTATTAGTATAGATGTTTTTTATTGCCCTGGACGGTGTGGCTCAGTGGATAGAGCGTCAGCCTGCGGACTGAAGGGTCCCGGGTTCGATTCCGGTTAAGGGCACGTGCCTGGGTTGCGGGCACATCCCCAGGCCTGGTCGGGGCTCATGTGGGAAGATGTGTCTCTCTCACATGGATGTTTCTCTCCTTCTGTCTCTCCCCCTCCCTTCTACTCGCTCTAAAAAAAAATCAATTGAAAAATATCCTGGGTAGAGGATTAACAAAAAAATATATGTTTTTTTTTATTGATTTCAGAGAAAACAGAGAGAGAGAGACAGAGAGAGAGAGAGAGAGAAACATCCATGATGAGAGAGAATCATGGGCTGGCTGCCTCCTGCACGCCCCCTACTGGGGATCAAGCCTGCAACCCAGGCATGTGCCCTTGACCGAGAACCGAACCCTGACCTCCCGGTTCCTGGGTCGATGCGCTATCCACTGAGCCACACCGGCTGGGCCAGTTTTGCCTCCTGATGGGTTCTCTGTTGTCTGCTTCTCATTGGTCCCCATCTGGGCCCCTGCCCTCCATGACCCACTCATGCAAGGACGGCTTTGGCTGAAGTTCTGAGCATCCCTGTATCCAGGCACCTGCCCCTGGCGGGATCTTCCCACAATGCACTGCACAGATGGGTTGCCCTGTGATGGAGGGGGGCTGCATCCCCAAGGCTGTGGGGTGAAGAGCCACGGAGATATTTTACACACACGATCGAAGGCTCCCCTCCCCGTCCATCGCCCGTGGGAATAGCGTAGTTTCTCGGCGTCTGACCTGAGCTGTTGTATCGGCTCTCAGTGCTTAAAGGGTCGGCAAAGAGCGTTATCTTCCCTCATGCAAATGCCCGTGGCGGCTGGAGGGCTCTCGTTCCGCCTCCGGGGTCAGCTCCCCTCTGCAAATAGCATGCGGCCGGCTTGCAGTGCTTTTATTAAAAGCCATAGATAAGGCAGCGTGTTGCTGTTCGGGTTTAAAAATCCAAACACGGGGGTTTCATACGGCCTCTGCTCTGGTGTTGATCCAAAGCGATTTGGAGCTTTTATTCTTTCGCGTGATTGACAAGCCTGGATAACAATAATAATCTACACTAATAAAAGGGAAAGATGCAAATTGACCGTACCTTCGCAACGCCCTCCAGCCAATCAGGAGTGCGTATGCAAATTAACTCAACAAAGATGGTGGGTTGATTTGCATATGCAGGCACCGAGCAGGCGGGGGCGTTCCGCACTACCTCAGCCACTCCAGGCCTCTGGGAAGTGTGGGAAGGCGGAGAGGCAAGTCCAGCCGGAGCGAAGGCGGTGCCGGCAGCCAAGGGAAGGAAGGCCCATTCTTGCATGAATCTTCGTGCATCGGGCCTCTAGTAATAATAATTATAATTATAATTAATAATAAAATGTGGGGGAAAGTGGCTGAGGGATGCCCCCTCCAAGTGAACACCTGAAGTCTATAGCGTTTAGTCAGCAAGGCAGGATCTTCATGCCCTGACGGAAATATACATTTATCCTAAAGTTAAACAACCTGCTCCTTTAATGGGATAAGAATCAGGAACCCAGCCCAGCTGGTGTGGCTCAGTGGTTGAGCGTCGACCTAGGAACCAGGAGGTCACGGTTCGATTCCCGGTTTTTTTCAGCTCGATCCCCAGTAGGGGGCGTGCAGGAGGCAGCTGATCCATGATTCTCTCTCATCATGGATGTTTCTCTCTCTCTCTCCCTCTCCATTCCTGTCTGAAGTCAATTAAAACATATATTTTTTTCAAATCAACCCGTTGGCAGTGTGAGTGTAATATATAGGATTTCTCCCCCAAAAATGTATACATGCCCTAGCCGGTGTGGCTCAGTGGTTAGACTGTGGTCCTTGGACGGAAGGGTCTCAGGTTCGAATTCCAGTCCAGGGCAGGTATCTGGGTTGCAGGTTCGATTCCGGGTCCCGGTCGCGGCGCGTGTGGGAGGCCACCAATGGATGTGTCTCTCTCTCTCATCGATGTTTCTCTCTCTCCCTCCCCTCCCCTTCCACTCTCTCCAAAAATCAATGGAAGAATCCTCTAGTGAGGATTAACAAAAAATAAATAGATACATAGATCCTATATAATAAAAGCCTAATATGCTAAGTGGCAGGTCGACCAGTCAGCCGTTCAACCAATCAAAGCTTAATATGCTAATGATATGCTAAGGATGCTCAAACGCTCGCTATGACGTGCACTGACCACCAGAGGGCAGACAGTCTACCAGTTGACCAATCGCTATGACGTGCACTGACCACCAGGGGGCAGACAGTCGACTGGTCGACCAGTCGCTATGACGTGCACTGACCACCAGGGGGCAGACAGTCGACTGGTCGACCAGTCGCTATGACGTGCACTGACCACCAGGGGGCAGACAGTCTACCGGTCGACCAATCGCTATGATGTGCACTGACCACCAGGGGGTAGTCAGTTGACTGGTCGACCAGTTGCTATGATGTGCACTGACCACCAGGGGGCAGACGCTCCGACTGGTAGGTTAGGTTGCTGCTGAGGTCTGGCCGATCGGGACTGAGCGAGACAGGCCGGACACGCCCTGGAGCCCTCCCTCCCGCGGTCCCTCCCCGGCCCCAGTCGTGCACCGGTGGGAGTCCCTCAGCCTGGCCTGCACCCTCTCTCCATCCAGGACCCCTCGGGGGATGTCGGAGAGCCGGTTTCGGCCGGTCGTGGCCTGAATTCGTGCACCGGGCCTCCCATAGATATAAAAATAAAAATTAGTTCTCAGTGGTGCATACAAATGCAGCCTATTTGTTCTTTAGGCTCGTCCCTGCACACACACACACACACACACACACACACGCACGCACGCACACGTGTTCTCTCCTGCCCTGACACGTCCCCCCTCGCGGGAGGCCCCCCCGGCCTCCTCCCACTGCACCTCGCTCTCCCACTCTGGGCTGACAGCCTCCCATTAATTTCATGAGCCCTTGACTTTATCTAATTCCACAGGCCGGGCCTGTGTCGATGAGCCCTTCAGTGGGAGGAGGGAGGGGGAGGCCGCTGGTCCTGGTCGATGCAGCTCACGCGGCTCCGACCGTCCATTACTCGGGCGTCTCCCTGAGAAGCAGGGCCCCCCCTGCCCCCCGTGATCTGTACTCACCTCACATCCCGGCTGCCTGGCCCCGCGCCCACCCAGACCGCGGGCTGCATACTGAGAGCATCTCTCCCTGCCTCCGCTCCATCCTGCTGACTCTGAACACATTCTCTTCCCCACATCCCCCCAAACTCCCAGCCAGCCAGCCATCCCCCCCAAATGTGGCTCCTGCCCGGGGCCTGGGCGCCAGCACATGGGGACGTCAGCCTGCCCACACGGCCAGCAGAGGTGTGGTGTTGGCCCCGGCCCGTGTGGGTCAGTGGGTAGAGCGTCGGCCTGCAGGCTGAAGGGTCCCGGGTTCGATTCCCGGTCAAGGGCACATGCCCGGGTTGCAGGCGCCATCCCCAGTAGGGGGCGTGCAGGCGGCAGCCGGTCCATGATTCTCTCTCATCATGGATGTTTCTATTTATCTCCTCCCTTCCTCTCTGAGATCAATAAAAATATATATATATATATTTGTTAATCTTCTCCTAAGGATTTTTTAAAAATATATTTTTTGTTGATTTCAGAGAGGAAGGGAGAGGGAGAGAGAGAGAAACATCCATGATGAGAGAGAATCATGGACCGGCTGCCTCCTGCACGCCCCCTACTGGGGATCGAGCCTGCAACCCAGGCATGTGTCCTTGACTGGGAATCGAACCCTGACCTCCTGGTTCATGGGTCGGTGCTCAACCACTGAGCCACACTGGCTGGGCTCATTGATATTTTTTAGAGAGAGAGTGGAAGGGAGAAACGGAGGGAGAGAGAGAGAGAGAGAGAGAGAGAGAGAGAAAGATGAAAGACACAACAATTGGTTGCCTCCCTCATGTGCCCCCAGGGGGATCGGGGATCGAACCCAAGACCCTTCTGTGCACTGGCAAACTCTCTAACCATTGAGGCACACCAGCCCGGGCTAGCTGAGCAATATTTTTTTTAATATATTTTCTATTGATTTCAGAGAATAAGGGAGAGAGAGCGAGAGAGAGAGAGAGAGAGAGAGGAACATCCATGATGAGAGAGAATCATGGATCGGCTGCCTCCTGCACGCCCCCTACTGGGGATGGAGCCTGCAACCCAGGCAGGTGCCCTTGAGTGGAATTGAACCCTGATTTCCTGGTTCCTAGGTCGAGGCTCAACCACTGAGCCACACTGGCTGGGCTCATTGATTGCTTTTAGAGAGAGAGTGGAAGGGAGGAAGAAAGAGAGAGAGAGAGAAAGATGAAAGACACATCAATTGGTTGCCTCCTGCATGTGCCCCCTTGGGGATCAGGATCGAACCCAAGACCCTTCCGTGCACTGGCCAACTGTCTAACCATTGAGCCACACCAGCCCGGGCTAGCTGAGCAATATTTTTTTAAATATATTTTTTATTGATTTCAGAGAATAAGGGAGAGAGAGAGAGAGAGAGAGAGAGAGGGAAACATCCATGATGAGAGAGAATCATGGATCGGCTGCCTCCTGCACGCCCCCTACTGGGGATGGAGCCTGCAACCCAGGCAGGTGCCCCTGACCGGGAATCGAACCCGTGACCTCCTGGTTCCTAGGTCGATGCTCAACCACTGAGCCACGCCGGCCGGGGACCCAGCCATGGGCTATAAAACACACAACAGCTCTGTGACCCCGAAGGCACAGCCTTTATTGGAAAAGCTGCCAGAAGACTCATCAATGCCAAAGTGGAGCCGCCGGGATGCGGGTTTTGTTCTCTGCTGGGCCGAGTGTCCCCGGGGACACGGCCCTTCTCTGCCCGAGGCCGCCTGGCACTGAGGCCCCGACGTCCAGGTCTGTGCAGGGGGCAGGGGGCGCCCTTTGGCGGTCACCGCTGCCTGCCCCTTCCCCCTCTCTTCCCTCCAAAAATCGCTAGAGCAGCGGTTCTCAACCTGGGGGTCGCGACCCTTCTGGGGGTCGGACGACCCTTTCACAGGGGTCGCCTAAGACCGTCGGAAAACACATCTATAATCACATATTGTTTTTGTGATTGATCACTATGCTTTAATGATGTTCAATGTGTCACCATGGAAATCCATCCTGCAGATCAGATATTTCCATGACGATTCATAACAGCAGCCACATGACAGTGATGACGTAGCCACAGAAATAATGTTATGGTTGGGGGTCCCCACAGCATGAGGAGCTGTATTCAAGGGTCGCGGCGTTAGGAAGGTTGAAGACCACTGATATAGATAGATATATAGATATAGATATAGATATAGATATAGATATAGATATAGATATATAGATATATAGATATATAGATATAGAGGATATAGATATAGATGATATAGATATATAGATATAGATATATAGATATATAGATATATAGATATATAGATATAGAGGATATAGATATAGATGATATAGATATATAGATATAGATACAGATACAGATACAGATATAGATGATATAGATATAGATATAGATATACATGATATAGATATAGATATGGATATAGATATAGATATGGATATAGATAGAGATACAAATATAGATATAGATATAGATATAGATATAGATATAGATATAGATATAGATGTTATAGATATAGATGATATAGGTATAGTGATGAAGCAGCAACGAAAATAATTTTATGGTTGGGGGTCCCCACAGCATGAGGAGCTGTATTCAAGGGTCGCGGCCTTAGGAAGGTTGAGAACCACTGATATAGATAGATATATAGATATAGATATAGATATATATATATAGATATGGAGGATATAGATATAGATGATATAGATATATAGATATAGATACAGATACAGATACAGATACAGATATAGATGATATAGATATAGATATAGATATACATGATATAGATATAGATATACATGATATAGATATGGATATGGATATAGATAGAGATACAGATATAGATATAGATATAGATATAGATGATATAGATATAGATATACATGATATAGATATGGATATGGATATAGATAGAGATACAGATATAGATATAGATATAGATATAGATATAGATGTTATAGATATAGATGATATAGATATAGTGATGAAGCAGCAACGAAAATAATTTTATGGTTGGGGGTCCCCACAGCATGAGGAACTGTATTCAAGGGTCGCGGCCTTAGGAAGGTTGAGAACCGCTGCGCTAGAAGGAGGGACTCTCATGGGCACAGTGGCTCGCACGCCGGTGCAGGCTCGTTATGTCCGTGATGCATAAAAATACTTTTTAAAACATATTTTATTGATTTTTAGAGAGAAAGAGAGAAGGAGAGAGAGATAGAAACATCCATGATGAGAGAGAATCATGGACCGGCCGCCTCCTGCACGCCCCCTACTGGGGATCGAGTCCGCATGTGCCCTTGGCCAGAATCGAACCCGGGACCCTTCAGGCCGCAGGGTGACGCTCTATCCACTGAGCCACACCGGCCAGGACAATATTTCTTTTGAAGAATCAAAATTGGTGACGTTTAAAGTATCCAGGGGGCCCGGCCGGCGTGGCTCAGTGGTTGAGCATCGACCTGTGAACCAGGAGGTCACGGGTTCGATTCCGGTCAAGGGCACAGGCCCGGGTTGCGGGTTCGATCCCCAGTGTGGGGCGTGCAGGAGGCGGCCGGTCCGTGATTCTCTCTCATCATGGATGTTTCTCTCTCTCTTTCTCTCTCTCCCTCTCCCTTCTTCTCTGAAATCAATAAAAAAAATCTATTTTTTAAGTCGCTTCCCCTGGAAATTGGCCCATCTTTCGGGAAAGCCCCCCCCCCCCCAGAATCTACCCCCAAATGAAATATCACAGTGACAGGAAAAGATGCTCATTCCGTCCCTTGAACCCTGAGGAGGCGTCTCCGAAGAGGGAGGGGGTGGAGGAGCCGGGGAGGGGGGCTGTGCCCGCGTTGACACAAGGTGACAGGATGCCAGATGCTCACGCGTCTCCCAGGGCCTGGGGGGCGGGGGGGGGGGGGCGGGCAAGGAGGCTCATCCTTCATTCCCAGCATCATCGGACGGGCTCGCCTGGCAGGTGACAGTCTGTCATCATTGGGGGGACACAGCAAGGACAGAAGGGGGGGAGAGAGGGGGAGGGGGAGGGGGGAGGGGGAGGGGGAGGGGGGAGGGGGAGGGGGAGGGGGAGGGGGATGGAGAGAGGGGGATGCCGCTGAGCACAGGGAATGAGCTCCATCCACCACCCTCCTTGGAAATGTCCTTTCAGGGTCAGGAGCGCGCCGGAGCCTCCGTCAGCCAGCCGGCCGGCTGGAGGTCAGGGGCCCTGGGCGGCTGTCCGGTGCGGACTCCCGCGGTGTGGCCACAAGAGGACACGGCAGCATAACGGACCGGCCGCCTCCTGCGCGCCCTCCCCCGCGCCCCCTCTCCCCTTCCCCACTGGGGATCGAGCCCAAAACCGGGGCATGTGCCCCTGACCGGGAATCGAACCGGGACCTCCTGGTTCACAGGCCGAGGTCTAACCACTGGGCCACACCGGCCGGGCCCCACTTTGAGTGATTTGTTCATTCCAGTGGGTTAAATCGGAAAAGGAAAGGAACATCAGTTGAGTTATCAGCTGTTAAGGTGTGTGTACATTTTTGGGGGGGAAACCCTGTATGTGTGTGTGCGTGTGTATTTATAGATATAAATATAGAGATATAGAGATATAAATTAGATATAGATATATATTAGGTATAGATAGATTAGGTATAGATTAGATATAGATATAGGTGTATACAGATATAGATATAGATAGAGGTATGGATATAGATTAGGTATCGATTATATATAGATATACATTATATATAGATACAGATTAGATATAGATATATAGATATACATATAGATACATATAGATATAGAGATAGAGATAGATATAATAGGGGTAGATATAGGTATCTGTAGATAGAAATATAGAGGCATAGATATAGATATTGATTAGATACAGATTAGATATAGATTCATATATATATAGATGATATAGATATAGATAGATATAGATAGATATACTAGTAGAAATGGATATGGATATGGATATAGATATAGAGATAGATAGATATATATATAATAGGGGTAGCTATAGGTATATGTAGATAGACATAGAGATATAGATATAGATATCGATTAGCTATAGGTTAGATATTGAAAGGTGTATATATATAGATGATATAAATATAGATAGATATAGATAGATATGAGTAGATATGCATATGGTTATTGATATGGATATAGATACAGATACAATAAAGGTAGCTATAGGTATCTGTAGATAGAGATAGAGATAGAGTTGTAGATATAGATATCGATTAGATATAGGTTAGATATAGATATGGATATAGGTAGGTAGATATGGATAAGACTATGGATAAGGATATGGATGTGGATATGGATATGGTTATGGATATGGATAAGGATATGGATATGGATATGAATATAGATATAGATATAATAAAGGTAGCTATAGGTATCTATAGATAGAGATAGAGTTATAGATATAGATATCGATTAGATATAGGTTAGATATAGATATGGATATAGATAGGTAGATATGGATAAGAATATGGATATGGATATGGATATGGTTATGGATATGGATATGGTTATGGATATGGATATGGATATGGATATGGGTATGGATATGGTTATGGATAAGGATATGGATCTGGATCTGGATCTGGATCTGGATCTGGATATGGATATGGATTCCCCCCAAGGAAAGTTAAGTCCCCAACTCAATAGTGGCCCCAGATCCAACCATCCCTGGCACGGAGCAGGCCTAACCCCCTGCGTCCATCATCAAACCATGAGCCGTCCCCTGCTGTTGACGACAGGCCTGTCATTGGCGAAGCCTGAGGGCACAGGTCGGATGGCCTGTTCTACAAAGCACAGATTGGATATAGATTCGATATAGATCATCTTAAGAAAGCCAGCCCACGATCCAGTAACGAAAGGGCCATCACAGAGTGTCACAGCCCGTGTGTGCGTGAGACGTGTCCCGGGAGCAGGACACGCGACCCCCCCATCACACGCACCCGTCCGGGACTCTGTCAACCCCCTCGGGCGACAGGCGATGACGGGCTCCCTCCCGCCAGGACAGCCCCCGGTGCCACTCGGAAGGATGGAGGCGCCCATTCATCTCCGCGGCTGCCTGTGTCGGAAACTGAACAATGGGCACTCGTGTTGCATTAAGCAAAGCACTGGTCAGAGAGAGTCGAGTCTCACCACCTCTGGCAGCCTCGTTTGGGAGGGGGGTCTCGTTCTATGACAGGTTTTGACAACACGTAATCCAGTTAGCAGGGAAGCTGAAGTGTTAAGTGGCTTGTGCGTTGTCAGTGGAACATGGTGTGGACGAGAAGGGGCCACGTGCTGACCTGACACGCTCAGGGAAGGCCTGCGTGGTGGCCTTGCACGCTCAGCGACTTTTACACAGCAGCTTTAAAAGAGAAGCCTATTCGACATCAGAAGTACTTAGAGAGAACTGGAAACCAACACAGGGTTTGACTAGCACTGCAGTCCTGGCTTTGCCATTTACTGTATGATTCATTCATTCATTCATTCATCCACCCATCGATCCATTAATTCATTCATCCATCCACCCATCCGTCCCTCCACCCATCCATCTACTCATCCATCCACCTATCCACCCACCCATCTACCCATCCATCCACCCATCCATCTATCCATCCATCCATCCATCCATCCATCCATCCATCCATCCATCTATCCATTCATCCACCCACCCACCCACCCATCTATCCATCCATCCATCCATCCATCCATCCATCCATCCATCCATTTACCCATCTACACACCCTCTATTCATCTATCCATCCATTTATTCATCCATCCATTCACCCATCCACCCATCTATGTATCCATCCATCCATCCATCCATCTACTCACCCATCTATTTATTCATCCAGTCATCCATCTACCCATCATTCCATCCATCCATCCATCCATCCATCCATCCATCCATCCATCCACCCATCTACCCACCCATCTATCCATCCATCCATCCATCCATCCATCCATCCACCCATCTACCCACCCATCTATCCATCCATCCATCCATCCATCCATCCATCCATCCATCCATCCATCCATCCATCTACTCATCCATCCATCTACTCATCCATCCATTTATTCATCCATCCATCCATCTACCCATCATTCCATCCTTCCATCCATTAATCCACCCATCTGTCCACCCACCCACCCACCCATCTACCCACTCATTCATCCACCCACCTACCCACCCACCCATCCATCCATCCATCCATCCATTTAACAGACATAAATTAACGACCGGGCGCTGGGCATTGCCAAGTGGTTTTGCACACAACGGCCATCTCCTCTCTCGTGAGCCTCCCATCCGAGCAGAGGAAAGCAAATAAATAAACAAAGAAGCCACACCTCTGGGTGGAGACTGAGAGTCCACCTGCGTTTGGGTTTCAATCTGCCAGAACCACGCTTTGCCTGCAGTGGGCCCCGGTCCACGCTGCCAACCTCGTCCAGATGCCCGGATTCTCTCGGTCGTTGGAGAGGCCACTGTGGTATGTCGAGCTCTGTGGTCAGTGATCCCAGGCTCAGGGGGCTGTTTAGAGCTTACGTGAGCAAACTCCATTTCCTGTTACCAACGCTGTATAAGATAAGACATCAAATGCGATTTTCTGTCAGGCCAGCTTTTAAGATGGAGTGGGCCAAGCATGGCCAGGCTCCCTCCGCTCACCGGGAACCAGGGATAGGCGCGTGGTAAGCAGGTCACAGTGGGCTTCGTCCAGTCCTCATGCCTCACTACGGAGGACGGTTTATAACACATCTGTCATACCATCCTATGGAATAAAAGCCTAATATGCTAAGTGTCCGGTCGTCCGTTCAACCAATCAAAGTGTAATATGCTAATGATATGCTAAGGCCGCTCAACCGCTCGCTATGATGTGCACTGACCACCAGGGGGCAGAAAGTCGACTGGTCAACCAGTCGCCGTGACATGCACTGACCCCCAGGAGGCAAATGCTCCGACCAGTAGGTGAGCCCGCTGCTGGGGTCCAGCTGATCAGGACTGAGTGAGACTGTCCGGACACGCCCTGGAGCCCTCCCACGGTCCCTCCCCGGCTGGCCAACCTCCAGCATCCCTCCCTGGGCCCCCGATTGCAAGAGGGCACAGGCCAGGCCGAGGGACCCCACCAGCGCATGATCGGGGCAGGGGAGGGACCGAGGGAGGGCTCCAGGGCGTGTCCGACCCCTCTCGCTCAGTCCCCATCAGCCAGACCCCAGCAGCAAGCTAACCTACCGGTCAGAGCGTCTGCCCCCTGGTGGTCAGTGCATGTCATAGCGAGCAGTTGAGTAGCTTAGCATATCATTAGCATATTACGCTTTGATTGGTTGAACAGCCGACCGGCCAACTGAACACTTAGCATATTAGGCTTTTATTATATAGGATTTAAGGGCCAGGGGTCACTGTGCAAGGTCACAGCTATCACTGACATCAGGCTGCACCCCAGGGCCCTGACGCTAGGCAACCATTCACCTACAAAATCAGCCATGTCATGGGGTTCAAGCATGAGGTCATGCAGAGACGATGTCACTGAACAGCTGAGGGTCTTCTTTAGCCAGTCCCTGAGCTCCATGCTCGAAGAATACATGCTCCCTGTTCCCACCCTCATAAGAGTCCCGTCTCTGCTCAGGAACACACACAATACAGGGCATTATCTTTGAAATCACAACCTGTGACAATGCATGAGGAGGGAGCAGGTCAAAAGTGTCTACTGGGAGAGTAGACAGTCGACCAAGTTCTACTAAGAACAGTTTTAAGGCAGGAGGGGAGGTTCATGGGGTCAGTGTCTGCCACAGCAGATCTCAGTGGTTGTTATTAAAATACTAGAGGCCCGGTGCACGAAATTCGTGCACTTGGGGGGGTGGGTCCCCTCAGCCTGGATGCGAGAGGGCGCAGGCCAGGCCGAGGGACCCCACGGGTGCAGGACCTGGGGGCCAGGGAGGGGCCGCGGGAGGGCTCCAGGGTGTGCCTGGCCCATCTCGCCCAGTCCCGATCAACCAGACCCCAGCAGCAAGCTAACCTACTGGTCGGAGCGTCTGCCCCCTGGTGGTCAGTGCGCGTCATAGCAACGGGCTCATCAGTCAACTGTCTGTCCCCTGGTGGTCAGTGCACGTCATAGCAACTGGTTCATCAGTCAACTGTCTGCCCCCTGGTGGTCAGTGCACGTCATAGCCACTGGTTCATCAGTCAACTGTCTGCCCCCTGGTGGTCAGTGCATGTCATAGCCACTGGTTCATCGGTCAACTGTCTGCCCCCTGGTGGTCAGTGCATGTCATAGCCACTGGTTCATCGGTCAACTGTCTGCCCCCTGGTGGTCAGTGCACGTCATAGCAACTGGTTCATCAGTCAACTGTCTGCCCCCTGGTGGTCAGTGCATGTCATAGCCACTGGTTCATCGGTCAACTGTCTGCCCCCTGGTGGTCAGTGCATGTCATAGCCACTGGTTCATCGGTCAACTGTCTGCCCCCTGGTGGTCAGTGCACATCATAGCGACTGGTTGTTCCGCCATTTGTTTGATTTGCATTTTAGGCTTTTATTATATAGGATTGATTTCAGAAAGGAAGAGAGAGGGAGAGGGAGAGAAACATCCATGATGAGAGAGAATCAGGGATCGGCTGCCTCCTGCACGCCCCCTACTGGGGATGGAGCCTGCAACCCAGGCCTGTGCCCAGGGCGGGAATCGAACCGGGGCTCGAACTGGGACCTGCTGGTTCATAGGTTGACGCTCAGCCACGGAGCCACGCGGGCCAGGCCACTGTGCTTCTTACCCACAATCTTCTATCTCCATTTGTTCCGCTGGAAACATTAGCCAGTGTTTCTCAACCTTGGCTGCACCTTAGAATCACCTGGGAATCTTTTTTAAAATCCTGATTTCTGGGCCTCGTCCTCTGGAAATTGTTTCTTGGTTCCTCATGTTGTAGCCCCACCCATCCCATAATGAAGAAACAGAATTTCGGGAGGACGAGGCCCAGAAATCAGGATTTTAAAAAGATTCCCAGGTGATTCTAAGGTGCAGCCAAGGTTGAGAAGCAAGGAACTTAAAAAAAATTTTTTTTTTTCAGGCCCAACCCCACCAAAGCGCAGAGGTGCCGAGAGGTGAGCGGGAAACCTTTATGCAAATGTCACATTTGACTTTCAAATCCCCAAGAAATGCATTCTGTCCCAGAAACCGGCTCGTAGCGAAAAAGATAAAATGAAATAAAGCCAACCAATTATAAGGACGGTGGGAAGTTATCTTCTTGCAAACTCCGGCTCAACTTGCGGGTTCTGATTTACGCAAACGAGCGGCCCATTTTATAACCGGGTTCCGTCCCTCGTTTTAAGATGCCGGGGGGAAATGTTTTTAACGTTTCGGGAGGTGGAGGAAACCCAATTCCGTGAGGACGAGAGATTTCTATCCTTGTCCAACATCAAGGCAACGTTTGGGGGGTTGGGGGGTGGGGTGGGGAATTGTGCAAATCCCTGTGAGCGGTTTCCTTCCAGGTGTGAGAAGAGCCGCAGGTGGAGAGGACACAGCCGTACATTTTAATGCGAATTTCTCAGTCCTTCAGGACATCTGTCCGTGCTCTGTGGAGGGGACACGCCATAGAAGGGACCTGGAATCCCGTCTGCGTGATTTCAAAAATAGACGGGAGATTTGCGTACGGTCACGTCTAACCTGAAATCTTGGACACTCGCTGCTTCCTGCACGGTGAGTGCCCAGGAATCTATAATAATAAAAGCGTAATATGCTAATTAGACCGGACAGCCAAGCGACCTTCCGGATGTCATTCTGGACATCCTTCCAGACAAAGCTGCTGCGGCGGGGGGTCGAGGCAGAGGGCGTTAGGGGCAATCAGGCAGGCAGAGTGGTTAGGGGCGATCAGGCAGGCAGAGTGGTTAGGGGCAATCAGGCAGGCAGAGTGGTTAGGGGCGATCGGGCAGGCAGGGGAGCAGTTAGGGGCGGTCAGGCAGGCAGGCGAGTGGTTAGGGGCGATCAGGCAGGCAGAGTGGTTAGAGGCGATCAGGCAGGCAGGTGAGTGGTTAGGGGCGATCAGGCAGGCAGGCAGAGTGGTTAGAGGCGATCAGGCAGGCAGGCAGAGTGGTTAGGGGCGATCAGGCAGGCGAGTGGTTAGGGGCGGTCAGGCAGGCAGGCGAGTGGTTAGGGGCGATCAGGCAGGCAGGCGAGTGGTTAGGGGCGATCAGGCAGGCAGAGTGGTTAGGGGCGATTGGGCAGGCAGATGAGCAGTTAGGGGCGATCAGGCAGGCAGATGAGCAGTTAGGGGCAATCAGGCTGGCAGAGTGGTTAGGGGCAATCGGGCAGGCCAGGGAGCTGTTAGTGGCCGATGAGGCAGGCAGGCGAGTGGTTAGGGGCCAGCAGTCCCAGATTGAGAGAGGGATGTCTGACTGCAGGTTTAGGCCCATCCCCTGCTGGCCTAAACTGGCAATCGGACATTCCCCGAGGAGTTCTGGATTGCTAGAGGGTGTAGGCTGGGCTGAGGGACAAACGCCCCCCCCCCCCCCCCGCACGGATTTTGTGCACCAGGCCTCTAGTCGGAAAATAAAAGCCAGGCTGGGGCCCGTGTGAGGGTACAGGCTGGAATCTGGGAGCCCTGACCTTGACCCTCTCCTGCCCTGCATAACAAAAGGTCCTCGGAGCTGCATCCCCGACATGACTCGAGGAAAGAGTTAGCGCACAGCTCTGCAAGCTGCAGCCCTTGAGCAAACCCGGCCCTCTGTTTGGTTCCGTCAATAAAGTTTTATTGGCACACAGACCAGGAATCAAACCCTGACCTCCTGGTTCCTAGGTTGACACTTGACCACTGAGCCACGCCGGCCAGGCAATCATTTGAATGTTTCTCTCCCTCTCTCTCTCTCCCTCTCCCTACCTCTGTCTGAGATCAATAAATACATATTTTTTAAATAAATATATTTAAAAAGCATGAAAATAAAAATAAGTCTCGGTTCTCAAAATGCCTCAGGTGTATTAGTGCTCATTTCTTATTTTTATTGGGTTTCTTTTTCCCCCGCTTTCGATTTACATCTCATTTCATTTCAGGTTTGCTGTTTTCTCCCAGAAAAAAAAAAAATTATTTTTTTTTCTTCGACATCCCTTCCTCGTCCAAGTCTCCTGCTTCAACCCCGAGGCTGTGCCTGGCTGGCCTGCGAGGGAGGGAAGCCAGACGGTGCCTGCCTGTCCCCGAGGAATGCGGGGAAACGTAATCAATATTTCATAGACGCTTCCTAATTGCGTCTCAGGGGAGCATTCTAAATTAAATGTTAACGGGCCGATTTCTTCAAACGAAGGAACCCCAATTCTTCGGCCGGAGGCCCGTGATCACCCACAAACGTTTCTAGTGTGAGTCCTGCCACCCTCTCGCCCCCTGGGAGAGAACTGGGCCCTGGCCCGGCCCGTGTGGCTCAGTGGTTGAGCGTCCACCCATGAACCAGGAGGTCAGGGTTCGATTCCCGGGCAGGGCACGTGCCCGGGTTGTGAGCTTGATCCCGCAGTCGGGGGCGTGCAGGAGGCGGCCGAGGAATAATGCTCCTCTCTCATCATGGATGTTTCTCTCTCTCTCTCTCTGCTTCTCTCTCTTTTTAAAAAATATATTGATTTTTTTTACAAAGAGGAAGGGAGAAGGATAGAGAGTTAGAAACATCGATCAGCTGCCTTTAGCACACCCCCCCACTGGGGATGTGCCCGCAACCAAGGTACATGCCCTTGACCGGAATCGAACCCGGGACCCTTGAGTCTGCAGACTGATGCTCTATCCACTGAGCCACACCGGTTGGGGCTCCGCTTCTCTCTTTAAAATTCAATAAAAACACATTGAAAGAAAAGGGAAGAATGAGCCTGCAGCAGAAGCGTCCCCCTAAACATCAGTGCCTCCCGCATTCGCTCCGCAGCCCTCATTCTCCAAGCGCCGCCCCCCCCCAATACCACTTATTCTCCCAGCCTCGCTGAAGGTCACCTCCTCCAGGAAGTCCTCCCTGATTGCTGCGCCCACAAGGATTCCCCCTCGAACTGAATGTGCCCTTTCCAGCAATCCGAGCAGCGCTGGCCTGTCCGGGGGCCACGCCGTGGAGAGAGCACGGGTTCTGGGCCTGGTTACGCGGTCCCTGTGCTGGGAATCTCCCAGGATGCTCCCCGGTCTCCCGGCTGGAACCCTGCTCCTGGCTCGGACTCCTTCCTGTGACATCACACAGCACAAGCGTGTCCATGGCAACATTAGAGAGAGCCATCCCCTGGCTGCCCTCACTGCTAACATCAAGCGCAGGGCCCCCTCTGTCCATCCGTCCGTCCATCCATCCGTCTGTCCATCCGTCCGTCAGCAACTGGCTGGAAGGGCCGGCCGGTGTGGCTCAGTGGTTGAGGGTCGACCCATAAACCAGGAGGTCACGGTTCGATTCCCGGTCAAGGGCACATGCCTGGGTTGCGGGCTCCATCCCCAGTAGGGGGCGTGCAGGAGGCAGCCGGTCTGTGATTCTCTCTAATCACAGATGTTTCTCTCTCTCTCTCTCTCTCTCTCTCTCTCTCTCTCTCTCCTTTCCCTTCTCCTCTCTCTAAAATCAATAAAAACATATTTAAAAAAAAATCCCAGCGCTGCCCTATCCAGTGTGGCTCAGTGGATAGCGCGTCGGCCTGCGGACTGAAGGGTCCCGGGTTCAATTCCCGGTCAAGGGCATGGACCTTGGTTGCAGGCACATCCCCAGTGGGGGGTGTGCAGGAGGCAGCTGATGGATGTTTCTCTCTCATCGATGTTTCTCACTCTCTATCCCTCTCCCCTCCTCTCTATAAAAAATCAATAAAAACCATATATATTTTTTAAAAAATCCCAGCGCTGTCACCTCAGCGTGCCTCGGTTTCCCCAGCGTGTTACCCTGAGGGCGAGGCGACGGAATTTGTGTAAAGGACGAGAGTGCAGGACACGTGTGACTGAGCCGGTCGCCGCTGTTAGACACACGGGATGAGCCGGGGTCCACACCCTGGGCTGTGAAGGTCGCCGTGGCCTTGACAAGCTCCCACCCCTCCCACCCCCAGCCCCAGGAGCAGGTTGAGTGCTGGCCTGGTTCCCACGCCCGGCGCCTCCTCGCGCCCTTGAAGGCGGATTTCCTTGGCCGGGAGACAAGCGTCGGCGTGCCAAGTCCCCGGTGCCAGCGTGGCGGCGACTTGGCAGAGGGACGAGGGATCAGCCCTGTAATCCCCGTCCTGGATTACACGAAGGTCACGGAACCGCCCGGCGTAAAGGGATTGTGGCGTCCCCATCCCTCATTCACGCCCATCTTATTCCTGGAAAGCCCTGGGCCAGCCAAAGGCCACTGTCTCTTTTTTCTTTTTCTTTATTTTTTTTTTTATTATTGTTTTTTTCAGAGTTCATTGTGTCTATTTTCTTTTTCTTTAATATATTTGTACTAGAGGCCCGGTGCACGAATTCGTGCACAGGTGGGCTCTGGCCGGTCCAGCCCCAATCGGCAGATCAGGGCCAGGCCTGTCGGGAGGAGGAGATGGGGGGAGGTGGGCCATCCAGCCACCCCGATTGGGCCTATCAGTCCAATCAGGGCCGGGGTCACTGGGGGGAGGGGCTGCGGGCGATTGGCCAGTGGGCCCCGCTCCCAATGGGGGGGGGGGGGCGATTGGGGGCCAGTGGCCTGGAGGAGGGGCCATGGGTGGTTGGCCAGTAGGCCCTGCCCCTGACCAGAGTCAGGGGCCCATTGGGGGTGGCGATGGCTGGGGGGAGGGGTTACAGGAGATTGGCCAGTCCACTCCCTATTGGGGAGGGGAGCGATTAGGGGCTGGGCCAGCCAGGGGGAGGGGCCCAGGGAGATTGGCCCCCGGCCTCACCCCCAGATCGGGCCAGTTTGCTAGCAGCAATGGGCCTCATAGCCACTGGGGTGTTCCGGCTGCTGGCTTTTTATATATATAGATTGATTTCCAGAGAGGAAAGGAGAGAGAGAGAGAGAAACATCCATGATGAGAGAGAATCACGGATGGGCTGCCTCCTGCACGCCCGCTACTGGGGATCAAGCCTGCAATCCGGGCAGGTGCCCTGGACCGGTAATCGAACCCGGGACCCCCTGGTTCGTAGGTCGAAGCTCAACCACTGAGCCCCGCCGGCCGGGCCACACAAGCGTTTTCATGCGGGACCTGTGTGTTTGGGAAGTGAAATATCGCACCATCGATATTTCACTTTCAAATACTGGGGAACAGGAGAGAGAGAGCGGGTGCGTATAACTCACGCGGACAAATACACACGTGGGAGGGTGGACGTAAGACACATTCAAACCTGTAAGAATTTCTGCGAGTTTATTGGCGCCAAACCGTCGACAACGGCCGGGAAGCAGAACCTCAAGGGTTGGAGATTGGCGATTTTTTTTTTTAATCTTATTTTATACATGACAATCAAAGACACGGACGTACGTGGGTTCCTAGGGGATGGATCCATCGGGGATGGATCAGGAGGCGGGAGAAAGCCAAGCAGAGACCACGGGATTGGATGAAAAGTGAAATGATGGACACGTGATTCATTTACACAGGTGGGTGTCGGACAGTCGACAGTCAGCAATGAACACGATGAAAATAGCAATGAGGGGATTTGGGGGTGTCCGCCCTGACACATGGGCCGTGCCTCGAGGGGTCTGGAGAAAGGGAGGTGACAGGTGACCCCGACATTTGATCTACAGGTTCTGTCATCTCAGATGCAAAAAAAAAAGGCTCAGGGAAGATCCAAGATGGTGTTTGTTAGGGAATATACCGGCCTAGGATGTGACCACCCACTACTATAGTGTAAACTGCTTTTGATTTTTAAAAAATATATATATTTTATTGAGTTTTTACAGAGAGGAAGGGAGAGAGATAGAGAGTTAGAAACATCGATGAGAGAGAAGCATCGATCAGCTGCCTCCTGCCTGCCCCCTACTGGGGATGTGCCTGCGACCAAGGTCCATGCCCTTGACTGGAATCGAACCCGGAACCCTTCAGTCCCCAGGCTGACGCTCCATCCAGTGAACCAAACGGGCACCAAACCGGCCAGGCCTGCTTTTTAATTAAATCGTTTTCATGTCAGCCAATCCTCTGTGCTGACTTCAGGTCTCTGAGTTTGCAAGGCCTTCCCTGAGCTGGTCAGGTTAGCAACGTGGCCTCACAGATGCATTCATTCATTCATGCATTCATTCATTCATTCATACATTCATTCATGCATTCATTCATTCATCATGCATTCATTCATTCATGCATTCATACATGCATTCATTTATTCATGCATTCATGCATGCATTCATTCATTCATGCATTCATACATGCATTCATTCATTCATGCATTCATACATGCATTCATTTATTCATGCATTCATTCATTCATGCATTCATACATGCATTCATTCATTCATGCATTCATTCATTCAGTTAATCCCCACCCGAGAATATTTTTGCATTGATTTTCAGAGAGAGAGGAAGGGAGGGGGAGGCACAGAGAGAAACATCAATGTGAGAGAGACACATCCATGGGTTGCCTCCTGCACGCGCCCCAACCAGGGCCCCGGGCCGGGGAGGAGCCTGCAACCCAGGTACGTGTCCTTGGCCGGGAATTGAACCCGGGACCCTTCGGTCCCCAGGCCGACGCTCTAGCCACTGAGCCACAATGGCCGGGGCCACAGATGCTTTTATTCATGTCAAGCGTTTCTCCTCTCTCGCCGCGGCCCATTCCTCTCTGTCCCTGTGGGTGAAACCACTTAGAGTAACTCTTATCGCCTCTCCTTTGCTGGACCGAGGGATAATGGATGTCCCCCCCGTCTCACTCCTCTCTCTCCCACACCCACCCTCCGGCCAGGTCTGAGTAATGGTTTGACGCCAGCTTCTGTGATTAGGGGAGAGAAAGCCCGCAGCCCCTGGCAGGCAGGCGCTCCATCAATGCTATGAGCGGGCTCCCCGCCCGCCCCCCCCACCCCGATCTTATCTCAGACGCTGACAAGTCCTTCTCTTCTCCGCCCGCTATCTCCCGCCTCTGGACACACATGCTCCCTGGCTCTCTGTGTCCACGCGATCCACTTCCCTCTGGAACACGGCACAGAGCTCTGCTTGGAGCTGCATGGGAATCAGAGGGAGGCCTGGGTGTTGTGGTGTCTGCGAGGCCCATCGGGGGCAGTGGGGGAGGCCCGGAGCTGGCCCAGCGAGAGGGCCCAGGGGGTGGGGACGGGTTAGGAAGGGAGGTGATCTTGCCCTTTGCATGGCGGCCAGGCTGCACGGGCCCGTGGGGAGGAGAGGGTTTTTTCTCTGGATGGAGACATCAGCCCATAGAAGGGGCTCAGGTCCTAATCCATCCTAAACGAAATGCCTGCTCCTGATCTTGAACCCATTCTTTTCTCTTAAGAGTGTTGTTACCCAGCCCGGCCGGCGTGGCTCAGTGGTTGAGCGTCGGCCTACGAATCAGGAGGTCACGGTTGGATTCCAGGTCCAGGGCACGTGCCCGGGTTGTGAGCTCGATCCCCAGTAGGGGGCGTGCAGGAGGCGGCCGATCCATGATTCTCTCTCATCATGGATTTTTCTATCTCTCTTTCCCTCTCCTGTCCTCTCTGCAGTCAATCCTATATAATAAAAGCCGAATATGCTAAGTATCCGATTGGCCGGTCGGCCATTCAACCATCAAAGCGTAATATGCTAGTGATATGCTAAGGCCGCTCAACCACTCGCTATGACATGCCCTGACCACTAGGGGGCAGACAGTCCACCGGTTGACCAGTCGCTATGACGTGCACTGACCACCAGGGGGCAGACAGTCCACCGGTTGACCAGTCGCTATGACGTGCACTGACCACCAGGGGGTAGACGCTCCACCCGGTAGGTTAGCTGGGGTCTGGCCGATCAGGACTGTGCGAGACGGGCTGGACATACCCTGGAGCCCACCCCACGGTCCCTCCCAGGCTGGCCAACCTCCCGCGTCCCTCCCCGGCCCTGATCGTGCACCGGTGGGGTCCCTCGGCCTGGCCTACGCCCTCGTAATCCGGGACCCCTCGGGGGATGTCAGAGAGCTGGTTTCGGCCCGGTCCTGCAGGCCAGGCCAAGAGACCCTACTGGTGCAGGAATTTGTGCACCGGGCCTCTAGTAAAAATATATATATATTTTTAAAAAGTGTTAACCACTCTGGGGAAAGAGCATTTGTGAAGGTAGAAGTGTGTGTGTGTGTGTGTGTGTTTGCGAGAGAGAAAGAGAGAGAGAGAGAGAGAGGGAGAGAGAGAGAGGATGTCTAACACACGCGTACACACACACACACACAGGCACAGCATAGGGTGCCGACCACTGTATGAGCATCCGAGGCCACATTCCGTGTTATGTGGGGACACGCTATGCAAACGCACCAGGCGTGAGGCTGGAGAACTGGGCTCATGCCTGCTGCAGATTTGTAACGCTTCCCACGAGAGAGATGGCGTGTAGCCATGGTAATTTTCCCTTTAATCCAAAACCATCGGATGGCACAGATGGGAGAGCCACATTCGATTTTCCCTGAGCTGTTTAGACAGCAACGTTCGAAGGAGATAGCGGTGGATGTAGATGAGACTAGAGATATGAAATATATATAGAGAGATAGGGCATGGGTGTTATAACTGCATAGATATGCTCTGTGCATATAACACAGGCCTGTGTGACCCTCCTTTCTAGTCCCCCCCCCCCCCAATATTCTTTGCTGGGTGCGCGCCCCTGGGTGAGCCAGGCGGTCTGTGGTCAGCAGGCTGTAGGCCAGTGATGGTGAACCTTTTGAGCTCGGCGTGTCAGCATTTTGAAAAACCCTAACTTAACTCTGGTGCCGTGTCACCTATAGAAATGTTTTGATATCTGCAACCATAGTAAAACAAAGACTTATATTTTTGATATTTATTTTATATATTTAAATGCCATTGAACAAAGAAAAATCAACCAAAAAAATGAGTTCGCGTGTCACCTCTGACACGCGTGTCATAGGTTCGCCATCACTGCTGTAGGCCCACGGTCAATGAGCTATGAAACTAAGGCAACTAGTTGTATATCCTATATAATAAAAGCATAATATGCTAATTAGACCGGACAGCCGAACGACCTTCCGGACGTCCTTCCAGACGACCTTCTGGACGAAGCCGGGGCTGCAAGGGCCGAGCCCCTTGCATGAATTTGTGCACCGGGCATCTAGTATATATGTTTGTGTGTGTACATGTGTGTATATACGTATATATGTGTGTGTATATATGTGTGTGTGTGTATATACGTATATGTGTGTGTGTGTATATACGTATATATGTGTGTGTGTGTATATACGTATATGTGTGTGTGTTTATATATATATGTGTGTATATATATATATATATATATATATACACACACACACAACACATTGTACAATTAGTGTGATTGAGTTAAGAAAAACTGTCAATTAGCCACACTTACGTCTTACATTTCTTAGAGGACAATTTTATTTGTTTGTAGTTTTAAAAGAAAAGGTAGAATCATCCTTTCATACAAACATCACGCCAGCAGGTGTGAAAAGTTTTATTCAAGTAAATTCACCGGCGAGGGAACCCGTACGATGTTACAAGCGGCCGCCAGTCGAAAGAGAATGCGAAGAACAGACATGAAAATGCTAACCCGAGGCCATGCTGGCCAGACGTCATCCCACCGGCCCCTCCGGGCACGGCTACGGTTTTCCCGCGACGGACAGCGTACAGAGTTGGCTCCATGACAGCGACGGGGACCACAGGGAAGGGGGCAGGCGGTGGAGACCCCCTCTGATCGCATCTTCCCCGTTTTTTTTTTCTATAACAAAATATCTCTATGTGAACGCTGGCCGTCTTGGGTTTAGTAGCTCCGTAAAAAAACAACAAAAGATCACACCAAAAAAATACAAAAAAACAACTGCTGGAGGTAGAGAGCATGCATGCCCTGTTGGACACGCTATGCAGACATGCTATGTTCCGTAGTCAGCATGGCAGCGTGTGCTAACGAGCAGGTGGAATTCCTACGGCTCGGCCGTAACACGGCTTCCCGCGCGGCTCGCCAAACCCACAGAAGGGCCACCGCGCTGCTGTCGGCGGCCACTGGTTGCCAGGGCAACACCAGTGAGTGACGGAGCACGGAATGGACATAAATACGGACACGCGTAGGTGCACAGCAAGGCACATACGTGTAGGTGCCCGCATTTCACGGGTGCCGGGTAGGGGGCAGGAAGAAATAAACTCAAGTATAACTTTGCCTTGGGGATGGATTGTACATGCACAGGAATGTATACAGACACACACGTGAGTACACACGTGTATTCCCACACAAGCATGTACATGGATGTACAAGCGTGTACATTCCGTGTACATGATAAGTACACGACTGTTCAGATGCGAGCCTTCCCAGGTCATTCACGTGACGGTGTGGGTCGGTTCTGCTCTGGGCTGCCTGTTTTGAATCTGTCCATGGACAAGTTGCGGTTGGCTAACATTTTTTTATTTTATATACTTTTAAAATGTATTTTTATTGATTTCAGAGAGGAAGGGAGAGGGAGAGAGAGAAACATCCATGAAGAGAGAGAATCATGGATCGGCTGCCTCCTGCACACCCCACACTGGGGATGGAGCCTGCAACCTGGGCCTGCGATCTTGACCGGGAATCGAACCCTGGCCTCCTGGTTCCTAGGTCGATGCTCAACCACTGAGCCACACGGGCCGGGCTGGCTGGCCAGCATTTAGGGAAGGGGCGGGAGGCCTGAGGCTGGAGGGGTGACCCCGGGCGTGTGGGGGACGCCCCTGCCGATGCTGGCGGGGGTCTCGCACCGTGGGGGCCGGGCGGGGCAGCGTCACGCGAAGGGGGGCAGCCCGAAGAGCTGGGGCTGGAAGTCCTGCAGGGAGGCCAGCACCACCGTGGCCTTCGTGGTCAGCTCTCGGCGCAGGTTTCCGTCCGGGACCATCACCACCTGCATCCCGGCCGCCAGGGCCGCCTCCACCCCGTTGGGGGCATCTTCGAAGACCAGGCACTGCAGGTGGGAGAGAGGGGGTTGAGACGGGTGTGCCCGGAGGACAGACGTGCAGCCCAGGCCTCCTTCCTCGTCTCCGTCGCTGGGAGGCGAGCAGGCGGGGACAGAGAGGGAGAGGCTGTGGCTCAGGGACGGTGGAGGGGAGAGCACGCTGCTCCCACACGGCCGACCCCTTAGGGGACAGACGCCCACGATCCCAATCAGGGGCGGGGCGGGGTCCTGGGTTTAAAACTATTTCATCCAAATCCTAAAACTCTGCTCAATCAGTCACTGAACATGCAGAGCAGAGAGAGGAAGGGAGAGGGAGAGAGAGAGAGAGAAACATCCATGATGAGAGAGAAGCATGGATCGGCTGCCTCTTGCACGCCCCCAACTGGGGATCAGCCCACAACCCGGGCACGTGCCCTTGACAGGAATCGAACCCAGGACCCTTCAGTCTGCAGACCAACGCTCTACCCACTGAGCCACACCAGCCAGGGCCAGACTCTATCTGACTGGAATCTTAAAACTCTGTTCAATCAATAATATCTAGGGCAGGAGAGGTAATTGTGGGGGGAAACATGCTTTTAAGTAACTTGGGAGCTGGTCGTGTTTTATTTTATTATTTACTTCAAATATATACATACACATACATACACACACACACACGCACACACACACACCGTTAATCCTCACCCGAGGATGTTTTCCCATTGACTTTTAGGGAGAGTGGAAGAGAGAGGGAGACAGAGAGATGGGTTGCCTCCTGCACGCGCCTCGACCAGGGCCTGGACTGGGGGGGAGACTGCAACTGAGGTGCATACCCTTGACCAGAATCAAACCCGGGACCCTTGGGTCCACAGGCCTCAATGCCCCCCCAGCTGAGGGTAAGGCCATCTGAGTCCACCCCCAGGCCTCAATGCCCCCCCCAGCTGAGGGTAAGGCCATCTGAGTCCACCCCCAGGCCTCAATGCCCCCCCAGCTAAGCCTAAGGCCATCTGAGTCCACCCCCAGGCCTCAATGCCCCCCCCAGCTGAGGGTAAGGCCATCTGAGTCCACCCCCAGGCCTCAATGCCCCCCCAGCTAAGCCTAAGGCCGTCTGAGTCCACCCCCAGGCCTCAATGCCCCCCCCCCCAGCTAAGCCTAAGGCCATCTGAGTCCACCCCCAGGCCTCAATGCTCCCCAGCTGAGGGAAGGCCGTCTGAATCCGCCTCCAGGACAGATGAGCACCATTAGCTGGAGCTGGAGGGCTTTATTCTGGAAGAGGACCTTTCCAGGGAGTGGAGGGGCAGGGTTCGGGGTGCACCCCAGGGGTGCAGGGCGACTCCTCGGGGATGGAGCGGGCAGGGCTCGTCGGAGAGCCAGGTGGCCGTGCCCTCCACCCGCCCCCCCAATCCCCCATGCGCACCTGCCCCCCCCATCCCCCGTGCGCACCTGGTCCCCCCCCCCCCCCCCCAGTCCCCCGTGCGCACCTGGTCCGGGGGCGCGGGGGGCGAGAACCGGCCGGCGCAGGCGAGGAAGATGTCGGGGTCCGGCTTGCCCCTCCGCACGGCGGGGTCGTCGCCCAGCACGATGTGGTCGAAGAGGCCGAAGAAGTCGCGGTGGCCCCGGGTCTTCATCTCGAAGGACACGGACCCCGAGCTGGTGGCCACGGCCATGGGCACCCGGTGCTGGCGCAGGTGGCGGACCAGCCGCTCCACCCCTGGGGAGGGACGGGCTCCGTGAGGACCAGGGGGAGGGACCAGGGAGGAGGGACAGGCTCAGGGAGGAGGAACGGGCTCCGTGAGGACCAGGGGGAAGGACCAGGGAGGAGGGACAGGCTCAGGGAGGACCAGGGAGGAGGGACAGGCTCAGGGAGGACCAGGGAGGAGGAAGGAGGAGGAGGGACAGGCTCAGGGATGAGGGACGGGCTCCGTGAGGACCAGGGGGGAGGGACCAGGGAGGAGGGACAGGCTCAGGGAGGATCAGGGAGGAGGGACAGGCTCAGGGAGGATCAGGGAGGAGGGACCAGGGAGGAGGGACAGGCTCAGGGATGAGGGACGGGCTCCGTGAGGATCAGGGGGAGGGACCAGGGAGGAGGGACAGTCTCAGGGGAGCCAGGAGGAGGAGGGACAGGCTCCATGAGGACCAGGGGGAGGAGGGACAGGCTCAGGGAGGGACCAGGGAGGAGGAGGGACAGGCTCAGGGAGGACCAGGGGGGAGGAGGGACAGGCTCAGGGAGGACCAGGGGGGAGGAGGGACAGGCTCAGGGAGGACCAGGGGGGAGGAGGGACAGGCTCAGGGAGGACCAGGGGGGAGGAGGGACAGGCTCAGGGAGGACCAGGGGTAGGAGGGACAGGCTCAGGGAGGAGGGACAGGCTCAGGGAGGACCAGGGAGGAGGGACAGGCTCAGGGAGGACCAGGGAGGAGGAACAGGCTCAGGGAGGACCAGGAGGAGGAGGGACAGGCTCCATGAGGACCAGGGGGAGGAGGGACAGGCTCAGGGAGGGACCAGGGAGGAGGAGGGACAGGCTCAGGGAGGACCGGGGGGGAGGAGGGACAGGCTCAGGGAGGACCAGGGGGAGGAGGGACAGGCTCAGGGAGGACCAGGGGGAGGAGGGACAGGCTCCATGAGGACCAGGAGGAGGAGGGACAGGCTCAGGGAGGACCAGGGGGAGGAGGGACAGGCTCAGGGAGGACCAGGGGTAGGAGGGACAGGCTCAGGGAGGCCCCTAGCCTCTACAAGGTCGCCTAGGACAGCATGGTGTCTAGATCCTCCCTAGGGGCCAGGGCTCCCCCCGAAAGAAGGTGCTGATCCCATAACCACTCCTGCTTTATGGCTGCGGCAGGTGAGGCCCTGCTGCCTCCGTGGCCACAGCACAGCCTGCGGTCATTATTCCGCACACCAGCGCCTGCGATGCGGCCACCGCTGCTGGGAGGGCTGGGGCTGGGAGGAGCCCTCCTGTGAGCCGCTGGGGCAGGGGTGGGGAGCGTCTGGCCCACGGGGGTAGCAGGACCAGGAAACCGTGGGTCTGGCCCCGCCGAGGCCTGAGGGGTGAGTTCATTAAACACCTGACCCTACAGAGCAGGCGAACGTCTAAGCGGGTGATTCTGTGTGGCCCGCGAATGAGTTATACACATCCCCACGGCCCTGGGCAGGAGAAGGTTCCCCACCCCCGGTCCAGAGGACGGGCGGACCTCAACTCCAGCCTGGACAGCGCGACAGGCCTTAGAGAGAACGTGGCACCGGGTCTCTGCTGGGCGCAAAGTCCGGAGCGTCCACTGTGCGTCCAGGACTCCCGAAGCCCGCAGAGGGGCAGACACACACACCCAGATGCCAGGAGAGACGCGGCCGCGCGGAATTGCAGACACGACACAGCCACCAAGGAGCCCCCAGACAGGATGCAGGGCGTGGCCCTCCTGGGTCAGTCGCCGGGGAGACGGCCCCGACGGTGGTGCAGGGCGTGGCCCTCCTGGCCAGTCCCCAGGGGGGCAGGGTGGAGAGCGCGCTGGTGGGTACCCCTCGGTCCTAAGGGGACCCCTTCTTCGGGCCCCACCCTCTAGACCTCTTCCAACTCTCATCCCTCCCGAACTGTCCCACCTCCTTTGGTGGCTTCGTCTTTTTCCCAACCTTCCACCCAAGTGTGCTGTTTAAAGTCTGATTATTTGTGAATTTCCAAGTACCTCTCCGGTATGGGCGTCCGTTTCAATTCCGCTGTGACGAGGGTACACAGGCTGCATGATTTCGATTCTTTTAAAACGCGTTAGAATCCCTTCCTGCCTGAAGGATTCAGGGTTGCGTCTCGCTGAAGGTCCCACGAGTGCGTAAGGGTGGTTTGTATTCTGCTGCTGTTGGGAACGTCGCCGTACAGATGTCGACTCAGATCAGTTGCCTACGTCTGCAAGAAACCCACCTTAAATATAAATACTCAGGTTGAAAAATAAGAGGGCTGAGCCCTAGCTGGTGTGGCTCAGTGGATAGAGCATCAGCCTGCAGACTGAAGGGTCCTGGGTTCGATTCCGGCTACGGGCACGTGCCCAGTAGGGGGCGTGCAGAAGGCAGCCAATCGGTGATTCTCTCTCATCATTGATGTTTCTCTCTGTCTCTCCCTCTCCCTTCCTCTCTGATATGAATAAAAATATATGCAGAAGGCAGCCAATCCATGATTCTCTCTCATCATTGATGTTTCTCTCTCTCTCTCTTTCTCTCTCCCTTCCTTTCTGATATGAGTAGAAATATATTTAAAAAATAAATAAAGGGTTGAGAATTCTATGTGTCCTGCTACTCAAAGGACAGTCATGGTATCCTATATATATTTTTTAAATATATTTTATTGATTTTAGAGAGGAAGGGAGAGGGAGAAATTGAAACATCAATGATGAGAAAGAATCATTGACCGGCTGCCTCCTGCATGCCCTCTACTGGGGATCGAGCCCGCAACCCGGGCATGTGCCCTGGGTGGGAATCGAACCCGGACCCTTCCGTCCGTAGGCCGACGCTCTATCCACTGAGCCACACCAGCCAGGGCCAGGGTAGCCTATTAAAGAGAGACGAGTGAGCCTCAGGATAGTGAATGACATTATCAGGGAGAACATCTCATAATGACGGTGGCCAATGCAACAAGGCACAGCGGTGTACACACGCGTGCATCACACAACAGAGCGTCACAACACACGTGGCAAAACCTAGCAAAGGATGGAGAGACACACAGGCACGGACCTCAGCTGCCTCTGTCGGTCGTGATTAGAACAAGGAAACAGAACACACGTAAGGACAGAGCCGACTTCAAAACACCTCAGGCCACTGATCTGAGTCGACATCTGTACGAGGACGAACCCAACAGCAGAATACAAATCAGCCTCACTCACTCGTGGGACCTTCAGCGAGACACAACCCTGAATCCTTCAGGCAGGAAGGGATTCTACCGTGTTTTAAAAGAATCGAAATCATGCAGCATGTGTATCCTCGTCACAGCGGAACTGAAACGGACACCCATAACGGAGAGGTGCTTGGAAATTCACAGAGAAGCGGACTTTAAACAGCACACTGGGTGTCAGGCGTGGGGGAGGGGGGAGAAGACGGAGCCACCAAGGGAGGTGGGACCTTTCGGGAAGGATGAGCGTTGGACGAGGTCACCAGGGTGGGGCCCTACCAGGAGATTAGTGCCCTGTGAGAGGAGGACCCACCAGAGCAGTCTCTATACTGGGTCCCTCGGGGATTGCATCATAATCAGGGGCTGTTTCCCTGGTGATTGGCCCAGGAGGGACACGCCCTGCATGACAATCAGAGGCCGTTTCCCTGGTGATTGGCTCAGGAGGGACACGCCTGCATGACAATCAGGGGCCATTTCCCTGGTGATTGGCTCAGGAGGGACACGCCTGCATGACAATCGGGGGCCGTTTCCCTGGTGATTGGCCCAGGAGGGACACGCCCTGCATGACAATCGGGGGCCGTTTCCCTGGTGATTGGCTCAGGAGGGACACGCCCTGCATGACAATCAGAGGCCGTTTCCCTGGTGATTGGCCCAGGAGGGACACGCCCTGCATGACAATCGGGGGCCATTTCCCTGGTGATTGGCCCAGGAGGGACACGCCCTGCATGACAATCGGGGGCCGTTTCCCTGGTGATTGGCCCAGGAGGGACACGCCCTGCATGACAATCGGGGGCCGTTTCCCTGGTGATTGGCTCAGGAGGGACACGCCCTGCATGACAATCAGAGGCCGTTTCCCTGGTGATTGGCCCAGGAGGGACACGCCCTGCATGACAATCGGGGGCCATTTCCCTGGTGATTGGCCCAGGAGGGACACGCCCTGCATGACAATCGGGGGCCATTTCCCTGGTGATTGGCTCAGGAGGGACATGCCCTGCATGACAATCAGAGGCCGTTTCCCTGGTGATTGGCTCAGGAGGGACACGCCCTGCATGACAATCAGGGGCCGTTTCCCTGGTGATTGGCTCAGGAGGGACACGCCCTGCATGACAATCGGGGGCCATTTCCCTGGTGATTGGCTCAGGAGGGACACGCCCTGCATGACAATCAGGGGCCATTTCCCTGGTGATTGGCTCAGGAGGGACACGCCCTGCATGACAATCAGAGGCCATTTCCCTGGTGATTGGCTCAGGAGGGACACGCCCTGCATGACAATCAGGGGCCATTTCCCTGGTGATTGGCCCAGGAGGGACACGCCCTGCATGACAATCGGGGGCCGTTTCCCTGGTGATTGGCTCAGGAGGGACACGCCCTGCATGACAATCAGAGGCCGTTTCCCTGGTGATTGGCCCAGGAGGGACACGCCCTGCATGACAATCGGGGGCCGTTTCCCTGGTGATTGGCCCAGGAGGGACACGCCCTGCATGACAATCGGGGGCCGTTTCCCTGGTGATTGGCTCAGGAGGGACACGCCCTGCATGACAATCAGAGGCCGTTTCCCTGGTGATTGGCCCAGGAGGGACACGCCCTGCATGACAATCGGGGGCCGTTTCCCTGGTGATTGGCCCAGGAGGGACACGCCCTGCATGACAATCGGGGGCCGTTTCCCTGGTGATTGGCTCAGGAGGGACACGCCCTGCATGACAGAGGCCGTTTCCCTGGTGATTGGCCCAGGAGGGACATGCCCTGCACGACAATCAGGGGCCATTTCCCTGGTGATTGGCTCAGGAGGGACACGCCCTGCATGACAATCAGGGGCTGTTTCCCTGGTGATTGGCTCAGGAGGGACACGCCCTGCATGACAATCAGAGGCCATTTCCCTGGTGATTGGCTCAGGAGGGACACGCCCTGCATGACAATCAGGGGCCGTTTCCCTGGTGATTGGCTCAGGAGGGACACGCCCTGCATGACAATCAGGGGCTGTTTCCCTGGTGATTGGCCCAGGAGGGACACGCCCTGCATGACAATCGGGGGCCGTTTCCCTGGTGATTGGCCCAGGAGGGACACGCCCTGCATGACAATCAGAGGCCATTTCCCTGGTGATTGGCTCAGGAGGGACACGCCTGCATGACAATCAGAGGCCGTTTCCCTGGCGATTGGCTCAGGAGGGACACACCCTGCATGACAATCAGGGGCCATTTCCCTGGTGATTGGCCCAGGAGGGACACACCCTGCATGACAATCAGGGGCCGTTTCCCTGGTGATTGGCTCAGGAGGGACACGCCCTGCATGACAATCAGAGGCCGTTTCCCTGGCGATTGGCTCAGGAGGGACACGCCCTGCATGACAATCAGAGGCCATTTCCCTGGTGATTGGAGACACACCCTTGGCGACTGGCCCAGGCAGACACAGCCTTGGCCTCTGGCTCAGGAGGGACACGCCTCCCCCCCCCCCCCCCCCCCCGCCCCGTAACCTGGCACCATTCCCCTGGCAGTGGGCCACCCATGCCTCCTCCTCAGTCTCCTAAAGGCCTGCATGGGCCACCGCCCTCGCCTTCCAAGCACAGAAAGAGGAACGGCGTGGAGTTAATAACACCCTCTGCTGGCAGCCTCCATGCCAATGAGGTCAAGGTGACCTCCACCAATGACAGCCTCCCTCGCCAATGAGGTCAAGGTGACCTCCACCAATGACAGCCTCCCTCGCCAATGAGGTCAAGGTGACCTCCACCAATGACAGCCTCCCTCGCCAATGAGGTCAAGGTGACCTCCACCAATGACAGCCTCCCTCGCCAATGAGGTCAAGATGACCTCCACCAATGACAGCCTCCCTTAGCAATGAGGTCACGGTGACCTCCACCAATGACAGCCTCCCTCGCCAATGAGGTCACGGTGACCTCCACCAATGACTGCCTCCCTCGCCAATGAGGTCACGGTGACCTCCACCACCGGGATCCCGGCCAGAAGGTGCCTTCAGAAAGGCAGGAAGTGAAGGTCAAGGGTGATGCACCCCCCGCCCTCCAGCTCAACGCCGGGGACAAAGCCTGGAGGCAAAATGAACACCTGGACCTGGGCCGGGCGGAGGCAACCTTCTCGGTGGCATCCAGGCCTCTTCTTCATGCCCTCGGCGTCGCCTCCTGTTTCGCTCCCCTCTCGGTTACGTGTGTGGGGCTGGGAAGTGACCTCACGCTTTCCAAGACAGACTTTGGAGCCACTGAAAAGTGCCCGCTCATCTGTGAGGCTCCTGCGAGTTCAGGTACGTCCACCCACAGAGTTACGGTGGAGAGGAGCAAGATGCGTCCCATCAAGGGATTTACGTGGCCCCTTCGAGCTCCTGGCGTGGGAGGGCTCGAGAACACAGGGGAGTGAGCTGGTCATCCAGGTGAGTTGCAGGGCGACACCCTCTGTCAGATCAGCTTCTGGGATTGCCTGTGATTGGCCGCTTTCTCAGCTGACACCCAGTGAGGGCACTGCATGGGCTGGGACACCAGGTCGGTTCCATACTGGAGACTTGCGAGCATTCCACCCAACCACCGCCTGGCGGGATGAGGCCTCCTCATTCGTGCAACGGCAGTGGGACATGACATCCTATATGATAAAAGGGTACTATGCTAATTAGACCGGACGTCTTCCAGACGTCCTTCCGGACAAAGCCATGGTGGCGGGGGCCGAGGCAGAGGCGGTTAGGGGCGATGAAGCTGGCAGGGAAGGGCAGTTAGGGGCGATTCGGCCGGCAGAGGAGGTGGTGTACCTCAGCCAGGCCTGCACCCTCTCCAATCTGGGACCCCTCGGGGGATCCCCTGTGGGATCAGCCTTAAACCAGCAGTCGGACATCCCTCTCGCAATCTGTGATCACTGGCTCCTAACCGCTCACCTGCTTGCCTGCCTGATCGCCCCTAACCACTCTGCCTGCCGGCCTGATCGCTCCCAACTGCCCCCCTGCCAGCCTGCTTGCCCCCAACTGCCCCCCACTGCTGGCCTGCTCACCCCCAACTGTCCCTTCCCTGCTGGCCTGCTTGCCCCCAACTGGCCCCTCCTGCCGGCCTGATCACACCCAACTGCCCTCCCCTCCTGGCCTGATCACCCCTAACGGCCTCTGCCTCGGCCCCGCCACCATGGCCTTGCCCGGAAGGACGTCCAGAAGGTCTCCCGGTCTAATTAGCATATTACCGTTTTATTAGTATAGATACACACACATGTATGACAACACATGATCCAACAGTGACTGCGACACAGAGCCATGCAATATGCAATCCACGATGGCTGCTCTGATGGCACATTTTTCCTCCCCGCTCCCCGAGCAATTTCAGAGAAGGAGCAGGCACCTTATCTCCTGCAAGAATCTTCATTAGCATTCCACTGCCAAGCTTCTCCTGGCCTTGTAATCTAGAACGTTCCTGACCCTCTCGCTTTTAGCAAGAAACAGGGAGCAGCTCTGATCGATCATCAGCTAACAAGCCCCAGGGGACTTGTTATCCGGGGAAAACAAGGAGGGAGAGGGGTGAGGGCACACAGCCCGCACGGCACACAGGCATCCGCCTCTCCCTTTTAAATAATTAAGCTTCCTGTAAACCTTTAATAATTAAGATTCTCTGGGGAGACCCAGCTGCTGGTTGATCATCAATTCGCTCAGCCCGGCCGGCACGGCCCAGTGGCTGAGCGGCGACCTATGAACCGGGAGGTCACGGTCTGATTCGGTGGCAAGCGGGGTCCCCAGTCGGGGGCCGTGCAGGAGGCAGCCGATCCATGATTCTCTTTCATCATTGATGTCTCTATCTCTCTCACCCTCCACCTTCCTCTCTGAAATCAATAAAAACGTATTTTTTTTTTAAAAAAGAAATTTTGCTCCAGTTTGAATTATTGCTGAAACATTCATAATTCCACCAAGTTTGATTTGGGAAAGAAAAAGCCAAATCCTTTTCTTGTGACGTATTTAAAGTCACAATTTGAAGCAATTCCACCCTGAATGTCCTCCTTAAATAACAGAACACAAACACAACTGAAATGTTTTTTGGGCCTCAGGACTCTGTGAAAGAAATGTATATTACTTTTTTAACAAATATATTTTTATTGATTTCAGAGAGGAAGGGAGATGGAGAGAGAGAGAAACTTCAATGAGGAGAGAGAATCATGGACCGGCCGCCTCCTGCACGCCCCCTACTGGGGATGGAGCCTGCAACCCGGGCGTGTACCCTTGACTGGGAATCGAACGGTGACCTCCAGAGTCATAGGTCAATGCTCAACCACTGAGCCACCCAGGCCGGGCAGCACTGTACAGTACTTTAAGACATCCTTCAAACAAGATTGAACCATCCTATGTAATAAAAGCCTAATATGCTAAGTGTCCGACCGTCCGTTCGACCAGTTGCTATGACGCGCACTGACCACCAGGGGGCAGACGCTCAGACCGGTAGGCTAGCTTGCTGCTGGGGTCCGGCCGATCGGGACTGGGCAAGAGGGGCTGGACATGCCCTGGAGCCTTCCTGTGGGCCCTCCCCGGTCCCGATCGTGCACTGGTGGGGTCCCTCGGCCTGGCCTGTGTTCTTTTGCAATTCGAGACCCTTCAGGGGATGTCCGCAGGCCAGGCCGAGGGACCCCACCGGTGCACGAATCCATGCACCGGGCCTCTAGTCACATACAAGAACCTGTGTCCGGGAACCAGGCTTCTGAACACAGAGCCTCTTAGGGCGTCGGCGGGGGCGGGCGCACCTGGCATGAGGGCCGCGGTGGGGAACAGCTCCTTCAGCTTGGCCTGGCTCTCGTCCACCAGCTCCTCCTTGGTCGTGGGCAGCTGCAGCACGTCTATGATGATCTGCGCGGCCTCCAACGCTTTTTTGCCCATCACCAGGGACTTGACGTCCCAGCTGTACTTCTTCCCGTAGCGACCGCAGATTTCTCCAAACACCACCGAGTACACCCGTTCCGTGTCTGCGGGGACAAAGGCGAGACGGAGATGGGAGATGATTGGGGTGCGGGCCACGTTCACATCGAGTCTGGGGCGTGCCCTGGCTGGTGTGGCTCAGTGGATACTGCGTCGGCCTGCAGACTGAGGGGTCCCGGGTTCGATTCCGGTCAAGAGCATATGCCTGGGTTGTGGGTTCTATCCCCAGTAGGTGGCATGCAGGGGGCAGCCGATCCATGATTCTCTCTCATCATTGATGTTTCTCTCTCTCTCTCCCCGTTACTTTCTGAAATCAATAAAAATATATTAAAAAACTACAGGCCCAGCACTCGAAATCGCATGAGACCCAGACTCGCTGCGTCAGCGGGACCCCAGACCCACCGCGCTGGCAAGACCCATCAATGCACCTCCTGGTGACCAGTCGTTTGGTCGTTAGGGCGTTACGGTCACTGGCCTTTTATAATATAGATTTTTTTAAAAGTCTGGAGCAGATAAGCATATAGGTATACTAGTATATACTAGAGGGCCGGTGCACAAAATTCGGGCACGGGTAGGGTCCCTGGGCCTGGCTGGCAATCAGGGCCGATTGGGGCCTTCCAGTTGCCGGCAGGGGCCTTCCTTTGTTCCATGCCACCCCCTGGTGGTCAGCGCATGTCATAGCGAGCGGTCAGTCTTCCGGTCGAACTCCCGCGGGGACATTTTGTATATTAGGCTTTTATATATATAAGTGTACAGGGTAGGTCACAGTCAGGGAAGGAACTAGGGCAACATGGGAACATTTGCAGGTCATCCACCCGAAACTACACCGGGGCACCCTGCTCTGTTTGCTGGAGAGTCTTTGGAGCTGTGATGTGCAAAGTTAAAAGTGGAGAGAAATGAAACCCACACTATGGCCAAATTGGTTTTTTGTTGTTTTTTTTTTGGTTAATCCTCACCGGAGGATATTTTCCCATTGATTTTTAGAGAGAGTGGAAGAGAGAGGGAGAGACAGAGAGAGACATCGATGTGACAGAGACACATTGACTGGTTGCCTCCCGCACACGCGCTCCGACCAGGGCCCAGGCCGGGGAGGAGCCTGCGACAGAGGTACACGCCCTTGAATGGAATCGAACCCGGGACCCTTCGGTCTGCAGGCCGAGGCTCTATCCACTGAGCAACACTGGCCAGGGCCACACTGTCTTTTATTTAAAGGTGCACAGACGTGGATGTAAAAATGCATGGGCATCGGGGCTTCCATCCCATGTCCCATGAGGCCGTGCCCTGGTATTCCCGAGCGTGCCCTCAGCCCGCAGCACACGGGGTAGCTAGTGTGTTGGTAGCTAGTGGGTAGCCAGCGCCCCAGGCAAGTGCTCCCAGCAGGAGCGCCCGCTGTGCGTGCTGCTGCGAGAGACGTGAGGACACAGCCTGTGCGCAGGCGGGGGCGGGGCAGACACACCTGCCTTGTTCCTTCCTCTCACACGACGACAACGCACGGCATATCTGACACCGGCTGTGGGGGTTCCCTACCCAGCAAGTCAGGGACACCAGCCCGTGCCCGCCCTTGAACCCGGTTCTGACCCTGAGCATCCATCCCATCCCCGGGGGCAGGGCTCTGTCCCGCAGACCCGCTGCCCACCTGTCAGATGCTGACCCCGATTCCAGGTGCCGCCTGGGCTGCTGATTGGCTGAGAATCAGGGGCTCCTACGACCCCCCTCCCCCATCTCAGGTTTGATTCATTTGCGAGAGTGGCTCAGGGAACTTAGGAAACCAGCCAACTACTAGTATTTCCATGTTTGTTAGATCCTGAGCATCCGCTCAGACGAGACGTGAGGGACAAGGTGCGAGGGGGTGGGGGCACGGGTAGGAGCTCATGCGATGGGGGTGTTCATGGGGCTCTGTCACCCGGTGAGCCTCTGTCCATCTCCTCCAGCCGCTCTCTGGACAGTGGGGGCGGCTGGAGTTGAACATGCCAAGTTCCTGATCAGGGCCCCATCTTTCTGGGGACCTGCCCCTACCCAGAAGCACCCCCTCCCAGAGTCCCCCAAAAGGTGGTTTCCCTCCTAAGCTGATCGCAAATGAGTACAGCCTGGGGGTCACTCACAAAAGCATCGCACGTCCTGACACACAGACAAGCTCCGTAAGCACTCGGCAGCCACCTGCCCGGCCTGGCGCGGGAGCCCCAAACCCAAAACCGGGTCCCCAAGTCCACAGATCGCCCCACGGGCGTCCGGAGACGGAAGAGGTTCCACTCAGAGGCAACATCAGGGCGGCCAGGAGGTGGTTTTAATGCTTCAAGGTTATTGCACTTGGCGTGAGTCCTCCCCCAGGTCCCTACAGAAATACCGACGGGTTTGATTAGGGGGCTGCCCCAGGGACCCCCCAATTGCATCCGCCACGGAACGTATCTGTTCTAACGCATACGGCCGACAGATACACGCGAAGATGTTCTGCGTCACTGGCCTTCAGGGAGATGCCGATCGCACGACCATGAGATACCGCCTCCCACGCCGATCAGAGGGGGGTGTGATCGACAAGAGAAGCCACAGCACGTGTGGGCGAGGCTGTGGGGAAAGGGGACCCTCCTTCGCGGCTGGTGGGAGTGCAGACGGAGCAGCCGCTGTGGGAAGCAATCGGGCGATTCCCCAAGAAACTAAGACCAGAGCTGCCAGGAGACCCAGCAACCCCTCTCCTGGGGATACACCCCCAAAATTCCAATACGTATCCACAGAGATACAGGCACCCCTGTGTGCATTGCCGCATCGCTCACGGGGGCTGAGACGTGGAAACAGCCAATGTGTCCCGCGATGGAGGGCTGGATGAGGAAGATGTGGCACACGAGGGAATATTACTCGGCCATGAAAAAGGATGGAACAGGGCCATTTTCAACAGCACGGACGGGCCTGGAGGACACCATGCTCAGGCTGAGGGAGAAACGTCAGGGAGAGAAAGCTAAGAACCCTATGACCGCACTCATATGGGGGACATCAGACTGAGGCTCGGGGACACGGAAACTGTGGGGTTGCCAGGGGGAAGGGGGTGAGGAGGTGGGGGGAGAAGGGGTCTTAATATATGGTGGCTGGCAAAGATTTGACTTGGGGGGTTGGGCACAGGGTGCCATATCCAGATCTTGTCACGTGGAAATCTACACCTGAGCCCAGCCAGTGTTGCTCAGTGGTTGGCTCCAAGGCGTGTCCGGCCCGTCTCGCTCAGTCCCAATCGGCCAGACCCCAGCAGCAAGCTAACCTACTGGTCGGAGCATCTGCGCCCTGGTGGTCAGTGCACGTCACAGCGACTGGTCCACCGGTTGACTGTGTGCCCCCTGGTGGTCAGTGCACGTCATAGCAAGCGGTTGAGTGGCCTTAGCACATCATTAGCATATTACACTTTGTTTGAACGGCCGACTGGTCGACCGGAAACTTAGCATATTAGGCTTTCATTGTATAGGATTAACCAATGTCGCTCCAATAAAGTTAATAAAATAATAATTAAAGGATATAAATAGAACGGAATCCAGGGGTTTTGGAAAAGGAATGCTGACCCCACGCTGTGATTACGGCTCACACCTCGCTAATCTCGCACGCCTTGAGCAAAGCAATTTAATGCTTTTTCTCAACACGTCATGTGCCTTGAAAACAGTCTTACTTTTCTAATTTCCAATTACACGAGGGGGCGGGGTGAGGGACCACCTAAACCCGCTGTTTTCTGTTACTGATGGGTCGGTGCCTTAAAGATGAAACCCAATCCATCCATTTCCATCCGGAAGTTCCCGGATTGAGCTAAAAACATCCGATCGTCACATTCGGGCAGATAAGACCAGCCGGCTGCAAGCTCCCTCCCCGCCTCCCCCACCACCCAGAAACATAGCAGTGAAAACGGCTTATTTTCAACGTGGAACGGCTTTAATAATAACTAACATAACTCAGCCCACTGTGCGTTTTGATAAAAGTGCCGCGGTCCTTTTTCTCGGCTGTGTTGATAGGACGCAGGTCACTGGCTTCTGTTGAATTTTTTTTTTTTTAATTCCCTGGTTTTGATCACTAAGACATTCTGCACTGGGTTTCCTTGCCTCCCTGGTGCTCACAGCGTGTCCTCCCCTCCCCGCTGCCAGCAGTGTCAGGGGGGTCAAGTTCATGGGCCTCCCCCAGCTCTGCAGTCATAGGTGGGCATGAGCTCAAGTGAGAGTAGAGAATGTGTGTGTTTTAAAAATCATTTAAAAATATATGTTTCCTAGAGGCCTGGTGCATGGGGGGGAGGGGGGCGGGCAGGGGTCCCTCAGCCCAGCCTGCAGCCTCTTGCAATCCAGGACTGCTGGCTCCTAACCGCTGGCCTGCCTGCCGGCCTGATCACCCCTAACCACTCGCCTGTCTGCCTGATTGCCCCTAACCACTCGCCTGGCTGCCTGATTGCCCCTAACCACTCGCCTGTCTGCCTGATCGCCCCTAACCACTAGCCTGCCTGCCTGATCACCACTAACCTCTGCCTACCTGATCACCCATAGCCCCTCTGCCTGCCTGATCACCACTAACCTCTGCCTACCTGATCACCCATAGCCCCTCTGCCTGCCTGATCACCCCTAACCACCTCTGCCTGCCTGCCTGATTGCCCCTAACTGTCCTCCCCTGACGACCTGGTTGTCCCTAACTGCTCTCCCCTGCCAGCCTGGTCACCCCTAACCACCTCTGCCTCGGCCCCTGCCACTGTGGCTTTGTCCGGAAGAACATCCGGATGGATGTCCAGAAGATGTCCGGTCTAATGAGCATATTACCCTTTTATTAGTGTAGATTATTTTTTTGTTGTTGTTAATCCTCACCCAAGGATATTTTTCCACTGATTTTTAGAGAGAGTGGGAGAGAGAGGGAGAGACAGAGAGAAACATCAATGGGTTGCCTCCTGCATGCGCCCCGACCAGGGACCGGGCCAGGGAGCATCCTGGTACCGAGGTACATGCCCTTGACCGGAATCGAACCCGGGACCTTTCGGTCCATAGGCCGATGCTCTATCCACTGAGCCAAACTGGCTAGGGCCGCACGCCTTACTCAGCCCATCAGACTGCCTTCGGGCGCCTGGCCTCCAGAACTGTAAGACAATAAATGTGTGTCCTTCTACAGCATCAGGTTCGGGATCAGTCGTAACAGCAGCCGCCAGACACGCACACACAACCCGCCCTGAAAACCACTTAGTCACACAGTGTGGCAGCTTCTCTAAAAAATTAAGTAGAGGCCTCGGGTCTAGAACCACACGCAATAACCAGGGAGAAGAAGTAAAACTGCTGGCGGACGCGATAACACAGGTTTCAAAAACACACGCGTGCTCCGTGAGAGGAAGATGAAAGGGGGGTACACGCTGTCCGACTCCACATACAAGGCTAAGAAGTGCCCACACCCCTGCAGGTGAGATGCAGCGTGGGGTTCCCTCGGGGTACGGGGGAGGGAGGGCAGGGCCACTGGGGAAGTCGGCCGGCGCCACCAAAATTATAACTTGCCCGCCCGGCGTGGCTCCGTGGCTGAGTGTCGACCTAGGAACCTGGAGGTCACGGTTCCATCCCCGGTCAGGACACAGGCCCGGGTTGCGGGCTCGATCCCCAGTGGGGGGCGTGCAGGAGGCAGCCGATCGGTGATTCTCTCTCCTCGTGGATGCTTCTCTCTCTCCTCTTCCCCTTCCTCTCTGAAATAATAAAAATGTATTTTTAAATACAAATATTCGCAAGGCCGCCCAGAACAGACGGGCCCCCGAGCCGGGAGGGTATCTCCCCATCGGAACGCCACCCCCGGACGGTGCCACGTCCCCCAGGGCGTGTGAGTCCTCCCTCCACGCCCACGGCATCGGGGCTGCAAGCAGGCTCCCCGCTCCTCGCACTTGTAATTACGGGGGAGGTGGGCCCCAAGGGGTAATTTAAGAGGAGCACTGCCCGGGCTCTGGGTGACGGCCGGCCCCGTCAGGACAGGGTGCAGCTCCGGGCACCGAAGGACCCTCAGGTAGGTGGGCGGCTGGGGAAGCTTGGTCCGTGGGGATCCAGGTGGGCGGCCGGGGAAGCTTGGTCCGTGGGGATCCAGGTGGGCGGCCGGGGAAGGTTGGTCCGTGGGGATCCAGGTGGGCGGCCGGGGAAGGTTGGTCCGTGGGGATCCAGGTGGGCGGCCGGGGAAGGTTGGTCCGTGGGGATCCAGGTGGGCGGCCGGGGAAGCTTGGTCTGTGGGGATCCAGGTGGGCGGCCGGGGAAGGTTGGACTGTGGGGATCCAGGTGGGCGGCCGGGGAAGCTTGGTCCGTGGGGATCCAGGTGGGCGGCCGGGGAAGTTTGGCCGGTGGGGATCCAGGTGGGCGGCCGGGGAAGGTTGGTCCGTGGGGATCCAGGTGGGCGGCCGGGGAAGGTTGGTCCGTGGGGATCCAGGTGGGCGGCCGGGGAAGCTTGGTCCGTGGGGATCCAGGTGGGCGGCCGGGGAAGGTTGGTCCGTGGGGATCCAGGTGGGCGGCCGGGGAAGTTTGGCCGGTGGGGATCCAGGTGGGCGGCCGGGGAAGGTTGGTCCGTGGGGATCCGGGTGGGCGGCCGGGGAAGGTAGGCCTGTGGGGCTCCAGGCTGGCGACAGCTACTGGGGCCGTCCCCCTCCGGGGCTGCTGGGGGACGAGCCCCCTGTGCTGTGGGAGGAGGCAGAGGGTGGGTCTGGATGTGTGAGCTGGAGGCAGCTACAGGGCCTGCAGGTGAAGCTGGGCAGAGGAGAGGGAGCCGGACACCCAGTGATACTGAGGTTAAATGGGATGCAGACAGGGTAACTACCTTCGTGTGCAAGGAGGGGCTGTAGGCAGAACCAAGAGGCAGGAGCTGGGGGCGGCTGGGTGGGCAGAGGACGACAGGGCTCCGTGCCGTACGCGCGTGCATACCCGCCTCTCTCTAAATGCCTGTGTCAGCCCTGGCAAGTGTGCTCAGTGGTTAGCGCGCTGGCCCGCCAACGGAAGGGTCCCGAGTTCGATTCTGCTCAAGGGCGCGTACCCGGGGGGTACATCTCCCTTCCCGGGCTGTGGTGCACGAGGGAGGCGACGGATGGACGTTTCTCTCTCTCCCTTCCTCCTCCCCGCCTCTCTCTAAAATCAATAAAAACCTGTGTATAAAGGAATGGTCGGAGAGATGTGCATGGATCTGGAGATGTGGGGGGGCGGGGGGCTGTGAGCAAGGGGTGCAGTCAGCGCCCAGAAGCTGGGAAGGAGAAGGGAGCAGGTTCTGCCCCCGGGACACCAGGACTCCAGCCCTAACGGCGCTGGCCTCTGAGGCGGACCTGGGATTGCCGACCGCCAGGAGCGCCACCTGATCTGCTTTGCCGTGAGCCCCTGTCCACGGGGACCTCAGCGATCGAAAACACAATGAGAAACGTTCCCAACCGTCTGTTTTTCTTTTTTTTCTAACCGTACAATGACTTTCAAACAGATAAAATCCAGGAGGTCACGGTTCGAATCCCCGTCAGGGCACACGCCGGGGTTGCAGGCTCGATCCCCAGTTGGGGGCGTGCAGGAGGCAGCCGATCCATGATTCTGTCTCATCATCATTGATGTTTCTCTCTCTCTCCCTCTCCTTTCCTCCCTAAAAATCAATGCAAATATATATATATACATATATTTTTTAAATTTTATTTATTTTTTATTTTTTTTATATATTTTATTGATTTTTTACAGAAAGGAAGGGAGAGGGACAGAGAGTTAGAAACATCGATGAGAGAAAAACATCGATCAGCTGCCTCCTGCATATTCCCTACTGGGAATGTGCCCACAACCAAGGTACATGCCCTTGACCAGAATCGAACCCGGGACCCTTCAGTCCGCAGGCTGACGCTCTATCCACTGAGCTACACTGGTTAGGGCACAAATATATATTTTTAAAAAAACACCCACTCCTGCTCTCAAACAGCAATGGTTTAACCCAGCACCCCTGGGGGCTGGGAGGTGAGAGCTGGGGCCGGGGCCTCCTCTGTGAGTTCAAGGCTGGCTCCGCGGTCCGTTCCCGTCCGGGGTGGGCGTGTGGCCCTATCAGGTGCTGCTGTTGGGCACAGCACGGGAAAGACGCCCAGCATTCACCAGACACCACTGGCAAGGCCCTGGCCGGGGTGGGAGGAAGCTGGGATGTGCGAGAGGGCAGGCGGAATTCTTGGCGGGGTCGGAGGTGGCTGGGCTGGGGGTGGACGGCCGTGTCCGGGTTAGGAGATGTGAATCCTAAGGGGCTCGGGGGCGGGGACAGTCCGCTGCCCGGGGCGGAGCGATGCTGGCGCTCCAGGTGGCACCCAGACGAGGGGGACTGTCATCAGTGGGAGGGCGAGGCCCGCTGGAAAGAGGACGGAGTGTCGGCTGCTGGGGGGGTTCATGAGCCGGGGTCTGGGGACCCCGCTTCTATGGGCACCACGTCCCCCGGGGAAGCGTGAGCAAACTATGGGAGCGGCTCGCACCTGCACCTGCACATTCAGGCCCTTCGCTGACAGCGGGTGTGGGTGCAAATGAATGACGCTGGCTGTGCACGGCGTTCCCATGGGGGGGGGCGGGGCCCAGGGTGTCGGGGGGCCGGTCTGCAGTAGATGACACGTTCCAAGCCCGGCCGCCACCTCTCCCCTGCCTATCGGGGTGACGCGTCTGGAGGAGCTGAACTCGGGGCTCCCGCAGGTGGAACCGCAGGGGGAACGGGGCCTCAGCAGGGCGCGGGGCAGAGTCCTTGTCCTGGGGCACCCCTGGCACCTCTGCTTAGAGGTAATGAGAGAGCCGGCGCCCGGGAGAGGAGCCAGGTGTCATTAGCAGCAGCTAACGCCGCCCAGACCACAGGCACGCCCGGCCGCATCCCTCCATCTCCTCCAGCTTCTGCTCACATTCTGGCTGCTCAGAATGGAAAGCCATGTGTGGCCCGGCCGGCGTGGCTCCATGGCTGAGCGCCCACCTATGAACCAGGAGGTCAGGGTTCGATTCCCGGTCAAGGGCATGTGCCCGGGTTGCGGGCTCGATCCCCAGTGGGGGGCGTGCAGGAGGCAGCCGGTCCGTGATTCTCTCTCATCATGGGTGTTTCTCTCTCTCTCTCTCTCCCTCTCCCTTCCTCTCTGAAATCAATGAAAACATGTTTAAAAATAAAATATATAAAAAAAAAAAATCAATGGAAGATAGGCTCTGGTGAGCATCCACAAAACAACAAACAAAATTAAAATAATCCTATATAATAAAAGCCTAGGGTGCTAAGTGTCCAACCGTTGGTTTGACCGGTCAACCAGTCGCTATGACGTGCACTGACCACCAGGGGGCAGACGCTCCGACCGATAGGTTAGCTTGCTGCTGGGGTCCGGCTGATCGGGACTGGGCGGGACAGCCCGGACACTCCCTGGAGCCCGAGGTCTCTCGCAGGCCGGCCCACCTCCCGCATCCCTCCCCGGCCTCTAAAATATTTCTTCCAATTAATTTCCTTTCAATGTGCGCGGATCCGTGCACTGGGCCTCTAGTTAATAACGACAACACGAGAAGCCCTGTGTTTGGCGTCGTCACCCGCCCCCTCCGGCCCCTCGCTGCGTGTTCGTGCCTCTGAGAGTGAATCTAGGACGCCGGCTAATGATGTGAGAGCCTCTTCTATTTCCGTCAAGTGCTCCAAGGGGCCGCAGGGCGTCAGGAAAGGGGCGGCACGGAGCTGAGGTGGGCAGGGATGTGGGAGAGGGGACTCCGGCCACACCATGTGTCCCGCTGGTTTTTAAAAATGAATTTGAAAATACAGCGTATTTTTCTTGGCCGATTTTTTTTTTTTAAGATTCTCAAGAATGAGTGTGTCAGATCCCCGGGAAAACACATTTCACGTTCCACCGCATTTGACGTAGACCCACATCCCTAATCCTGAATATCCTTTCTTTTTAAATATACAGGGTGTCCCAAAATTCACGCAAGAAGTAATTTTGATAGAAAACACAGGTTTATAACTAAAAATTGTAAATTTTGTATTGATTCATAAAGGACACAGTCTAGGGTTATGTATGGAATAGCACATCGGGTCAATGGCCTCCATGGCTTTGCTGGCACAGACGCAAAGCCGCGGTCTTCATGGGTCTTCCTTGTCCCTGCTCCTGGGCCGTCATTGGTACTTGGTGATGCTTATCCAATCGAAGGGATTGACATCCAAGGGCAACAGATATTAGAATCTGATTCCATAAACCAAGTCAAATTAGGCTTTTATTTTGTTGTTGTTGTTGTTGTTAATGCTCACGCCGAATTCAAATCTTGCGTGAATTTTGGGGCACCCTTTATTTTTACCGATTTCAGAGAGGAAGGGAGAAGGGAGAAGGGAGAGACATAGAAACATCCGTGATGAGAGAGAATCACTGATCGGCTGCCTCCTGCAACCTCCACACTGGGGATCGAGCCCACAACGGGGGCATGTGCCCTTGACCGGAATCGAACCGGGGACCCTTCAGTCGGCAGGTAAGATGCTCTAACCATTGAGCAACACTGCCCGGGGCGTGAATATTCTTAATGTCCACCGTCTGCCTGGCCCCGTTGTCAACAGCAGACGTCATGGGGTGCTTCCTACAGCCCTGGGTCTGCCCTGCCCAATAAGGCAGCCACCCTCACCCCACCCCGATCCCCCAAAATGTGAGCATTTGAAATGCGGCTCCTTGCAGCCGAGAGCCGACGTGCTGAGTGTAAAATGCACAGATTTCAAAGACCGGGCGTCAACAATGCACGCAAAACGCCTGCATGATTTTTTTTTTTTTTTTTAAATTCTGAATATGTGTTGAACGGCAACCTTTTGGATAACAGGATAGAATTTAAAAAAAAAAAAAATTCCATTCAGGTTGCATCTGCCTCCTTCAGCTGGTTTCAATGTCAAGAGGAGAAAATGGAAGGCGTGTTCGCTTATTTGTGTTTGTGCTGCTCTCGACCGCAACTTCCTCGTCTTTTGCAAAGAAGGGCCCACCCGTGGGTGCGTGCCTACGTGCGTTCGCTCCTAATTCCGGCTGTTTATGAACTAGATACTGACCCTCCTCGCCCGGGAGCTGAGATACTGGGAAATACTTGTCATCTTTGTCATTCTTGCACAATCTAGTCCTGGTTCACGGCCACCTCGGTCCCCTTCTCTCTCGCCCTAAACACACGGAACGCCGAGACCATTACCTGGATGGCGTCCCTGGATCCTCGCCCAGGGTGACTGCGTGACCTCAGCCTTATGTCAACGAAAACTGAATCCTTTCTGTGTGGAGGGACAACAGTGTCACAGTGCACCACAAAGCCGCCTGGCTTCCCCGTCAACATTTCAGGAAAAAAAAAAAAAAAGAAAAGAAAAGAAATAAAATCTCTATTTGCTTCCTCATTCCCCTGGGATGAAGCCAGCAGCTGCAGTAAGAACTCCCCCAGGAGCCTGTATTCAACGCCACTTCCTTGAAAACCAAGTATGGGCACTACAGTGACAAGGAGAACTTCTAGGGGAGGTGGTGGGGGAGGGGATGCATTTAAAATTCCTAAAAGAAAAGCAGACCTCCTGCAAAAGACCTCATTATAAACGGACTAGAGGCCCAGTGCATGAAAACTCGTGCAGGAGTACGCCTTCCTTCCCCAGGCTGCTGGCACCGGCTTCCCTCCAGCACCCGGGACCGGGCTGCTTCCCTCCTCGCGGCCCGAGGGCACCCAGGATCCGGGCTGGCCTCCCTGGGGCCCTGGCTTCCTCAGGAAGGACATCCGGAATGACGTCTGGGAGATATCCTGTCTAATTAGCATATTACCCTTTCATTATTACAGTATAGATTATTATTACAGACCAGAGGCCCGGTGCACGAAATTTGTGCAGTGGAGGGGGATGGGGTCCCCTCAGCCCAGCTTGTACCCTCAGGCAATCCAGGACCCCTCGGGGGACTTCCCTCTCGCAATCCAGAACCGCTGGCTCCTAACCGCTCACCTGCCTGCCTGATTGCCCCTAACCTCTCTGCCTGCCTGATCACCCATAATCACTCTGCCTGCCTGCCTGATCGCCCCTAACTGCTCATCTGCCTGCCTGATCGCCCCTAACTGCTCATATGCCTGCCTGATCGCCCCTAACTGCTCCCCTGCCTGCCTGATTGCCCCTAACCGCTCTGCCTGCCTGCCTGATCGCCCCTAACCGCTCTGCCTGCCTGCCTGATCGCCCCTAACCGCTCTGCCTGCCTGCCTGATCGCCCCTAACTGCTCATCTGCCTGCCTGATCGCCCCTAACTGCTCATATGCCTGCCTGATCGCCCCTAACTGCTCCCCTGCCTGCCTGATCGCCCCTAACCCCTCTGCCTGCCTGCCTGATCACCCCTAACCCCTCTGCCTGCCTGCCTGATTGCCCCTAACCGCTCTGCCTGCCTGATCACCCCTAACCGCTCTGCCTGCCTGCCTGATCGCCCCTAACCGCTCTGCCTGCCTGCCTGATCGCCCCTAACCGCTCTGCCTTCCTGATCGCCCCTAACCACTCTTCCTGCCTGCCTGATCACCCCTAACCGCTCTGCCTGCCTTCCTGATCGCCCCTAACCGCTCTGCCTGCCTGCCTGATCGCCCCTAACCGCTCTGCCTGCCTTCCTGATCGCCCCTAACCCCTCTGCCTACCTGCCTGATCACTCCTAACCCCGTGGTCGGCAAACTTGCAGCTCGGCAAACCGCAGCTTGCGAGCCACATGCGGCTCTTTGACCCCTTGAGTGTGGCAGTATTTTGTGGAAGACCCACACTCAAGGGGCCAAAGAGCTGCATGTGGCTCTCGAGCTGCGGTTTGCCGACCACGGCCCTAACCGCTCACCTGCCTGCCTGATCGCCCCTAACCGCTCACCTGCCTGCCTGATCGCCCCTAACCACCTCTGCCTCGGCCCCTGCCACTGTGGCTTCGTCCGGAATGACGTCCGGAAGGTCGTTCAGCTTTCTGGTCTAATTAGCATATTACGCTTTTATTATTATAGATACCTGGTCAGGCCAATAACAGATACAACAGAAGCTAGGCCAGGTGCTTACGATTGAGAGCAGGCGTAACTGGGCAGCTTAACTGAGATAAAGTAGCCTGGGTGGAAATGCCGGGTTTCGTACTTGCTTTAATGTTGCTCGTAGAACATTCCATGCAAAGGAGAAGCTATTTCTAGGAGCGCTGCTCTAGACGAGTGGTCGGCAAACTGCGGCTCGCGAGCCACATGGGGCTCTTTGGCCCCTTGAGTGTGGCTCTTCCACAAAATACCACGTGCGGGCGCGCCTGTACAGTGCAATTGAAACTTTGTGGCCCATGGCCCATGCCCAGACGTCGGTATTTTGTGGAAGAGCCACACTCAAGGGGCCAAAGAGCCACATGTGGCTCTCGAGCCGCAGTTTGCCGACCATTGCTCTAGAGCAGTGGTGGCGAACCTTTTGAGCTCAGCGTGTCAGCATTTTGAAAAACCCTAACTTAACTCTGGTGCCGTGTCACCTATAGAAATTTTTTGATATTTGCAACCATAGTAAAACAAAGATGTATATTTTTGATGTTTATTTTATATATTTAAATGCCATTGAACAAAGAAAAATCTACCGGAAAAATGAGTTCGCCTGTCACCTCTGACATGCGTGTCATAGGTTCGCCATCACTGCTCTAGACCATAGACTTCCTCTTTTGCGAGGAGAAGGGTCCATTCCCGTGCAATTAATTGCAGTTCTAGATGAACGAGGAAATTTTGAAAAGAGAGAGAGAGACAGAGAGATATGAATTTCTGAGAAATCTGTGCAAGGCGGTACCACCTCAAAGAACAGCCAGGACCGGGAAGGAGAAAAAGGGACAGGGAAAGAGCTTAGGTCTTATCTTCCCCGAGGGCCACGGAATCTCGGTTTTCAGGGGATTGGGTACCAGTACCAGGAGTGACAGCCTTAAACCAGCAAAGAGGAGACCCCGGCGGCCGGCCGGGCGGAGAGCGATCTGCAAGCCCCGCCACGAAAGTCACCTCTCATCGCTTCAGGGAACAGCTAAGGATTCCAGAGGCCGCGGTAAGCATCCCGCCAGCCCATTGAGAAGTTAATAAATTTAATTTTAACGAGGCAGCTCCGTTTGCATTAAAATTCATGAGCCTCCCGCCCCAGGTTCCCTGGATCTTTGCTTGGAGGCTCAGGAAGTGGATACTGTCACGGCTTTAGCCGCCTGAGCAGGAAAATTCACGTACGTCCACAAACTCTAGTTAGGAACCCCCAAAACTTTGTGAAACGGGGTCGTGTCGGAATTAGGAGCTGCATACGCTCATGTTCTCACCCATTACCGACCTCTGTGGGGATTTTTCTTTTTTTCCGGAGGAATTTGTCCAGTTAATCTCTCTGGATCCATAAATAGACTTTTGGCCCTGGCTGGGTTGGCTCAGTGGATACAGCGTCAGCCTGTGGACTGAAGGGTCCCGGGTTCGATTCCGGTCAAGGCCATGTACCTTGGTTGCGGGCACATCTCCAGTGGGAGGTGTGCAGGAGGCAGCTGATTAATGTTTTCTCTCTCATTGATGTTTCTAACTATCTCTCTTCCTCTCTGTAAAAAAAAATCAATAAAATAAATTTTAAAAAAAGAGAGACTTTTATTTGTGGGCTTTTTCCAAAAAAAGTAAATAAATAATCAAGTCTCATGAGTACTGAACGACCTGGCAAAGTGACCTGCGGCGAGGGGGTCAAGGTCAAGCACCCCATGTGAGCTGAGTCCACGCGTTATATTTAGATCTGCAGTCCGATCGATCTGCAGTCCTTTCGCAGCTCTGACCCCCGATGAGCTGGGCGACCTGGGGCGAGTCCGCTTCCCTGTCTGGGCTGCAGGGTTTCTGTTTTGCATTAGCCCCGTGCAAACTGTCCTCCGGTTTCTGTTTTGCATTAGCCTCGAGCTGCAACTGTTTCCTCCAGGATTTTAGGCGAGGACGGAATAAACAGACGTGCACGCCCAGCGGGGTAAACACAAAGTAAGCGGACTTTTTCTTTTTTTAAGTCCTAGGAAGCTTTTTTTGGGGGGGTGGGAGGGGTGGATATGGGGTCGGGTTATGGGGTTGCGCTCAGGCAGCCTGTCCCTGGGGCTATGCACTGAGCATTTTCTGCTTTGATTTCTATTTGGAATGCGCCGAGGCTGGCAGAGTCAGGGTGTCTCTGGGGCTGTGGGGTGCACAGAGAGCAAGTCTCTCAAATGCATCGCTCCGTGCGCTTCTCCAACTTGCAGGCTTTTGGGGTAAAAATTGCAGATTCTGAGCTGGCCGGTGTGGGCTGCTGAGCGGCCGGGACGCTCGTGAGGGTCCTGGCGCCCGCGCCCCACGGGCATGGGGGGGGGGCTGGGTGGCCCCGTGCATGGCGGGAGGTGCAGCAGCAGCAGCAGCCCTGGCCTCCACCCCCTGGCCGGCCGACAGCACCCCACCCCTCCCTCCAGCGAGGCCACTGCAAATGCCTCCGGACATGGTCAGGTGTCCGCACACCGGCGGGTGGAGGAGGGCGGATGCTCTGCAAGATGCGACCGGCCTGGTGGGTGCAGCCCCGGGTGCAGACAGGGAAACCGAGGCCCGTGCTGCGCGCGCACCTCCCGGCCGAGCGGGGGGCAGCGGGCGGGGGGTCCTGCCGAGACGGTGCGCCCTTCCGCGCCGAGACCCCTTGCACGGCGCGGTCACCGGAAGTGGGTGCCCCGAGCGGCGCCGGCGCCAATGCTACGTGCGCATGCGCGCCGCCGGCCTGACGGGGCCTCGGCCGGCCCGCGCGCCCCCCTCGGGGGTCCCGGGCATGGCCGCCTCCTTGCGACCCCGGGCCGCCCTCGCGGGACGCGGCCGGCGGCTACTCACCCAGAAGGAGGCCGTCCATGTCGAAGAGCAGGTGGGTGACGGGCCGCGGGGAGGCCATGGGCGCCGCCATTTGTGCTGCCGGGTCCGCCGGGTGGGGGCGGGGAGGGAGGAGGTGCGCGCGCGCCCGCCCGCCCGCCCCGCGGCCCCGCGCACGCGCGCTCCGGGGCGACGCCGCGCACGTCGCCTTCCCCTCCCCCCCCAAAGCCAGTCTGCGCATGCGCACCCAGGGCCGCCTCCACCCGCGGGCCCCGGGGCGGCGCGCGCACGCGCCCTCGGCCGCGTCCTGGGGCACGCGCGCTCGCTCTGGACCGCGCGGGCCTGTCCTGCGCACGCGCACCCAGGCTTTCTCGGTCTGTAGCCGAGGGATTGCGGGGCAGGCAGGGGTGATGCCAAAGTCTAGGGACCCATGTCGCCGATTGGAGGCAAATGCATGGCTGGAATTTGGACCAAGTGCGGACGGAGGGCAAAGCTAGAGGGTCCTTGGGGGGAAGGGTGCAGAGGTGCTCCCGTTGGCGCCCCCGCGAGCCTCCAGGTCGAGGTGCAAGACCGGGGCCTCAGTCCCAGGACCTGCTGTGAGCCCAGGCGCATGCGCAGAGGCGCTAAGGTCTGCAGCCCTTGGCACCTCCTGCATCTTGGCATCGCCTAGCATCCCGGCCTGGTGCACTGTCCTCGGGCAGAGCCCCGAGGCCGGAGTCTGATAGGAAATATGTGTGACAAGAAGACTTTTTTTTTTAATGCCTCCGAGTTTTGGTCCTTTTGCAGCCCTTCTGCATTGCATGTGCACCCCACGCTCAGAAGTGCCTTTTTGTCCCTGGTTCTGTGGCTGCTCCTTGAGGTTGCACACGCACGTTTGATCGTCGGGATGCAACCTTTCCAGAAGCAGGAACGAGAAAGCCCCAGCGATTCTATTTTATTTATTATTTTTTAAAAGTATATTTTATTGCCCTGACTGGTGTGGCTCAGTGGATAGAGCGTCGGCCTGCGGACTCAAGGGTCCCGGGTTCGATTCTGGTCAAGGGCATGTACCTTGGTTGCAGGCACATCCCCAGTGGGGGGTGTGCAGGAGGCAGCTGATCTATGTTTCTCTCTCATCGATGTTTCTATCTTTCTCCCTTCCTCTCTGTAAAAAATCAATAAAATATATATTAAAAAATGCATAAAAATATTTTTTATTGATTTTTTTTACAGAGAGGAAGGGAGAGGGATAGAGAGTTAGAAACATCGATGAGAGAGAAACATCGATCGGCTGCCTCCTGCACACCCCCTATTGGGGATGTGTCCGCAACCAAGGTACGTGCCCTTGACCGGAATCGAACCCGGGACCCTTGAGTCCACAGGCCGGAGCTCTATCCACTGAGCCACACCAGTCAGGGCAGCCCCAGAGATTTTAAAATGTGGGGGTTGGCCCGGCAGCCAGCAGGCATGGCCCTGGGGTTGACCATCAGCCTACGGACCGGGAGTTCAGGGTTCGGTTCCCAAGTTGCAGGCTCCATCCCCGGGGTGGGGCGTGCAGGAGGCAGCTGATCCATGATTCTTATTCTCATTCTCATCGTCGATGTCTCTCTCTCTCTCTCTCTCTCTCTCCCTTCCTCTCTGAAATCAGCAAAAATAGATTTAAAATAAAGTAAATAAATAAAACGCAAAGGCTGTATTTCTGGTGCACGCGGGACGCTCCCATTCGACAAGCTTACCCATCCAAGGGGCAGTGAAACCTCCGTGCCTCAGTTTTCCTCACCTGTAAAATGGGCTGTCACATGGCATGAGGCAGGTGCAGCTCGGTACTACAACTAGTGCATTTTCAATTGATTTCGGTCTTTCTAGAGCTGTTGCCGTAAGAGACCCCCCACCCCCCCCACCACCCATTTAATCCCACCTTGAATCTCCCCGGAGGACTTGGAGAAGGAACTGCATCAATCAGTTAGGGCAGTGGTCGGCAAACTCATCAGTCAACAGAGCCAAATATCAACAGGACAGCGATTTAAATTTCTTTTGAGAGCCAAATTTTTTAAGCTTAAACTATGTAGATAGGTACATTGTTATTAACTTAATGAGGGTACTCCTAAGGCTTAGGAAGAGCCACACTCCAGGGGCCAGAGAGCCGCCTGTGGCTCGAGAGCCGCGGTTTGCCGACCACGGGTCTAGGGGATCTTCATTTCTTTGGAGGCCTCTCGCCTCCGTGTGTACACAGCCTTCTTACCCGCTGCCTCTTCCTGCTGTCTTCTCTCTCTCTGTCTATTTTTGTGCAAAATTTATTCGTTGGGGGCAAGGACAGCGGGATTCATGGATTGCCACCCACCCTCACATCCCCGTGGTCACTTGATACTGAAATAAAGACTCTCGCCCACCCGGTGTGGCTCGGTGGTTGAGAGCCGACCTATGAACCAGGAGGTCAGGGTGCGATTCCCGGTCAAGGGCACATGCCCAGGTTTCGGGCTCGGATCCCAGTTGGGGGTGTGCAGGAGGCAGCAAATCAAAGATTCTCACCATTGATGTTTCTATCTCTCTGTCTCCCTTCCTCTCTGAAATCAATAAAAAAACGAAAAAATATGTATATTTGTATTTGTTCATCATATTCCATAAATGAGAAGGTAGGGGAGGGTGGGGGTAAGGGGGAGAGGTCAACCAAAGGACTTATATGCATGCCTATAGGCCTAACCCATGGACGCAGACACCAGGGGGTGAGGGCATTAGTGTGGGGGGGGTGGGAGGCAATGGGGGGATAAGGACACATATGTAATACCTTAATCAATAAAGAAAAAAAATTATATAAAATATATATATTTCTATTGATTTCAGAGAGGAAGGGAGAGGGAGAGAGAGAGAAACATCCATGATGAGAGAGAATCATGGATCGGCTGCCTCCTGCACGCCCCCTACTGGGGATGGAGCCTGCAACCCGGGCATGTGCCCCTGACCGGGAATCGAACCCAGGACCTCCTGGTTCATAGGTCGACGCTCACCACGGAGCCCCACCGGCCGGGCCAGGTGTCCGGTTTAAAGAGCGATGAGTCGTCCGTGGTTCAATTGGCCCTTTGTCCCGTGGCAGCTGCCGAGAAGCCACCAGCCCTGGGGTAACCTGGGCACGCTCGTTCCTAACAGACGGTCCCTTATGTCACTCTCCCCGGGGCCTGGCCAGGTGCCCGCGAGGCTCCCGACGGAGCTGGGAGACGTGCGGGGCGAGGCCTCGGGCCCTGCACCTGAGAGGGAGCAGGCGGGGCAGCCGTGCCCAGGCCCGGCCTCCGCTCTCAGACCTGACCGTCACAGCTCCCCATTCTTAACGTTTCTCTCTGCGTTTCCGAGCGTCTTACATTGTGGGTAAGTGATCGAAGCGAAAACCCTGAGAGAGAACAAATGTGAACATTAAATGCCTTCATGGTTGTGTCAAAAGGATATATATGTATATATATATATATATATATATATATGCACATAAAATTTATATGTGATATATATATCCAAAAATTGTTTACACGTATACACATTTACATGTGTGTATATATGTGTATGTATATATCTATAATAATAAAATCGTAATATGCTAATTAGACCGGACAGCCGAACGACCTTCTGGATGTCATTCCGGACAAAGCCCTGGTGGCAGGGGCCGAGGCAGAGGCGGTGAGGGGCGATGAAGCAGCCAGGAGAGCAGTTAGGGGCGATCAGGCAGGCAGGCAGGTGAGCAGTTTGGGGTGATCAGGCAGGCAGGCAGGTGAGTGGTTAGGGGCAATCAGGCAGGCAGGCAGGTGAGCAGTTAGGGGTGATCAGGGGCGATCAGGCAGGCAGGCAGGCAGGCAGGTGAGCAGTTAGGGGTGATCAGGCAGGCAGGCAGGTGAGTGGTTAGGGGTGATCAGGCAGGCAGGCAGGTGAGTGGTTAGGGGCAATCAGGCAGGCAGGCAGGTGAGCAGTTAGGGGTGATCAGGGGCGATCAGGCAGGCAGGCAGGCAGGCAGGTGAGCAGTTAGGGGTGATCAGGCAGGCAGGCAGGTGAGTGGTTAGGGGTGATCAGGCAGGCAGGCAGGTGAGCAGTTAGGGGTGATCAGGGGCGATCAGGCAGGCAGGCAGGCAGGTGAGCAGTTAGGGGTGATCAGGCAGGCAGGCAGGTGAGCGGTTAGGGGTGATCAGGCAGGTAGGCAGGTGAGTGGTTAGGGGCAATCAGGCAGGCAGGCAGGTGAGCAGTTAGGGGTGATCAGGGGCGATCAGGCAGGCAGGCAGGTGAGCAGTTAGGGGTGATCAGGCAGGCAGGCAGGTGAGTGGTTAGGGGCAATCAGGCAGGCAGGCAGGTGAGCAGTTAGGGGTGATCAGGCAGGCAGGCAGGTGAGTGGTTAGGGGTGATCAGGCAGGCAGGCAGGTGAGTGGTTAGGGGCAGGCAGGCAGGTGAGTGGTTAGGGGCAATCAGGCAGGCAGGCAGGTGAGCAGTTAGGGGCAATCAGGCAGGCAGGCAGGTGAGCGGTTAGGGGCGATCAGGCAGGCAGGCAGGTGAGTGGTTAGGGGCTATCAGGCAGGCAGGCAGGCAAGCAGTTAGGAGCCAGCGGTCCCGGATTGTGAGAGGGATGTCCGACTACCAGTTCCAGCCTGATCCCACAGGCAGCCGGACATCCCCCGAGGGCCCCGGATTGCCCCACTCCTGCCCCCCTTCCCCGTGCATGAATTTCATGCACCGGGCCTCTAGTTTATATATAAAGTGAGAATAAAGGAAGGAAGAAAGATCTGAAAAAATGAACAAGGAGAAACGGTTTTTAAAATATATATTTGTATGGTCCTGGCTGGTGTTTTTCAGTGGGGAGAGCCCCCAAGTAGGGGGCGTGCAGGAGGCAGCCGGTCCATGATCCTTTCTCATCACTGATCTCTCTCTCTCTCTCTCTCTCTCTCTCTGCCTCTCTTTTGTGTCTCTGAAATAAAAAATACATATTAAAATGAAAATATATTTTTATTGATGTCAGAGAGGAAGGGAGAGAGAGAGAGACAGACATCCGTGATGAGAGAGAATCATGGACCGGCTGCCTCCTGCACGCCCCCCACTGGGGATCGAGCCTGCAACCCGGGCCTGTGCCTTTGACCGGGAATCGAACCCTGACCTCCTGCTTCCTAGGTGGACGCTCAACCCCTGAGCCACGCCGGCCGGGCGAGAAATCGCTTCTCCCCGCTGCAGGTTGGATGTAAATCATGCCAGGGTGTCAGGGTGGCAGGAACCGGCACCCCTGACTGCATTGAGCAAGCAGCCGGCGGCCGCCGCCTCTTCCTCCCCCGGTGACATCAGCCGGGAAGGGCGGTGCTCTCCTCCCTCCCCCTTCCTCTCTCTGAAATCAATTAAAAAAAATCTTCTGCCCTGGCCGGTTTGGCTCAGTGGATAGAGCGTCGGCCTGCGGACTGAAGGGTCGATTCTGGGTTCGATTCTGGTTAAGGGCACATTCCAGGGTCCCCATTAGGGTGGCGTGCAGGAGGCAGCCGATCCGTGATTCTCTCTCATCCTGGATGTTTCTGTCTGTCTCTCCCTCTCCCTTCCTCTCGGAAACCAACAATAATATAAACAAAATAATAATAATTTAAGAAAAAGCTAAGGAAATAAATTCCTTAAAGCATCCTTGCAATGCAGATGCTTGCTGCAGACCCTGGGAGACCAAACCTCGTCTCAGCGGATAGAGCCTCGGCCAGCGGACTGACGGGTCCCGGGTTCGATTCCGGTCAAGGCCACGTGCCCGGGTTGCAGGCTCGATTCCCCCCCAGCCCGCTCGGGGCCCGTGTGGGAGGCAGCCCACCGATGCGTCTCTCTTGTGTTGATGTTTCTCTCTCTCTGTTTCTCCTCTTCCCTTCCACTCTCTCTTAAAAAAAAAAAAATCAATGGGATAAAATATCGTCAGGCAAAAAAAAAAAAAAATAATGCAAACTATGTCATGTGTTAATGAGTGGCGTGTCTGCCCAGGGCCGGAGGCACACGGAAAACCATTCGATAAGCTGCCGCCTTTTATTCGTGGGAACAAACCTGCAGAATTAGGCTTTTTTTTTTTTTCCTCCCTAAACAAAGCCCAGTGAATGGCATCGGAGGGAAAATAGGAAAGTAGCTACTAGAACAGCGGTTCTCAACCTGTGGGCCGCGACCCCTTTGGGGGTCGAACGAACCTTTCCCAGGGGTCGCCTGAGACCGTCGGAAAACACATCTATAATCACATATTGCTTTTGTGATTGATCACTGTGCTTTCATGATGTTCAATGTGTCACCATGAAAATGCATCCTGCAGATCAGATGTTTCCATGACGATTCATAACAGCAGCCACATGACAGTGATGACGTAGCAACGAGAATAATGTTATGGTTGGGGGTCCCCACAGCATGAGGAGCTGTATTCAAGGGTCGCGGCGTTAGGAAGGTTGAGAACCACTGATATAGATAGATATATAGATATAGATATGGATATAGATATAGATGATATAGATATAGATGATACAGATATAGATGATATAGATATAGGTATAGATATAGATGATATAGATATAGATATAGATGATATAGATATAGATGATATAGATATAGATATAGATGATATAGATATAGATATAGGTGATATAATATAGATATAGATATAGATGATATAGATATAGATATAGGTATAGATACAGATATAGATGATATAGATATAGATATAGATGATAAAGATATAGATGATATAGATACAGATATAGATATAGATGATATAGATATAGATATAGATGATATAGATATAGATGATATAGATATAGATATAGGTATAGATACAGATATAGATCATATAGATATAGATATAGATGATAAAGATATAGATGATATAGATACAGATATAGATATAGATGATATAGATATAGTGATGGTCTGGAGGAAGCTGGTTGTCCTGGGGTCCTGGGGTCCGATCGCCCCAGGACGTGAACGCACACGCTCCCCAGCCGACCTCAGTCATCGTCGATAAGATAGGGTTTGGCCTCCACCCCCGAGGCTGACGGGGGTTGGCTCACCGCCTGACCTGGCTGTCTATCAGCCGGGAATGCATTCCTCGGGGCGCTGCGTGCCCTTCCCGTGGGCGTCCCGGGCATAGCAGGGCTGGCCGGGCTCCCTGCATCGGGCCGAGGGTGCGGGTGAGCCGTTCTGACCGACACAGGCAGGTCCCCGCGTGTCGGGGTGCCCCCTGGGCGTCTGCAGACACCTGTTCCGTTTCTCTGCCCTGGGCACCAAAATTGCTCCCCGTAAACGTGCTGTGTTTTTGATTATTTTTTTTTTTTGCCCCAAGGTGCCAGCAGGTACAGAAAGCTCGCACCGATGGGTTCAGACGCCCGATGCGCTCACGGCTCTCTCGGTCCAGGAAGTGGCTGCCGGCTGAGTGATGTCTGAGACGCGTGGGGCGGAGGGCAGGCCGGGTGAGGGAGACGGGCAGCCGAATAGCTTTTTTATGAGAGATTCATTCTCCGGTTGCCCGGGGATGACAGCAGGCCCGGGGCACGGCTGGCCCCATATAACCGGCCGGGCTGCTCAATGGTTATCGACTCCCCGGGAGGGCAGGCTGGGCGCCGGGTGTGGGAAGCTGCGTGAAGTGCCCCCCCCCGAGGGAGGCACAGCGTCTGTCTGTCTGTCCGTCCGGGTTCCAGGGAGCAGCCCCGTCCGAACGCCTCGCTCGTCAGACGCGGTGAGTGGGATGGATTTATTTTTTCTTCCCCGGCTGGCTGCTCAGATGTGGAGATAAGTTTCGACGTTAGGGCTGGGAGAGGAGTCTTCAGGCTTGTGTTCGCGTGTCTTTCTGGACTAAAGCGTGGGCGCCCTGAGGTTCATTAAAATAAAAGATTAGGCCCCGGCCGGTGTGGCTCAGTGGATAGAGCGTCGGCCTGCGGACTGAAGGGTCCCGGGTTCGATTCCCGCTCAAGGGCACATGCCCGGGTTGCGGGCTCCTGTCCCCAGTGTGGGGGCGTGCAGGAGGCGGCCGATCCGTGATTCTCTCTCATCGTCCATGTTTCTGTCTCTCTCTCTCTGTCTCCCTTCCTCTCTGAAATCAATAATAATATAAACAAAATAATAATAATTTTTTTAAAAACTAAGAAAATAAAATCCTAAAAACTAAGAAAATAAAATCCTAAAAAATTAAGAAAAGAAAATATGTTTTCGAAAAATTAGCCCTGGCTGGTTTGGCTCAGTGGATAGAGCGTTGGCCTGCGGACTGAAGGGTCCCGGGTTCGATTCCAGTCAAGGGCACACGCCCGGGTTGCGGGCTTGATCCCCAGTGGGGGGGCGTGCAGGAGGCCGCCGATCGATGGTTCTCTCTCATCGTTGATGTTTCTCTCTCTCTCTCCCTCTCCCTTCCTCTCTGAAATCCACGAAAATATATTTTTTTAAACAAATTAAGGAGCTAATTCTTAGCTCGGGGAGTTCCTTATAAATCGTCTTCCGTGGAAAGAATTCAAGTTTGTCCATCCTTCCCTGTAGCGTTGAATTTTTGTTGGTTTTTTTTTTAATGTTTAAGACCTCTCGCCACAGTTTGCTTACCATGTTTTCATTTGCCCATCGGCCCAGAATAAAAAGTTTTTGGGGGGCAGAGAGAGCAGGAGTCCGATGGTCTTCTTTGCGTCTGGATTAAAGGGTTAGTTTGAAATCTCGAGTTTGAGAAGCCCCCCAAAAAACGTCAAAGCCAGATGCAAAAAAAAAAAAAAAAAATCCCAACAAACAGAGCATTTTGCTCGAGCCGTCGTGTATTCTGGAGAGAAATGGAAGCCGTTAAACGCGGGCGTCACAGTGTTACACCTGCTGCTTCTACGCTGGACGCAGTGACTGTAAATCAGATGTGTTTGTGTCCGTGAACGACTGCTGTCCTTTGAAGCTTGATCTTGGTTGCTTTTCTGAAAAGTAAATGGGAGAAGGAATTCGTAGCCATTTCACGCCTTTTGAAAATTTCGTTTTTTTTTTGCCCACCCTGGCCTGTTTTGCTCAATGGTTAGAGCGTCATCGGCCCGTCGATCGCAGGGTAGCGGGTTCGAATCCCGGTCTGGGGTGCGGATTCGCTCTCCGCCCCCAGGGCTGTGCGTGCGGGAGGCAACCAGTCCCTGTGTCTCTCTCACATGGATGTTTCTCTCTCTCTCTCTCTCTCCCTCTCTCTCTCTCTCTCGTTCTCTCGTTCTCCCCGCTCCCTTCCCCTCTCTCTCTGAAAAGCAGTGAGAGGACCACGGGCCCGGACGCATGTACCCAGGCCGCGTTGGTTTTGGTGTATTTATTTATTGTTAAAAAAATATTTTATTTATTTTTATGTGTGTTCCTCCTCGCCCGAGGATGTGTTTCCATTGATTTTTTTCTTTTTAGAGAAAGAATCATTGATGTGAGAGAGAGAGAGAGAATCATTGATGTTAGAGAGAGAGAATCATTGATGTGAGAGAGACACATCCATGGGTGGGATATCCATGGGTGGGATATCCAGGTCGGGGCCTGGGATCGAGCCCGCAACCGAGGTCCGTGCCCTTGACCGGGAATCGAACCCGGGACCCTCCCGTCCGCAGGCCGGCGCGCTACCCACCGAGCCACACCGGCCGGGGTGTGCATGTGATGATTCTTCGGCGGTACACCCTTCACCGTGTCACCCGTGAGCGATGCTCACTCAGTACGACGTGCATTTCCCCGTCACGTGTCACCCCGTCCACGTCTCTCCCCGTCGGCGAGCGGCGTTTTCACGTCTCCATCGCGTTTGTTCGGCTCTGTGGGCCGACCCCCCGGGTGGGATTGAAGAACTGTCCTTAGAGACGAGGCCACTAACATGAGGAAGATCTCGCCCTGACCGGTGTGGCTCAGCGGATAGAGCGTCGGCCTGCGGATGGAAGGGTCCCGGGTTCGATTCCTGGCTCGGTCCCCTGCCCCGGCCGTGGTTGGGGGTGGGGACCGGAGGCAAACCGTGGATGCGTCTCGCTCACATCCATGTTTCTCTCCACCCCCTCCTCCCTCCTCCCTCCCTCCCACTCTCTCTAAAAAATCAGTGGGGGAGCCCTGACCGGTGTGGCTCAGTGGATAGAGCGCCGGCCTGCGGACTGAAGGGTCCCGGGTTCGATTCCTGGCCAAGGGCACATGCCCGGGTTGCGGGCTGGATCCCCAGTAGGGGGCGTGCAGGAGGCAGCCGGTCCATGATTCTCTCTCATCATCGATGTTTCTCTCTCTCTCCCGTCCTCTCTGAAATCAATAAAGAAATATATTTTTAAATATTACAAAAAGTAAAATAAAAGTAATAAAAATCTACGGGGGGAAATATCCTAGGATGAACGTAAATGACTATGTAATAGACGGTGCTCGTTTTTCTTGGTGTTTTTTTTAAAGAAATGATACATTGTATGCATGTATTTATTTTTTATTTTTTTCAATTCTTTGTTATTGAAAGCATGGCCTAGGCCCCCTCTCTCCCTCCACCTTGTCCTCTCCCGGCCTGTCCCCCGCCTTCCCCCTCCAGTTCCCCCACCTCTAGGTTTCGTTCCATACAAATTTGTGTCTTTTTTTTTCAAGATGAGCGAGAAAGCTCACATGCATTAGAAAAATAAAAATAAAAATAAATTAGACCTCCAGCCAGCACACGGATTTCTCGCGTCTTGGTGGCCTGGGACTGAAATCAGGCGAAATGTATTTCTGGACCACAGTTCATTTTTTTTTAATTTTAAATTTTTTATTTTTTTAGGTTGGTTTCCCTGTATGTTTCTTGAATCCTACCAGTGTTGCGTTTCGATTTCCTTTTCGCTAGTCTGGTTAGTAAACGGTAGCGAAGTCTGCCTGCTTTTTGTGATTTCAAAAATCTCAGGTGTCACCCGGGGCCCCTTTTTATAAAAAAACTAGAGGCCCAATGCACAAAATTCGTGCCCCTGGGGGGGTTCCCTCAGCCCAGCCTGCACCCTCTCGCAGTCCAGCAACCCTTGGGGGATGTCCGGCTGACGGCTTAGGCCCGCTCCCCCTGGCCTGCCGCAGAGCCTGGCTCAGGGCTTGTGGCTGAGTGGTGCTCCCCCTGTGGGAGCGCACAGACCACCAGGGGGCAGCTCCTGCATTGAGCGTCTGCCCCCTGGTGGTCAGTGCACATCATAGCAGCTGGTCGTTCCGCCGTTTGGTCGATTTGCATATTAGCCTTTTATTATATAGGATTCTTTTTTCTTGATTTCAGAGGGAGAGAAACATGAGAATCACGGATCGGTTGCCTCCTGCACGCCCCCTACTGGGGATCGAGCCTGCAACCTGGGCATGTGCCCTTGACCAGGAATCGAACTGTGACTTCTGGTTCGTAGGTCGATGCCCAACCACTGAGCCACACTGGCCGGGCTAGGGCACCGTTTTTCAAATAAATGCATCATGATGTTATTAGGTCCTTGATCCTAGATATCTCATCAGCCTTCAACTTTAAACAAAAGTGTGTGTGTGTGTGTGTGTGTGTGTAACAGGGAAGGGGATGCTTAATGAATTAGTTAGATTTATTAGTGCAAATCAGTTAGATTTATTAGTGCAAAATCAAGGCCTTTCTTCTTGTAAAATATATTTTTATTGACTTGAGAGAGAGAGAGAGAGAGAAGCATCAACGATGAGAGACAATCATGGATCGGCTGCCTCCTGCACACCCCAACTGCGGATCGAGCTTGCAACCTCGGGCATGTGCCTATGACTGGACTCGAACCCGGACCCTTCCGTCCGCAGGTCAAAGGACTCTCTTAGCATTCCACCTGAGGTTGCTGCGAGACAGACCGAAAACATGCCAGATGCCAAATCTAATAACAAATCTATTAGATTTGGACCACCATTTAAGCTCCCATAAGAATCTGCTTAATTTTTATTAAAATTTATTTAAATTAAGTTTATGGGGGTGACTGGTTAATAAGATCCCATAGGTTTCAAGGACACATTTCTGTGGTACGTGATCTGCGTCCGCCACCCACCGTCCAATCATCTTTCCGTGAGCATTTAGCCCCGCCCAGCTCAGCTTTTGACAGACAGTTTTGCTGTTCCGGCCCCTAAGGCCCTGCTCAGTTTGCCTGATTGATAAAATCCTATAGAATAAAGAGGTAATATGCAAATTAACCCTCACGCCCTCACAAGATGGCTGCCTACCACCAGGCCTGCAGCGGGGTTAGTGAGGGACGACCAAACGACTAAACAAGCAGGCTGCGTGGGCGACCAGGCCGGCGGGGGGGGGCAGTAAGGGGTGACCAGGCCGGCAGGGGGGGGGCAGTAAGGGGTGACCAGGCCGGCGGGGGGGGGCAGTAAGGGGTGACCAGGCCGGCAGGGGGGGCAGTAAGGGGTGACGAGGCCGGCAGGGGGGGCAGTAAGGGGTGACCAGGCCGGCGGGGGGGGGCAGTAAGGGGTGACCAGGCCGGCAGGGGGGGGGCCAGTAAGGGGTGACCAGGCCGGCAGGGGGGGGCCAGTAAGGGGTGACCAGGCCGGCAGGGGGGGCAGTTTGGGTTGACCAGGCCGGCGGGGGGGGCAGTTAGGGGCGACCAGGCCAGCAGGGAGGGGGCAGTTGGGGGCGATGCGGCAGGCAGGCAGGTGAGCGTTTTAGGAGCCAACGGTCCAGGACTGCGAGAGGGATGTCCAGCTGCCTGGGACCGGGCCTACACCGGCAGTCGGACGTCCCCCAAGGGGTCCCCGATTGGAGAGGGTGCCGGCCGGGCTGAGGGCCCCCCCCACCCCCCCGCTGTGCACGAATTTCGTGCACCGGGCCTCTAGTCAATAAAGAACAGAGACCGCGGAGGGGGAGCACCCCAAGGCGCCTTCGCAGACCTGCCCCCGCCTCCCCTCGGGGGTGTGCGTCCGGCCCCTCATGTCCATCCCTGCCCCCTGGGGACAGGGACCTGTCAGCGCGGTGCCTGAGTCAGCGGCCCTCACCTGTGGCCGCAGGTCAGCGATGACCAAAGGGACGTGCAGCCGGCCGGCGCGCCCTGCAGGAAGGAGCAGGCCCCGCGGGCGGCGCTGGGAGGTGCTGTGGGAGCCTGTGGGGTGATGAGCAGATGCCTCTGGGGACGGGGAATCCGCTGACTCGTCCGGCTGACTCAGCGGCTCAGCGCGGGGCTCCCCGCTCGGTGCTCGGTGCGGGGCCCTTGGCTGCCGGCGGGTGAGCTGGGGCCAGGGTCCCCTCGTTCTCTCTCCTTTTTTTATCTTTTTAAATATTTTAAATCCTCACCTGACGATATTTTTTTCCATTTATTTTTATTTTTGTTTTTTTTAGAGAGAGGAAGGGAGAGGGAGAGAGAAGCATCCATGATGAGAGAGGATCGTGGATCGGCCGCCTCCTCGAGCCCGCAACCCGGGCCTGTGCCCTAGACCGGGATTCGAACCCTGACCTCCTGGTTCATAGGTCGACGCTCAATCTGAGAGCCGTGCTGGCTGGGTGGGATGGCTCTTTGGGGGCCTGGCATGTTCATGGAGGATGTTTACTATCAATCTCCCCACTGGAAGCCATAGCCCGCCCCACCCCCGTCCAGCCCTGGCCGGTGTGGCTCAGTGGATAGAGCATCGGCCTGCGGACTGAAGGGTCCTGGGTTCGATTCCCGGTCAAGGTCATGGACCTTGGTGGCAGGCTCCTCCCAGGCCCGTGTGCAGGAGGCAACCCTATCAGTGTGTCTCTCTCACATCGATGTTTCTCTCTGTCTCTCCCTCTCTCTCCGCTCTCTCTAAAAATCAGTGGGAAAATATCCTCCGGTGAGGAGTAACAAAAAATCAAAATAAAAAATCCGTCTGCAGCCCTGGCTGGTGTGGCTCAGTGGGTAGAGCTCACTCGGCCCACGGACTGCAGGGTCCCGGGTTCGATTTCCAGTCGAGGGCACCCCCCTGGGTTGCGGGTCCCATCCCCGGCCCAGGCCCCCGGTCGGGGCACGTGCAGGAGGCAGCCAATGGATGTGTCTCTCTCGCATCCGTGTCTCTATCCCCGCCCCTCCCTCCCTCCCTTCCACTCTCCCTAGAAATCAACGGGAAAAAAATAATATCAAAGAAATAATATTAACAAAGAAACACTTTTTTTTTTTTTCAAAATAATCTCCAGATGTTTCCTGGAGGGAAAACCACTCCCCCCCACACCCAACCCCCCTCCCGTTTAGAATCAGGGACTTAGGGGCCCGGCTTGAGGGACCCGGGTCGCTGGGTGAGGGTTCCCTGGGGCCAGCTTGGGGGGGGGGGGGGGGAGGCCGTCCCGTGTGGCGAAACGCTGGGGTTATCTAAGGTCAGGTGACTCGGCCAGCGTCCCCGTCGGCGACGATGGGCTTGCCAGGGCCTGACGTCTTCGATGGACAGACAGCCCTTTGTCCAGAGCCGAGCAGAAACGAGAAAAGTGGGGAGCTCGGTTTGGGGGGTCACTTGCTTGGCAGCGACATGCGGCCCGAACTGGTGTGAGTTCGAGGTCACAACCCAGGGGCTCCTAGTAGTTATTTGTAGCTCAGTTGGTTCGACCGTCCTCCCAATACTCCAAGGTGTTGCACCGAGGTTGTGGGTTCGAGTCCCGGTCGGGGCACTTGCCCGGGTTGGGGGCTCGATCCCCAGCTGGGGGCCTGCAGGAGGCGGCCGGTCCGTGCTTCTCTCTCGTCGTGGATGTTTCTCTCTCTCTCTCCCTCTCTCTGAAAATCAATAAAAATATATATTTTAGGAAAATGCAACAGGTGAGGAGAGAAAAACACACACAGAAGAGACTCAGAGACACAGACAACAGGCTGACGATAACCACAGGGAGAGGGGGTGGGGGTGGGCGGAGGGGGGTAAAGGGGGGATCAGTGGTGATAGGAGGGGTCTTGACTTGGGGAGGTGAACGCAGATACAATTGGCAGGTGATGGATTATGGATTTGTCCTCCTGAGACCTATGTAACTTCATTAACCACTGTCACCCCCCTTACATCCGGTTCTGACGCTCAAAGAAAAGCCCTCCCCTCCGCCCACCCCCGGTCCATTTCGGCGCAGAACACAGTGAGGTGAGCCTGGTGTCCGCAAGGTCATGATCGCCAGGGTGCACACAGTTGCTACTTGGAGCTGGGGAATCCCTCGAGGTGGGATGGGCCTTGCGCACAGTAGGATGTGTAGCTGCATCCTCCAGCGCGCTGTGGGATGTGCCCGGGGCCCCCGCCCGACGGTGACCTCAGACGTGACTGCTGGCATTGTCCGGATGTCTCCTGGGCCCCAGAGTCACCCCGGGTGACAACCACGGCTCTGGACAAGCATTCAAACATGAGTAACACGGCCCGGCCGGCGTGGCTCCGAGGATGAGCATCGGCCTAGGAGCCGGGAGGTCACAGTCCCATCCCGGTCAAGGGCACACGCCCGGGTTGTCGGCTCCATCCCCCAATGGGGGGCGTGCAGGAGGCGGCCGGTCCGTGATTCTCTCTCGTCATGGATGTTTCTCTCTCTCTCTCCCCTTCTCCCTTTCTCTCTTAGAGCAATAAAAATATATTTTTTAAAAATGAGTGAGACGGAGCTGGAGGTAGAGGGGACTCCCCGTTCGGCGCTGGGGATGTGTGGGGCCCGGTGCACGAAATTCGTGCACGGGGGCGAGGGGCGGGGTCCCCTCAGCCCAGCCGGCACCCTCTTCCATCCAGGACCCCTCGTTGGATATTCCTCTCACAATCCTGGACCGCTGGCTCCTAACCACTCACCTGCCGGCTGGCCTGATGGCCCCTCACTGCCCCCCCCGCCGGCCTGATCGCCCCTAACTGCCCTCCCCTGCTGGCCTGATCGCCCCTCACTGCCCCCCTGCTGGCCTGATGGCCCCTCACTGCCCCCTTGCTGGCCTGATCGCCCCTCACTGACCCCCCCTGCTGGCCTGATTACCCCTAACTGCCCCCCGCCAGCCTGATCGCCCCTTACTGCCCTCCCTGCTGGTCTGATCACCCTAACTGCCCTCCCCTGCCGGCCTGATCGCCCCTCACTGCCCCCCTGCTGGCCTGATGGCCCCTCACTGCCCTCCCCACCCCTGCCGGCCTGATCGCCCCTCACTGCCCCCTTGCTGGCCTGATGGCCCCTCACTGCCCTCCCCTGCCGGCCTGATCGCCCCTAACTGCCCTCCCCTGCCGGCCTGATGGCCCCTCACTGCCCTCCCTGCCGGCCTGATCGCCCCTCACTGCCCTCCCCTTCCGGCCTGATGGCCCCTCACTGCCCTCCCCTTCCGGCCTGATCGCCCCTCACTGCCCTCCCCTGCCGGCCTGATGGCCCCTCACTGCCTGCCCTGCCGGCCTGATGGCCCCTCACTGCCCTCCCTGCCGGCCTGATCGCCCCTCACTGCCCTCCCTGCCGACCTGATCGCCCCTCACTGCCCTCCCTGCCGGCCTGATCGCCCCTCACTGCCTGCCCTGCCGGCCTGATGGCCCCTCACTGCCCTCCCCTTCCGGCCTGATGGCCCCTCACTGCCCTCCCCTTCCGGCCTGATGGCCCCTCACTGCCTGCCCTGCCGGCCTGATGGCCCCTCACTGCCCTCCCTGCCGGCCTGATCGCCCCTCACTGCCTGCCCTGCCGGCCTGATGGCCCGTCACTGCCCCCCCCGACCCCTGCCGGCCTGATCGCCCCTCACTGCCCCCCTGCTGGCCTGATGGCCCCTCACTGCCCTCCGCACCCCTGCCGGCCTGATCACCCCTCACTGCCCCCTTGCTGGCCTGATCGCCCCTCACTGCCCTCCCTGCCGGCCTGATCGCCCCTAACTGCCCTCCCTGCCGGCCTGATCGCCCCTCACTACCCCCCTGCCGGCCTGATCGCCCCTCACTGCCTGCCCTGCCGGCCTGATCGCCCCTCACTGCCCCCCCTGCCGGCCTGATCGCCCCTCACTGCCCCCCCTGCCGGCCTGATGGCCCCTCACTGCCCCCTTGCTGGCCTGATCGCCCCTCACTGCCCCCTTGCTGGCCTGATCGCCCCTCACTGCCCTCCCTGCCGGCCTGATCGCCCCTCACTGCCCTCCCTGCTGGCCTGATCGCCCCTCACTACCCCCCTGCCGGCCTGATCGCCCCTCACTGCCTGCCCTGCCGGCCTGATCGCCCCTCACTGCCCCCCCCTGCCGGCCTGATCGCCCCTCACTGCCCCCCCCTGCCGGCCTGATGGCCCCTCACTGCCCCCCCCCACCCCTGCTGGCCTGATCGCCCCTCACTGCCCCCCACCAGCCTGATCGCCCCTTACTGCCCCCCCCCGCCCCCCCCCGCTGGCCTGATCGTCCCTCACTGCCCCCCCCCGCCCCCCCCCGCTGGCCTGATCGTCCCTCACTGTCCCCCCCGCCCCCCCCCGCTGGCCTGATCGTCCCTCACTGCCCCCCCCCCCCCCGCCCCTCCCCGCTGGCCTGATCGTCCCTCACTGCCTCTCCCCCCCCGCTGGCCTGGTCGTCCCACGCAGCCTGCTGTTCGATTGTCGTCCTTGTTTCGGTCATGACGGCCGCTGGCTTTTTGTATATTAGGATTGATTTCAGAGAGGAAGGGAGAGGGAGAGCGCGAGAGAGAAACATCCATGATGAGAGAGAATCATGGGATCGGCCGCCTCCTGCACGCCCCCCCACCCCCACCCCAGTGGCATGTGCCCTGACCGGGAATCGAACCCTGACCTCCTGGTTCATAGTTGATGTTCAACCACTGAGCCACCCTGGCTGGGCCAAGCCTATCATATCTGTTTTTTTTTTTAATTATTGATTTCAGAGAGGAAGGGAGAGGGAGAGAAAGAGAGAGAGAGAAACATCCATGATGAGAGAGAATCACAGATCAGCTGCCTCCCGCACGCCCCTGGCTGGGGTTGGACCCCGCAACCCGGGCCTGTGCCCTTGACCGGGAATCGAACCCGGGACCCTCCATCCACTAGGCAAGCGTCTCTAATTTGGAGACTGCCGCTGTTAAGAACTTTTCTGGCCCCGGCCAGTGTTGCTCAGTGGATAGAGCACCAGCATGCGGACCGAAGGGTCCCGGGTTCGATTCCTGGTCAAGGGCACGGACCTCGGTGGCAGGCTCCTCCCCGGCCCGGGCCGTGGTCGGGGCGCGTGCAGGAGGCAACCCATCGATGTGTCTCTCTCACATCCCTGTTTCTCTCTGTCTCTCCCTCTCCCTTCCACTCTCCCTGAAATCCACGGAAAAATATCCCCGGGTGAGGATTAATGAAAAAAACGAAACCTTTCCCGCCCGCCGCCGTGTCATGTGGGGCCGGTGACGGGTGCCGAGGGGTGTGGGCCGCCTCCGCGGGCGTTCCGGGCCACGGGAGATGGCTGAGATGTCAGGAGCCGGACTCACTGCCCGTGGGCCGGGAGGCGAATGGGTTTGAGGCACGTGTCATCGCGGGATCGTCCCGGGGAGGGACTCGCTCACCCGCGGGGTGGCCTGGTGTCCCCGGGGCCGGCGGGGGCCCGGGGGGTGCGTGAGTCACAGGCTGGGGGTGGCAGGGAGAGAACGGAGCTGCGTCCCTCCTCGCCGGGGCGCACACAGGGGTGTCCGGGTGCCCGGGCCCCGGGAGCCGTGGCCTCGTGGCCTCGCAAACAGGGCGAACGTGTTCTGTGAGTCTGGCGGGCGTGCCCGGTGGCTGCAGCCTCTGTGTGCTGGCGGGGGGAGGCTCCGTGCCTGGACACGGGCCAGTGTGCCTGCTGCTCCGATTCTACAGTGTTGGCACGTGCGTACGTACCTTTGGCCTCTCCCCGTCTCTCTGAAAACAGCCTGGAGAATATCCTCCCGTGAGGGATCCCCCCAAAATAAATTGTAGGCTGTACAACGCGGAGGCATTTTCTACATACAACCACCTGTCCAACTGCTGTCTCTCTAGTTCTAAAACGTTTTCATCCCCCCCTGAAAAAGAATTAGAAAGTCGTGCCCGCCCCGGCCGGTGTGGCTCAGTGGATAGAGCGCTGGCCTGCGGACGGAAGGGTCCCGGGTTCGGTTCCCGGTCAAGGGCACACGCCCGGGTTGCGGGCTCGATCCCCAGTCGGGGGCGTGCAGGAGGCAGCCGATCTGTGATTCTCTCTCATCGTGGATGTTCCTCTCTCTTCTCTCTCTCTCTCTCTCTCTCTCTCTCTCCCCCTTCCTCTCTGAAATCAACTTGAAAAAAATGTTTTAAAATAAATAAATAGTAAGTGGAATCAGACAGGATGTGGCTTTTTGTGTCTGGCTGCCTCCACTCACCAACGTAGGCTCAGGGACCAGCCACATTGCCCCGTGTGTCCCAGCGGTACCTTTTTCCTTGCTGCGTACTATTCCACGGTGGGCACGGACCCCCGTGTGCTTGTCCATTTTTCTGCTGGTGGATGTTTGCCTTGTTTCCGCCTTTTGAAAAATATATATGTACTAGAGGCCGGTGCATGAAATTTGTGCATGGCTGGGGGTGGGAGGGTCCCTCAGCCCGGCCTGCACCCTCTCCAATCCAGGACCCCTCAGGGGATGTCGCCCCTAAGTGCCCTCCCCTGTTGGCCTGATTGCCCCTAACTGCCCTCCCCTGCCAGCCTGATCACCCTAACAGCTCTCCCCTGCCAGCCTGATCCCCCTGAGTGCACCCCCCTGCTGGCCTGATCGCCCCCTAACTGCTCTCCCCTGCCAGCCTAATCACCCCTAACTGCCCCCCCTGCCGGCCTGATCGTCCCTAACTGCTCTCCCTGCCGGCCTGATCACCCCTAACTGCCCCCCCTGCCGGCCTGATCACCCCTAACTGCCCCCCCTGCCGGCCTGATTGCCCCTAACTGCCCTCCCCTGCCGGCCTGATCGCCCCTAACTGCCCTCCCCTGCTGGCCTGATCGCCCCTAACTGCCCTCCCCTGCTGGCCTGATCGCCCCCTAACTGCCCTCCCCTGCTTGCCTGATCGCCCCTAACTGCCCTCCCCTGCTGGCCTGATCACCCCTAACTGCCCTCCCCTGCTGGCCTGATCGTCCCCTAACTGCCCTCCCCTGCTGGCCTGATCGCCCCTAACTGCCCTCCCCTGCTGGCCTGATCACCCCTAACTGCTCTCCCCTGCTGGCCTGATCTTACCCTAACTGCCTCTGCCTAGGTCCCTGCCACCATGGCTTTGTCCGGAAGGATGTCTGGAAGATCTGCGGTCTAATTAGCATATTACCCTTTATTAGTATAGATTTTTAAAAAGCAAGACGTTTCAGAGAGGAAGGGAGAGAGAGAGGAGAAATATTAACGATGAGAGAGAATCATGGACTGGCTGCCTCCTGCACGCCCCCTACCAGGGGCCGAGCCTGCAACCCGGGACTGTGCCCTTGACCGGGAACCGAACCCTGACCTCCTGGTTCGTAGGTCGAGGACGCTCAAGCCCTGAGCCACGCCGGCCGGGCTCCCTCCTCGTTTCTGAGTAACTGGGCGTGGAGGCCTGTCTCCTGCCCGGGAGGCAGCGCCAGAATCTGTCCTGTCCCAGCCTGTGCAGGAGGAATGCGTGCCCCGGGCACACGGGAGCTCCCGCATCTGCACGGGATGGTGGGGGGGGGGGGAGGAACGGGCGTCTCAGGTGTCATGGAAGGAGGGGGAGTCCCAGGAAGGCAGGTCAGCTAACAGGCAGGGTCACATGGCTCCCAGGTGACAGACTGGCCGAGGGGCCTCCCGGGTCCCCATGGACCCTCACGCCCACGGCTGCCCAGGCAGGAGCCGGGCGTCTGGCTGTTGGCCGAGGCCCGGACGTTTGGGGGGGCCCCGGGCAGCGGGCGTTGCTTGCAGGAGGCTCTCAGCTGGAGGTGAGTTGAGCATCTTTCTCTCCTTTGCACAGGGCGGGGGGCGGGGAGCAGACAGGGTGTGGGGGGCCCCCCCTCCCCCGCCTCCCGTTTGGATCGGCCTTGACCTGCTGGCCTCTCTCTGCCTCGCTCAGCTCAGCCTGCAGCGTGACCCCCGCGTCCCGGGGCGTTGGCTCTCTGTCCGTCCGTCCGTCCCTCCGTCCGGGGGATGGAGCCAGGGGCCTGTCACGTGGGCACTTGGGGCGCCGCCCGTTTCGGGCGCCGTTATCTGTGGGTTGACGGTGCCGAGTTCCCGTTCTCTCCCGAGTCCCATTTTTTTCACCCGTAACACGTACCATCTGGGCCGATGAGTCACAAAAAATTTTTTTTTTTAATTATATTTGTATTGACTTCAGAGAGGAAGGGAGAGGGAGGGAGAGAGATAGACATCCACGATGAGAGAGAATCACGCATCGGCTGCCTCCTGCACGCCCCCCACTGGGGATCGAGCCTGCACCCTGGGCGTGTGCCCTTGACCGGGGATCGAACCCGGGACCCTTCAGTCCGCAGGCCGACGCTCTATCCACTGCGCCACACCGGCTAGGGCTCTTTTTTTCTTTTTTAATATACTTTTTAAAATGTGGATTTTGGCCCTGGCTGGTGTGGCTCAGTGGGTAGAGCACCGGCCTGCAGACTAAAGAGTCCCGGGTTCGAATCCTGGTCAAGGGCACATGCCCAGGTTGGGGGCAAATCCCCAGTAGGGGGCGTGCAAGAGGCAGCCGATCCATGATTCTCTCTTATCATGGATGTTTCTCTCTCTCCCTCCCTCTCCCTTCCTCTCTGAAATCAATAAAAAATATATTTTAAAAAATGAAAAGAAAAAAAAGCAGAGAGAAACATCGATGTGAGAGCAACACATCTATGGGTTGCCTCCTGCACACACAGCCCCAACCAGGGCCCCGGCCTGGGAGGAGCCTGCAACCGAGGTCCGTGCCCTTGACCGGAATCGAACCCGGGACCCTTCGGTCCGCAGGCCGACGCTCTATCCACTGGGCCAAATTTCTGGGTCCTTTAGTGGGTCTCGCACCCATTTAAAAGACATCTCACCTGGCAGGCATGGCTCAGTGGATGAGCGTCAACCTATGAAGCAGGAGGTCCCGGGTTCGATTCCCGGTCAGGGCACATGCCCAGGTTGCGGGCTCGATCCCCAGTAGGGGGTGTGCAGGAGGCAGCCGATCCATGATTCTCTCTCCTCACTGATGTTTTTCTCTCCCTCTTCTTTCCTCCCTGTCTCTGTCCAGCACAGCTCTGTGGTTGAGCATCGACCTATGAACCAGGAGGTCCCGGGTTCGAATCCCGGTCAGGTCACAGGCCCGGCTTGCGGGCTCGACCCCCAGTGGGACTGAGCCTTGTGGTTTGGGCCACACACTCACAGCGTCCCCAGCTCCCAGGCTAACATCTGAGACCGAGGTCCTGGGTTTTGCTGTGGCTGTGAAAGGTGTTGCTTTGATCAATGAGACGGCGCTGGGGGCTGGGTGCTGGGTGCTGGGGCAGTTTATCAAGCGTTAGTTCATTTGTAAAAGTGTTCGCCCGGGAGAGCCCCCGCTCGCCGCCGTAAATCCCCCCCGGCTACCAGGATTGAATACTTTCCACGGAAAGCCACGAATTACGAATCTGCCCGTAAATCATCCTTTAAATCCCACGCTGGAAAGTTGACAAGCCACCCTCATCAGTCAGGTGCCACTTATGGGGCCATGACAGACAAGAAAGGCTGAAAGCGGGGGGCGGGGGGTCCCCCCATGGCCTGCTTCCCCGTGCCCTGCCGCAAATACCCTGCCTGGTTTATTACTTTTTAATTTATTTAAAAATATATATTTTTATTGATTTCTGAGAATAAGGGAGAGAGAGAGAGAGATAGAAACATCCATGATGAGAGAGAATCATGGATCGGCTGTCTCCTGCATGCCCCACACTGGGGATGGAGCCTGCAACCCGGGCCTGTGTCCTTGACCGGGAATCGAACCCGGGACCCTTCAGTCTGCAGGCCGATGCTCTATCCGCTGAGCCACACCGGCTGGTCAAAACCTTTCCTGTGTTTGTGGCCCAGGCCAGCTTGTCTGCCAAGCAAAGACTGTGAGATTTGGTTCCGCCAAACTAAAGTGGTGTTTAGCCAATGAATGACGCTTTTAAGGTTCTACGCACATTTTAAAAACTCAATGCATGGCCATTTTTGAGCGTAAAATGTTAAGGTGTGAAGGCCGGCCCGAGCCGGTTTGGCTCGGCGGATGGAGGGTCAGCCTGCGGACTCAAGGGTCCCGGGTTCAATCCTGGTCAAGGGCATGTGCCTGGGTTGTGGGCTCGATCCCCAGTAGGGGGTGTGCAGGAGGCGGCTGATGAATGATTCTCTCTCATCCTTGATGTTTCTATCTCTTTCTCTTCCTCTTCCTCTCTGAAATCAATAAAAATCTATAATAACAAAAGCGTAAAATGCTAATTAGACCGGGCAGCTGAATGACCTTCCGGATGTCATTCCGGACATCCTTCCGGATGAAGCCACGATGGCAGGGGCTGAGGCAGAGGCAGTTAGGGGCGATCAGGCAGGCAGGTGAGTCGTTAGGGGCGATCAGGCAGTCAGGCGAGTGCTTAGGGGTGATCAGGCAGGCAGGTGAGTGGTTTGGGGTGATCAGGCAGGCAGGCGAGTGGTTAGGGGCGATCAGGCAGGCAGGTGAGTGGTTTGGGGTGATCAGGCAGGCAGGTGAGTGGTTTGGGGCGATCAGGCAGGCAGGTGAGTGGTTTGGGGCGATCAGGCAGGCAGGTGAGTGGTTAGGGGCGATCAGGCAGGCAGGCAGGCGAGTGGTTAGGAGCCAGTGGTCCCGGATTGCAAGAGGATGTGTGGAATCAGGCCTAAGCTGGCAATCGGACATCCCCTGAGGAGTCCTGGATTTAGAGAGGGTGCAGGCTGTACTGAGGGTCCCATCTTCCATGCACGAATTTCGTGCACCGGGCCTCTAGTGTGTGTGTGTGTGTGTGTGTGTGTGTGTGTGTGTGTGTGAATGAAGGCTGTGAAAACCCATCTGCCAACCACCAGGCCCCAGGGTGACATCAAACCCCGCTTGTTGGACTTGTCATCCTGAAAACTGGGGTTCGTAAGGGGAGGCCGCGCACAGAGAGGTGAAGGGTGAGGAATATGAGAGTTGCTTTAGGGAACCATCCGTGAAGGTCGAGTTCTGTGGGGTGTGAACGGACACACCCCAAGGTCATGGCCTTAGCAAGAACCAGACCCTGCAAACACCCGCGCCCGCCCCCCGCCCCCCTATGGGCACGGGTCCAGAGTCTGGGCGGTTGGCGCACAGTAGGGCTCATGAGGAAGGTAACCGCACTTTTGCAAATGAGCCATTCGCATTATGCAGCGTGTGAATGAGGATAATCACTCTCATTTCCGTAGCTCTCCATCTGAAATGTCAGGTCACCAACGGGCCCTCTGAAAATTATAATTACGCCCTGAGCCTACATGAGATCAGGGCTAGCTCACCCATCCTCAGCCAGCCGCCAGGGGCCCCCGTAAATATTAACGTCAAAGAAAACAAAACACGCAGACCTGTCCATAATCGTCGGGAGCTGATTTGAGCCAAACTGTGGACGACGGCCGGGAAGCAGAATCTCCCCGATTGGGACCGTGCTCCGGAGAATGGCGCTTTTTCACCGTGTTTTCTGTGTTGCAGTCAGAGGGGATGTGAGTGGGTTACATGAAATCCACTGGGGATGGGTTAGGGCGGTGAGGTGGGGGTAAGGGGGGGGGGCTCTGGGATGGGATAGAAAGTAAAATGATAGACGTGTAATTCCTTTACGCAGGTGGGTGCAGGGCGGTTAACAGTCAACAGTTAGCTCAGTGATGGTGGATTGTGGTCTCTGCCCTGGTGCGTTGTGCCCTGAAGGGTCCAGAAAAAGGGAAGTTACAAGTTACCCTGACATTTCAAGGGTATCTATACTCATAAAAGGGTAATGTGCTAATTAGACTGGATAGACCGGCCGTCTTCCGGTCGTCCTTCTGGACAAAGCCATGGTGGTGGGGGCCGAGGCAGAGGTGGTTAGGGGCGATCAGGCCGGCAGGGGAGGGCCGTTGGGGGCCATCAGGCTGGCAAGGGAGAGCAGTTAGGGGGCGATCAGGCTGGTAGGGGAGCAGTTAGGGGTGATCAGGCCGGCAGGGGAGAGCAGTTAGGGGTGATCAGGCCGGCAGGGGAGGGCCGTTGGGGGCCATCAGGCTGGCAGGGGGAGAGCGGTTAGGGGCGATCAGGCCGGCAGGGGAGCAGTTAGGGCGATCAGACCAGCAGGGGAGAACAGTTAGGGGCATCAGGCCGGCAGGGGAGAGCAGTTATGGACGATCAGGCTGGCAGGGGAGAGCTATCCTTCTCCTTTTTCTTTCTCTAAAAAGTAATAAAAACGTAATTTAAAAAAAAACCACCTAGCCAATTTGGCCCAGTGGACAGAACATCACTCCGTGGACTGAACGGTCGTAGGTTCGATTCTCGGCAAAGGCATGTACTCCGGTTGCAGGCCGGACCCCAGCAATCCCCACCCCCCCAATGGAAATGACCCCCGGGGGTTCCAAGACACCCCGGTCTGAGAACCTCCCTCATGTTATTTTGAAAAACGTCTTTTGAGCATGAATGAGCCTTTAGGGGGTCCCTCTGTGTCCGTTTCCTCCTGCAGGTGGCGTCCCTGTGTGACAGGCATGGTCACTGAATCCCTTTAAGATGCGGTTTCTCTGCTTTCTGGCTCACCCGGGGGGAGTCAGCACAAAACAGCAAGCGTCCGACAAAGGGCTTCGAAGCTGATTTCTTAAAGTCTATTTCCTTTCTTTTTCCTTCTTTTTATAAAATACTAGAGGCCGGGTGCACGAAATTCGTGCACTCAGAGGGAATTCCTCAGCCTGGATTGCGAGAGGATGCAGGCCAGGCCGAGGGACCCCACTGGTGCATGATGGGGGCCTGGGAGGGACGCGGGAGGCCTCCAGGGTGTGTCCGGCCCGTCTCGCTCAGTCCCGATCGGCTGGACCCCAGCAGCAAGCTAACCTACTGGTCGGAGTGTCTGCCCCCTGGTGGTCAGTGCATGTCACTGCGAGCAGTTGAGCGGACTTAGTATATCATTAGCATATTACGCTTTGATTGGTTGAACGGACAGCTAGACACTTAGCATATTCGGCTTTTATTATATAGGATTCTAGAAGCCCAGTGCACGGATTCGTGTACTGCTGGGGTCCCTCGGACTGGCCTGCACCCTCTCACAATCCGGGACCCCTCGGGGGATGTTGGAGAGCCGGTTTCCGCCTGATCCCGCAGGCCAGGCCGAGGGACCCCACTGGTGCACGAATCCGTGCACCGGGCCACTAGTGTGCATATAACAGTGGTTCTCAACCTTCAGGCCCTTGCAATACAGTTCCTCATGTTGTGACTCAACCATAAAATTATTTTCGTGGCTACTTCATCACTGTAATGTTGCTACTGTTATGAATCGTCATGGAAATATCTGATACGCAGGATGGTCTCAGGCGACCCCTGTGAAAGGGTCGTTCGACCACCAAAGGGGTCGCGACCCACAGGCTGAGAACCGCTGGCATATAAGATCTTTGGTTAATCTCTTCCCACCCTCCCCCCTCCCCTCTTCCCTCTGAGATTCATCAGTCTGTTCCTTGTTTCCATGCCTGTGCGTTGAGCGTCTGCCCCCTGGTGGTCAGTGCACGTCTTAGCTACCGGTTGAACGGTCACTTAGGCATATATATATATATAGATAGATAGATAGATAGATAGATAGATTTTTTATTGATTTCAGAGACGGAGAAAGAGAAAGAAACATCCATGATGAGAGAGAATCACGGATCGGCTGCCTCCCGCACGCCCCCTACTGGGGATCGAGCCCGCAACCCGGGCATGTGCCCTTGACCGGGAATCGAACCGTGACCTCCTGGTTCTTAGGATGATGCTCAACCCCTGAGCCACGCCGGCCGGGCAAACTTCTTGAATAAACGCAGAGCCTGTATTCTGTAAATAAAAGGTGTGGGCGACAGAAAGGAAAACGATTCCGCTCATTCCCACCTCACAAGGGCAGTCGGCTGATGGCTCACACCCACGGCCATGGGGCCGGAGTCTTGCCGAGCGAGGTTGGGGCGCAGGCACAGCAGAGGGGAGCCTGCCCGGCTGGTGTGTCCTCCAGACGGCGGGAGGGAGGAAGGCTCCGCTCCCTTCCGACGGGAATCGAACAGGAACAGCCACACGGGAGGATGGATTGCAGTTTCAAATGCCGGCTCGCGGGGGAGGGACAGCATTAGTGGGACACAGATGACCTAGGACACGGTCGCTGGGAGCGTCACGTCAATAAAGCGAGGTCTATGTTTACAAAAATCTATACGACATTTTCCTCTAATGTCATGTTCCCTGCGGACGCTCTTTACCGAGTGGGGTTATACTTTGTGTTATAAACGTATAAACGATCGGTGTAGACATTAATACGTGGTTTGGGGGCGTATGTCAGGTTTTGTCTAAATGTCAGTGTCTGGCCCGGCCGGCGTGGCTCAGTGGTTGAGCGATGACCTAGGAGCCAGGAGGTCAGGGTTCGATTCCCGGTCCAGGGCACATGCCCGGGTTGCGGGCTCCATCCCCAGTAGGGGGCGTGCGGGAGGCAGCCAGTCCGTGATTCTCTCTCATCATTGGTGTTCCTGTCTCTCTCTCCCTCTCCCTTCCTCTCTGAAATCAATAAAAATATATTTTAAAAATTGAAAAAACATATCCTTGGATGAGGATTTAAAAAATAAGTTTTCTTTATTAATATTCCTAAATTAATGTCACTGATTCAATTATAGTTGGTACTAGAGGCCCCGTGCACGGATTCATGCACCGGTGGGGTCCCCCGGCCTGGCCAGCAGGGATCGGGCCGAAACCGGCTCTCCGACATCCCCCAAGGGGTCCCGGATTGCAAGAGGGCGCAGGCCAGGCCGAGGGACCCCACCAGTGCTGGACCCAGCAGCAAGCTAACCTACCAGATGGAGCGTCTGCCCCCTGGTGGTCAGTGCATGTCATAGCAACTGGTCAACCGGTCGACTCTCTGCCCCCTGGTGGTCAGTGCATGTCATAGCAACTGGTCAACCAGTTGACTGTCTGCCCCCTGGTGGTCAGTGCATGTCATAGCGAGCGGTTGAGTGGCCTTAGCATATAATTAGCATATTACGCTTCTATTGGTTGAACAGCCGACTGATCGACCAGACACTTAGCATATCAGGCTGTTATTTTATTATATCGGATGCTTTTATTGATTTCAGAGAGAAAGAGAGAGGGGGAGGGAGATAGAAACATCCATGATGATGAGAGAGAATCCTGGATCGGCTGCCTCCTGCACGCCCCCTACTGGGGATCGAGCCCACAACCCGGGCATGTGCCCTTGACCGGGCATCGAACCCTGACCTCCTGGTTCCTAGGTCGGAGCCCAACCACTGAGCCACACTGGCCGGGCGGACTGTTTTTTTCTTAATGAGTTTAAAGCAGGGCGTGTATGGGGATTTCATGTACCCTCCGTCGCTTGAATTGAACAAAAGCTGCATTTTTTTTTTTTTCTCCCTAAACAGAAATGTGGTTTGCAGGGCGGGTTTCGCCGTGTTCTCAATGAGCCTTTTCTGCCAGCACCCCCATAGACCAGAGGTTCTCAACCTTCTGGCCCTTTCAATACAGTTCCTCATGTGGGGACCCCCAACCATAACATTATTTTCGTTGCTACGTCATCACTGCAATGTTGCTACCGTTATGAATCGTCATGGAAATTTCTGATCTGCAGCGTGGTCTCAGGCGACCCCTGTGAGAGGGTCGTTCGACCGCCAAAGGGGTCGCGACCCCCAGGTTGAGAACCGCTGCATTAGACCCGCAGCATGGTCCCGGCGGCCGTGGTGAAATCTCCGATCCGGCAGCGCGGTGGGAATTGTCCTGTGATAAACACGTTCTCCTGTAATTACGTCTCCGGTGATGAGAATGCCCTTCTGCCTCGCGCTCCCTCCTTCACCGCACGTCTATTTCGGGAGCGGCGGCGTTCTCAGAATAGCGTCTCCTCTTGCCTTTGGGCCTGATGGGCCTCGTTCTGAAAAATAATTTATTTTTTTAAGGGGGAAGGGGAGGGGGAGGGGTATTGTTTATCCGAGGTTATCGGGCGGTGGGTTGGGCGGCTGGGAGCGCGTTTCGTGGGGTGGGCAGGTGCTCGTCAAGGGCGTCCCGAAATTCACGCAAGATTTGAATTCTGCGTGAGCATTAACAACAGCAACAAAAATAAAAGCCTAATTTTACTGGGTTTATTGAATCAGATTCTAATATCTGTTGCCCTTGGATGTCAATCCCTTCGATTGGATCAGCATCACCAAGTACCAATGACGGCCCAGGAGCAGGGACAGGGAAGACCCATGGAGACCGCGGCTTGGCGTCTGTGCCAGCAAAGCCGTGGAGGCCATTGACCCGATGTGCTGTTCCATACAGAACCCTAGACTGTGTCCTTTATGAATCAGTAAAAAATTTACAATTTTTTATTATAAACCTGTGTTTTTTATCAAAGTTACTTCTTGCGTGAATTTCGGGACGCCCTTTATAAAGGAACTCTGTCCCCGCCGTTTGAAACACCTCTCTCTGAACACCTCGCGGGAAGCCACGCCTGGGGGAGCAGGTGAGGTCTGGCCGCCTGAGACGGCGATTTAATTCACATGCGGTGGGATTCCGGGCGGCGTGGAAAAAAAAACCGTTCACGTTCGAGCGCTGTTCGTAATTGGGCTCGAGGGTACCCCCGACCCCAGGCCTCCACACGCCAAGGCCAGGCCCGGCTGGGGGACAATGAATGCTCGGCCGTTGCCGCGGCGACTGGGAAGCTAATAGAGCCATCCATCATGATTCACGGGCCTTCGGCCTCCTGGGCGTCGTTTCGGCGTCAGTATTCTGCCGCTGGTCCCAGCCTCTCTCCAGGAAGCACGGGCGCTTGGGAGGTGTTTTCCCAGGGTCCCCCACAGGCACGAGGGGACCCCACTGATGGTGAGGATGTGGCGTGGAGAGGACCCGACGCCTTAAGCGGTAGACGTCATTTTTATTGATTTCAGAGAGGAAGGGAGAGGGAGAGAGAAGCATCCGTGATGAGAGAGAATCACGGACCGGCTGCCTCCTGCACGCCCCCTATTGGGGATGGAGCCCGAAACCCGGGCATGTGCCCTTGACCGGGAATCGAACCCTGACCCCCTGGTTCCTTGGTCGATGCTCAACCACTGAGCCACACCAGCTGGACAGGGTGAGGAATTTGTGTTTTTTTTTAAAAAAAAATATATGTTCTTATTGATTTTTAGAGAGAGAGAAAGGGAGAGAGAGAGAGAAACATCAGTGATGAGAGAGAATCATGGATCGGCTGCCTCCTGCATGGCCCCTACTGGGGATCGAGCCTGCAACCGGGCATGTGCCCTTGACCGGGAATCGAACCCAGGACCCTTCAGTCTGCAGGCTGATGCTCTATCCACTGAGCCAATCCAGCTAGGGCTTAAATATGTCATTATTGATCTCAGAGAGGAAGGGAGAGAGAGAGATAGAAACATCCATGATGAGAGAGAATCAGGGATCGGCTGCCTCCTGCACGCCCCACACTGGGTATTGAACCCGTAACCCCAGCAAGTGCGCTGACCGGGAATCGAACCCAGCACCCTTCAGTCTGCAGGCTGATGCTCTATCCACTGTGCCAATCCAGCCAGGGCTTAAATATGTCATTATTGATCTTAGAGAGGAAGGGAGAGAGAGAGAGAGAAACATCCATGATGAGAGAGAATCATGGATCGGCTGCCTCCTGCACGCCCCCTACTGGGGATCGAACCCGTAACCCCAGCAAGTGCCCTGACCGGGGACCGAGCCGTGACCTCCACCACTGAGCGACACCAGCCAGGCGGGCCACGGGATCTCCATGAGACACTTGTCCTCCCGGGGTCCCCGTGGAGAACGTTTAGCTAATGCTGGGCCCACCTTCCCTAGCGAGACGGCGGGAGGCGGCCCTGTCTAGTGCCGGGTGTACCCTCGGCGACACCACTGTACGAGGAGGGGGAGAGGTTTTGACGGTGTCCTCTCCGAAACCTGGGTGGGGCGGGGAGGAGGGCCCCGCCCCGGCCGCGTGCCTCACGGCTCCTCTCCTTCACGTTGCAGGACGATGAGGCGCCTGCTGCTCCTGCTGCTGGTCCTGTGGGAGGCCCAGAGCCGTGCGCCCGCCAAGCCCAACTTTGTCCTGATCGTGGCGGACGACCTGGGCATCGGAGACACCGGCTGCTACGGAAACAAGACCCTCAGGTGGGGCGCCCGTCCTAGGCTGTCGTCGCAGTGACGGTGGACACACGTTAGGGGAGCACAGACCGCGTTCAAATGCTTAAAGCCCACCCATGGCACGCCGTGTGACCGCGCGTGGATCCCGTGTGGCTGCGCCTGGATCCCGTGTGACCGTGCGTGGATCCCGTGCGGCTGCGCGTGGATCCCGTGTGGCTGCGCGTGGATCCCGTGTGACCGTGCGTGGATCCCTGTGTGACTGAGCGTGGATCCAGTGTGGCTGCGCGTGGATCCCCCATGTGACTGTGTGTGGATCCCGTGTGACTGTGTGTGGATCCCGTGTGACTGCACGTGGATCCAGTGTGGCTGTGCGTGGATCCCCCATGTGACCACGCGTGGATCCCTGTGTGACTGAGCGTGGATCCCGTGTGACCGTGTGTGGATCCCGTGCGACTGCGTGTGGATCCCGTGTGACCGTGCGTGGATCCCTGTGTGACTGAGCGTGGATCCAGTGTGGCTGCGCGTGGATCCCCCATGTGACTGTGTGTGGATCCCGTGTGACTGTGTGTGGATCCCGTGTGACTGCACGTGGATCCAGTGTGGCTGTGCGTGGATCCCCCATGTGACCACGCGTGGATCCCTGTGTGACTGAGCGTGGATCCAGTGTGGCTGCGCGTGGATCCCCCATGTGACTGTGTGTGGATCCCTCATGTGACTGTGTGTGGATCCCGTGTGGCTGCGCGTGTATCCTGCGTGACCTCATGTGGATCCAGTGTGGCTGCGCGTGGATCCCCGTGCGACTGCGCGTGGATCCCGTGTGGCTGCACGTGGATCCATGCAGATACAGGCGTTAGGAAGCAGGCGTGGCGGTGTGGTGCGTGGGACACACAGAGGCTGGGAGGACTGGTTTGGGGCGTCCTCTCTGCTCTGGTTGGAAGAGCAGCGTGAAGCGTCTCCAGAGTTTTCTTGTTTGGGGGCACGGAGGTAACGGGGGGGCCCGGGGCTGGGGGAGGAGCAAGGCCTTGAGCATCTCCCTCCCCCTCCTCACAGCGGCTCATTTCCTTTCTTTTTTAAAAAATAAATTTTGTAGTCATTTCAGAGAAGAAGGCAGAGGGAGAGAGAGAAACACCAATGATGAGAGAGAATCGTGGCTCGGCTGCCTCCTGCACGCCCCACACTGGGGATCGAGCCCACAACCGGAATCGAGCCGTGACCTCTTGATTCATAGGTCAACCCTCGCTCAACCACCAAACCACGCCGGCCGGGCCAGTAGCTCATTTTCCAGACTCGCTCCTGTGTTGTAAACCAGGGCTGACACCCTGGCTGGTGTGGCTCAGTGGATAGAGCGTCGGGCTGCGGACCGAAGGGTCCCGGGTTCGATTCCGGTCAAGGGCATGTGCCCGGGTTGCGGGCTCCTCCCCGGCCCGGGGCCTGGTCTGGGGGCACGTACAGGAAGTAACCCATCAATGTGTCTCTCTCAGATGAATATTCTCTCTCTGTCTTTCCCTCTCCCTTCCACTCTCTCTGAAAATCGATGGGGAAATATCCTTGGGTGGGGTGAAAATAAACAAATAAACGAGTAAATAAACCAGGACCATCCGTGCCTCTGTCTACTCTAAAGGGTTGTCAAGTCAGACGCATTTGTGTCTAGGTGACTGCGGGGTCCCCGTGAAACCCAACGCGAACCCACACATCAGCTTCTTGGGCCTGTGTGGCCCCTGAACAAGCCAGACCTGGATCCGTTGGGCCCACACCTGGTTCTGTTCTTTTCTTTGATTCCAGAGAGGAAGGGAGAGGGCGAGAGAGAGAGAGGGAAACGTCCACGATGAGAGAGAATCACGGATCGGCTGCCTCCTGCACGCCCCCTGCTGGGGATGGAGCCTGCAACCCGGGCACGTGCCCTTGATGGGGAATCGAACCCGGGACCCTTCCGGCCGTAGGTCGATGCTCGACCGCTGAGCCACGCTGGGTGGGTGGGAGGTGACGCCTCATGACTAGCCGCGGGGAGAGCGAGCGGCGTTTCCAAAGGCATCGTGGATAGTAACGTGGCTCTTGTGTCCCAGGACTCCCAACATCGACAGGTTGGCCGAAGGGGGAGTGAAACTCACGCAGCACCTGGCGGCCTCGCCCCTGTGCACCCCGAGCCGGGCAGCCTTCATGACCGGCCGGTACCCCCGTCCGATCAGGTAACCCCCTGGCTGGGTCCCTGGGCCGTCCTCTCCCTCTCCTCTCCTCTCCTCTCCGCACCCTCCCAGCCTCTGTCGTCCGGGTCACCCCCCCCCCCCCCCCATCCTAACGGCTGGTTTCTCCTGCCCCAGGAATGGCCTCTCAGACGAGAATCGGCGTTTTCCTCTTCTCGGCCTCCTCAGGGGGACTGCCCAACACTGAGGTCACGTTCGCCAAACTTCTGAAGGACCAAGGCTACGCCACAGCTCTGATAGGTGTGGGCTGCGGTGGACGGGAGGCCAGGAGCTGGGCGGGTTGAGTGGAAGAGTCGGGGGTGGGGTGGGGTAGGAGAGCAGCCTTCTTTGGGTTGATGTTGCTGATACAGTGGGCACAGCTCAAGTAGGGGAGACACGATTTCGGTTCTAATATGTGAATGTGTAGATGTGTGTGGTTATGTGGATGCATGGATGGATAGATGGATAGATGGGAGGTAGATGAACGGATAGGTGGGTGGGTGGATAGATGGATGGAGATGGATGGATAGATAGATAGATTGATAGATAGATAACGATAGGCACTCAGAAAGATGGATGGATAGATGGATGTATGCGTAGATGGAAAGATAGATGAAACAGAGACAAGGATATATAAATCAGTAGATGAAATGGATGATGGATGGATGGATGGACAGATGGATAGATATAGATAGATAGATAACGATAGGCATTCAGAAAGATGGATGGACACATGGATGGGTGGGTAGATGGGAAGATAGATGAAGCAGAGACAAGGATATATAAATCAGTAGATGAAATGGATGATGGATGGATGGATGGACGGATGGATAGATATAGATAGATAGATAACGATAGGCATTCAGAAAGTTGGATGGACAGATGGATGGGTGGGTAGATGGGAAGATAGATGAAACAGAGACAAGGATATATAAATCAGTAGATGAAATGGATGATGGATGGATGGATGGACGGATGGATAGATATAGATAGATAACGATAGGCATTCAGAAAGTTGGATGGACAGATGGATGGGTGGGTAGATGGGAAGATAGATGAAACAGAGATAAGGATATATAAATCAGTAGATGAAATGGATGACGGATGGACAGATGGATGGAAGGATGGATGGATGGACAGACAGGTAGATGGAAAGATAGATGAAATAAGTAATAGAGACAGAAAAGAATAGGTAGACCAGTAGATGGAATGGATGATGGATGGATGCATTCATGGATGGATGGACAGATAGAAACATACATGAGATACGTCAGAGACAGACAAGAATAGATAAAACAGGAGATGGAACGGATGATGAATGGATGGATGGACAGATTGATGAGATAGGTGATGGAGACAAGGATATATAGATCAAAAGATGAAATGGATGATGAATACATGGATGGATGGATGGATGGACGGACAGACAGATGTGTAGATGGAAACATACATGAGGTAAGTAATAGAGACGGACAAGAGTAGGTAGACCAGTGGGTGGATGGATGGATGGGTGGATGGACAGATGGGCAGATGTGTAGATGGAAAAATACATGAGATAAGAGACAGACAAGAATAGATAAAACAGGAGATGGAATGGATGATGAATGAATGGATGGGTGGATGGATGGATGGATGGATGGACGGACAGATGTGTAGATGGAAACATACATGAGGTAATAGAGACGGACAAGAGTAGGTAGACCAGTAGGTGGAATGTATGATGGATGGATGGATGGGTGGGTGGATGGATAGACAGATAGACAGATGTGTAGATGGAAAAATACATGAGATAAATAATAGAGACAGACAAAAATAGGTAGATCAATAGATGAAATGGATGCATGGATGGGTGGATGGATGGATGGACAGAAGGAAAGACACATGAGATAAGTAATAGAAACGGACAAGAATAGATCAATAGATGAAATGGATGGATGGATGGATGGAAAGATAGATGACAAGAATAGATAGATCAATTGATGAAATGGATGGGTGAATGGATGCATAGATGGATGCATGGATGGATGGATGGATGGATGGACGGACAGATGGACGGACCGATGGAAAGACACATGGGATCAGTAATAGAGACAGACAAGAGTTGAACAGGAGATGGAATGGATGATGGCTAGGTGGGTGAATGAGATGGACAGATGGAACAGATGGTCGATAACAGATACAGTTACACGCACGGAGCATACACGGCCACAAACACACACCGAGCCATTGCTCAGCATTTTCATTTTCACTTTTTAATACTAAAACTGCACCCTTATTGGCCCCCGTCGATACTCCCATATGGATTTTATCCCACGGAGGCGAACGGTGCCTTCTCCCCTTTCACGTGACACGCTTGTGTCCAGAGGACGGTCGTCAGGCGAATCCTAGAAAAAAATCATAGGGAAGAATGAGCGTTGTCATTCCTGACACGCGTTGTCGTAAAACCATCATCTTTGTGTGTGTGTGTGTGTGTGTGTGTGTGTGTGAGGCCCTCGCTAATTTAGTGCCATAATTAACATTTTATAAGAAATATTCATCGGTACTTAAAATAATGGCTGAGTTATGAGTATGATTTCATATTGCCTTGGGGCGGTTTTTTTTTTTTTTTTTAGAAAGGATTCATTTCCACTGTTAACATTGAGGGAACAAAATCAAGACTTTAATTTCAAGGAAGCCTGTTTCAAAACAAAACAAAACATCCATTTCAAAAAAATACATGTTTTTTCCTATTTAGTTACATCTCAAGCACATGAAATATGTTAGTTTTTTGTGTGTGTGTTTTTAAAAATATATTTTTATTGATTTCAGAGAGGAAGGGAGAGGGAGAGAGAGAGAGAAACATCCATGATGAGATAGAATCCTGGATCGGCTGCCTCCTGCACGCCCCCTACTGGGGATCGAGCCCGCAACCCGGGCATGTGCCCTTGACCGGGAATCGAACCCGGGACCCTTCAGTCCGCAGGCCGATGCTCTATCCACCAGCTTGGGCTAAATATGTTAGGTTTTTGCCTTTTGTTTTGTTTTAGTTCTTTGTTTTATTTTAGTTCTTCTCCCCCTCCCTCCCCCCAGTCAGTAAATACTAGTAAATATTATTTCCTGTTTTCTGGTAGAGCGAGTTACTACCCTAGTATTTGTGGAAAAGGAAAAAAAAAACAAAACAAAAATCCTGTAGGGTCCCAGGAAATAGGACGTTGACTAATCAACAGGCAGAAAGCGCCGGCCGGCGTGGCTCCGTGGTTGAGCGCCGACCTGTGAACCAGGAGGTCCAGGTTCGATTCCCGGTCCCAGCACGTGCCCGGGTTTCAGGCTCCATCCCCACTAGGGGGCGTGCAGGAGGCAGCTGATCCGTGATTCTCTCTCCTCATTGATGTTTCTCTCTCCCTCTCCCTTCCTCTCTGAAATCAACACAAATATATTTTAAAAAATGAACAAATAGAAAACAGGCAGACAGATCCTCCTCTTCCGTGTGTGGGAAGCAGAGCCTGGTGTCTGCGGGGGCCTAATCGCACCCCCCTCCCCCCCCCCCCCCCCCGTTCGTGTCCTCAGGGAAGTGGCACCTGGGCACCCACTGCCACAACAACTCCGACTTCTGCCACCACCCGTCCAGCCACGGCTTCGACTACTTCCACGGGCTGCCCGTGACCAACCTGCGGGACTGCAAGCCGGGCGCGGGCAGCGTCTTCACCCAGGCCGTCCGCGTGCTGGTGCTGGCGCCCCTGCAGGCGCTGGCCCTGGCGCTGGTCACGCTGGGCGCGCTGCGCTGGCTGGGGCTGCTGCCGGTGCCCGGCCCCGTCTTCCTGGCCCTGCTGCTGCTGGCCGCCGCCCTGCTCGGCCTCCTGCTCTGCTTCCTGCACTTCTTCCGGCCCCTCAACTGCTTCCTCATGCGCGGCCGGGCCGTCAGCCAGCAGCCCCTGTCCTACGACAACCTCACCCAGCGGCTCACCGCCGACGCCGCCCGCTTCATCCGACGGTGGGTGCCGCGTCCCGCGTCCCGTCCGGCCGACCCCAACCCCGGGGGGCCCGGGAACTCGGGCTCGGGTTTCTCCACGGAGGGGGGCAGACCCGGCAGGTCCCCCAGCCCGATGGTCCCCGGGCCCATGGTACCCCAACCCCATGAACCCCCATCCCAGCCCCATGGCCCCCCAGTCCCATGGCCCCCCAGCCCCATGACCCTTCCCGTTCTATGGCCCCCCCCAGCCCCATGGCCCCCCAGTCCCATGGCACTCCCAGCCCTATGGCCCCCCAGCCCCATGACCCCCCATCCCAGTCCCATGACACCCCCCGGCCCATGGCCCCCCAGTCCCATGGCCCCCCATCCCAGCCCCATGGCCCCCCAGTCCCATGGCCCCCCAGCCCCATGACCCTTCCCGTTCTATGGCCCCCCAGCCCCATGGCCCCCCAGTCCCATGGCACTCCCAGCCCTATGGCCCCCCAGCCCCATGACCCCCCACCCCAGTCCCATGACACCCCCCGGCCCATAGCCTCCCAGCCCCATGGCCCTCCCCAGGCCCATGGCTCCCCAGCCCTATGACCCACCAGCCCCATGGCTCCCCAGCCCCATGGTCCCCAATCCCATGGCCCTTCCAGTTCTTTGGCCCCCCAGTCCCATGACACCGCCCAGTCCCATGGCCTCCCAGCCCCATGGCCCCCCAGCCCCATGACCCTCCCCAGGCCCATGGCCCTTCCAGTTCTTTGGCCCCCCAGGCCCATGGCTCCCCAGTCCCATGGCCTCCCAGCCCCATGGCCCCCCAGCCCCATGACCCTCCCCAGGCCCATGGCCCTTCCAGTTCTTTGGCCCCCCAGTCCCATGACACCGCCCAGTCCCATGGCCTCCCAGCCCCATGGCCCCCCAGCCCCATGACCCTCCCCAGGCCCATGGCCCTTCCAGTTCTTTGGCCCCCCAGTCCCATGACACCGCCCAATCCCATGGCCTCCCAGCCCCATGACCACCCCCCACTGCCCTATGGCTCCCCAGCCTCATGGCCTGCCAGTCCCATGGCTCCCCAGCCCCATGGCCCTCCCCAACCCCATGACACCCCAGCCCTATGGCTCCCCAACCCCATGACACCCCCAGTCCCATGACACCCCCCAGTCCCATGGTCCTACCCCCTGTGTCTATTGTGTCTATTGATTTTAGAGAGCGTCTGCCCCCTGGTGGTCAGTGCACGTCATAGCGAGTGGTTGAGCTCCTTAGCATATCATTAGCATATCACGCTTTGATTGGTTAACGGACGACCGGACACTTAGCATATTAGACTTTTACTGTATAGGATTCTAGCTGTGACACTAAGTGAATGCCCTGACCCCAGCGGAGGTCCCGGTGTCTGCCCGTTGACAAACCTCTTACCTCGTCAGATCCCCTGACTATTTTATAAGCAAGACACGGCCTTGCAAGGGCGGAATGGGGCCCCGAGGATTGCAGACCTGTCGGCGGAAGCCGGCCCGGCCGTCAGCTGCTGGGCACATGGGTTTGTGACACATGGGCACATCCGTCTGCGTCCGCCAGCCGCCCGCCAGAGTGAGAGGCAGGTTAAGAATAAACGCCCGTGACGGACTGACAGGCCTTAGAAACGAGACCGGATTTCCAGGGCGATCCATGTTTTTGGGTTTTTGTGTGAGTGTTTTTAAAAAAATATGTTATTGATTTTTAAAGAGAGAGAGGGAGAGAGAGAAATATCAAGGAGGAGAGAGAATCATGGATCGGCTGCCTCCTGCTCGCCCCCTACTGGTGATCGAGGGTACAACCTAGGCGTGTGCCCTGACGGGGGAATCGAACCCGTGACCTCCAGGTTCATAGGTCGATGCTCAACCCCTGAGCCGTGCCGGTCGGACGATGCCGTATGCAATCGCCAGTCACCAGGGAGCGCTCAGAAAGAATCAGCCTTACGCTTCTATCGCGTTGCAATTGTTTTCCGCGCTGACTCACGTAGGGGACACTGATTGGATAGTGAAGGTCACACCCTCAGATGTGGAATAGGATGTTTAAGACCTTTGTGTCTCCGGGCCTCGATGTTGGCGCCCACGTTTCTAGGATGTAAATCTTTTCTTTTTTTAAAATATACTTTATTGATTTTTTACAGAGAGGAAGGGAGAGGGATAGAGAGTTAGAAACATCGATGAGAGAGAAACATCGATCAGCCGCCTCCTGCACGCCCCCCACTGGGGATGTGCCCGCAACCAAGGTCCATGCCCTTGAGCGGAATCGAACCCGGGACCCTTGAGTCCGCAGGCGGACGCTCTATCCACTGAGCCACACCGGCCAGGGCGGATGTAAATATTTTCTCTTCCAATATTGCAATGGTGGCAGGTAGCTGGACCGCTCGGAGCTTCCTTCTGTGTTTTGGGGTGTTTTTTTTTATTTGTTTTGTTTTTAACAAATAGCGGGAACGCACGTAACAGCTGAAAGTTCTTTCCTCACGGGCGTGCAAGACAGAGGCAACCAATTTTCAAAAGAGCTGTTGACTGGAGTGTTCCAGCTCATAAAAAAAAAAAAAAGGAGTGAAGCTGTGATTGTCACATCTGCCACCCACCAGCTGGCTGCGTGACCTTGGGTTTTCAAGGTCGTGGAGAAGAGAGAGAGAGAGGAGACCCGGCCCCGTGGGAGTCTGGTGGAGCGAGCAATGGCCCCTCCTACCCTCTCGACAGCAGGTCACTAAGCCAGGATTCCTTCTCCCCAGAGCCCGATGTCGGTCGCCGGATGGTTCCGTGGTTTTAATCACTGGGCACTTTTTTTTCTACATTTTCAAGTTGTTTTCTGTTTATTTATTGGTGTGATTTTTTGGGGGGAGGGGTTGGGGGGCGGGGGTCAATCCTCACCCAAGGATATTTTCCCATTGATTTTTTTTTTATTGATTAAGGTATTACAAATGTGTGGTTACCCCCATTGCCCCCCCACGCCCCCCCCAATCCATTGGTTATGCTTATATCCATTGATTTTTAGAGAGAGCGGAAGGAAGGGGGAGAGACCGAGAGAGGGGAACGTCAATGACATTGATTGGTTGCCTCCTCCCATGTGCCCCAGCCAGGGCCAGGAATCAAGCCTGTGACCGAGGTACCTGCCCTTGACCGGAATCGAACCCAGGGACCTTTAGTCCACTGGCCGAGGCTCCATCCACTGAGCCAAACTGGGTCAGGCTGTTTTATTTACTGTTATTACTATTGATTTCAGAGAGGAAGGGACAGGGACAGAGAGAGAGAAACATCCATGATGAGAGAGAATCATGGGTCGGCTGCCTCCTGCACGCCCCCTACTGGGGATGGAGCCTGCAACCCGGGCCTGTGCCCTGACCGGGAATCGAACCCGTGACCTCCTGGTTCACAGGTCGACGCTCAACCACTGAGCCACGCCGGCCGGGCTCAAGTTTTGTCTTTGTATATAAAACCTATTCACTCTGCCCTGGCCGGTTCGGCTCAGTGGATAGAGCGTCGGCCTGCGGACGCGGGTCCCGGGTTCGATTCCAGTCAAGGGCACGGACCTCGGTAGCAGGCTCCTCCCCGGCCCCGGGCCCTGGTCGGGGCGCGTGCAGGAGGCAAACCCATCGATGTGTTTCTCTCACATTGATGTGTTTCTCTCACATCGATGTTTCTCTCTGTCTCTCCCTCTCTCTTCCACTCTCTCTAAAAACCAATGGGAAAATATCCTCTGGGGGAGGATTACAAAATAAATAAACAATCAAATCAATAAATAAAAATAAGCAATCAAATAAATAAATAAATAAAGTGACAAAAGAGAAAACCTGTTCACTCTGCGTTGACACCCAGGGCCTTAGCTGGCGTCTGTGATGCCGTGGAGATGAGAGAAAAAGAATCCCATACGTGGGGGCGTTTTTACAATGATGGCGTTGAGAATGGCCTCGTTCCTCCGGCGGGGATTTTCCCGACATTCCCAGACAAAGTCACATTCCGTGGCCCTGACTGAACTCAGTGGGGCGTCTTCGACTCCACTCCCTGGCTCTTGCTCTGCTCACCGCGCCCGGCACTGACTTGGGCTCTGTGGTTTGCTCATTGCACCCACCTTTTCATTTATTTCTTTGATGCTCGCCTGGGTCATGTGATCCCGCCAATCATGCCGCTTGCTTCCTCTTTCTGCATCTCTTTGGTTCCCCCCCCCCCCCCCCCCCCGCAGGTGGTCGGCACGGCCCTAGCTCTGCCTTCTCAGCACGTCTATCAGCCTCATCTTGTACTTCCTGCCGTGACGGTATATGTGCTTGGAAGATGGACTTTTTCGGCTGCTTTTATCTTTTTTTTTTTTTTCCGCCTTAACTTCGAATCTAAAAATAAACGGGAGAGGAGATGAGCGTGCGATTGTACCCACGCGTCAAGCATAATGCAGCTGTCTGTTTGGGGTCGAGTACATATGTCATTGCATGTTCATTTGGGGGAGTCTGAGCTGGGGTTTTGGTTTTGTTTTAGGTCCGTAATCTGCGTTTTGAAAAGAAAGTACGACAGTGTTTCCCGGGGTGAATAAACTTCCCCCAGAATAAGTAGTGTGGAGGCCTCATGGTCCACCCTGTGAGGCAAAGGTCCATGAGATACCATGGCTTACTCTCAGCTCCTCCACGCTCATCAGAGAAATTACCAACGGAATGCCTGGGTCGATATTATATTTTTAAAATATTTATTTATTTACTTACTCGAGGCCCGGTGCACGAAATTTGTGCACAGGAGGGAGGTATTCCTCAGCCCAGCCTGCAGGCTCTCCAATCTGGGACCCCTCGGGGGATGTCCGACTGCCGGTTTAGGCCCGATCCCTGCAGACCACTGGCTCCTAACCGCTCGCCTGCCTGCCTGCCTGCCTGATCACCCCTAACCGCCTCTGCTTGCTGGCCTGATCACCCCCTAACTGCCACCATGCTGGCCTGGTCACCCCTAACCGCCTCTGCTTCAGCCCCCGCCACTGTGGCTTTGTCTGGAAGAACGTCCGGAAGGATGTCCATAAGACATCCAGTCTAATGAGCATATAACCCTTTTATTAGTATAGATTTGTTTGTTTTAGAGAGAGGAAGAGAGAGGGATAGAAACATGAATGAGAAACATCCGATAGACTGTCTCCTGCACGCCCCCTAGTGGGGATCTAGCCTGCAACCTGGGCATGTGCCCTTTGTCCGGAATCGAACCCGGGACCCTTCAGTCCACAGGCTGACACTCTATCCACTGAGCCGAACCAGCCAGGGCTTGGTGGGTGTTCTTACTTGTAGATCATCAGGGATTTGTGGTGTTTTTCCAGCTGTTGGATGGCGTCGTGCCATCCTGGTTTTATCCTAATCAGAATGGGCAAAGGTGCTAACGTTGCTCTTGGGATTTTTTAAAAAAATATATTTTATTGATTTTTTACAGAGAGGAAGGGAGAGAGATAGAGTTAGAAACATCGATGAGAGAGAAACATCGATCAGCTGCCTCCTGCACACCCCCTACTGGGGATGTGCCCACAACCAAGGTACATGCCCTTGACTGGAATCAAACCTGGGACCCTTGAGTCCGCAGGCCGATGCTCTATCCACTGAGCCACACCGGTCAGGGCGGGATTTTTTTATTTGTATTTTCTTGCAGGAATGCGGAGAGGCCCTTCCTGCTCGTCTTCTCCTGTATCCAGGTCCACACGGCCCTGTACGCATCCAAGGACTTTGCCGGGAAGAGCAAGCATGGTGCCTATGGGGACGCGGCCGAGGAGATGGACTGGGGTGTCGGTACGTGAGTCCTTGTCCCCAGGGTGACCTTAGGATGTGGCTGCGTCTTGTCCTCCCTCCGGCTGAATTCTGTGCGTTTCCACCCAGTTCCCGATATCATTATAGGCTGTAAATGTGCTTTAAGAAAAAAAAATATATATGTATATACACACACACACACACACACACACACGAGGCCCAGTGCACAAAAATTGTGCACTTGGGGGGGGGGGGTCCCTCAGCCCGGCCTGTGCCCTCTCGCAGTCTGGAACCCCTCGGGGGATGTCCACCTGCTGGCTTAGGCCCGCTCCCTGGGGGATTGGGCCTAAGCTGGCAGTCAAACATCCCTCTGGCAGTCTGGGAGCCCTCGGGGGATGTCCACCTGCTGGCTTAGGCCCGCTCCCCTGGGGATTGGGCCTAAGCTGGCAGTCAGACATCCCTCTGGCAGCCCGGGAACCCTCAGGGGATGCCCACTTGCCAGCGGGGAGCAGGCCTAAGCTGCAGTCAGACAGCCTTAGTGCTGCTGAGGAGGCGGGAGAGGCTCCCACCACCAACACTGTACTGGCAGCCGGCAGCCTGGCTTGTGGCTGAGCAGAGCTCCCCCAGTGGGAGCGCACTGACCACCAGTGGGCAGCTCCTGCATTGAGCGTCTGCCCCCTGGTGGTCAGTGTGTGTCATAGCGACGAGTCATTCCCAGTGGTTCTGCTCTTAGGGTCAATTTGCATATTGCCCTTTTATTATATAGGATATTCTAGAGGCCCGGTGCACAACATTTGTGCACTGAGAGGGTGCGGGAGGTCCCTCAGCCCAGCCTGCACCCTCTGGTGGTCCGGGACCCCTTGGCGGATTTCCACGTGCCATGGAGGTGGGAGAGATTCCCGCTACCACTGCTACGCTCGCCAGGCTTCTGGCTGAGTGGCGCTCCCCCTGTGGGCGCGCACTGACCACCAGGGGGACAGCTCCTGCATTGAGTGTCTGCCCCCTGGTGGTCAGTGCGCGTCATAGCGACCGGTTGTTCCACCGTTCGGTTGATTTGCATGTTAGCGTTTTATTATATAGGATTATTGATTTCAGGGAGAAAGGGTGAGGGAGAGAGAGAGAGAGAAACACCCATAATGAGAGAGAATCATCGATTGGCTGCCGCCTGCACGCCCCCTACTGGGGATGGAGCTCACCACCTGGGCATGTGCCCTTGACCAGGAATCGAACTGTGACCTCCTGGTTCCTAGGTTGACGCTCAACCACTGAGCCACGCTGGCCGGCCTCTTGTTCCCGGCCAGACTGGGCTTCTGTCCCGGCTTCTGCCTCTTTCTTTAACTCTCTCTGTGACCTTGGGCCATGCCTTAAATCTCTCGGCCTCCGTCCATCATCTTTCCGTGACGAATTCAGATGAGGCAAGTTCTAAGCTGTTGGGTTTTTGTTTTTTGTTTTGTTTGTTTTTCTCTGTACCTCTCTGCGATTCTATAAAACAACAGAAATAAGTGCAGATGATGGATTCCGGGAAAAACAACACCAGAGCCGTCCCCCTAATGAGACTTATAAGAAGAGCTCATTATGCGTAGGGCCTTTGCGTCTACAGATATAAGCCCACCTCCTCTCATTTCTTTTAACATGTTGCATGTCAATCAGGGTATAGTTCCTGCTCCTTAGTGATACGATCAGGAGAATATTTTGTCGTGGGAATGGATGGAATAGTTCATCTCTCCTTTTAAAAAAAATATATTTTTATTGACCTCAGAGAGGTAGAAACATCAATGATGAGGGAGAATCATGGACCGGCTGCCTCCTGCACGCCCCCTACTGGGGATGGAGCCCACAACCCGGGCATGTGCCCCTGACCGGGAATCGAACCGTGACCTCCTGGTTCCTAGGTCCACGCTCAACCACTGAGCCACACCCACCGGGCAAGTCGGTCTATTTTGCTTGTTAGTTCCGTTTAGAGAGCAGGCGCCTGATGTTGGCAAGGCCCTACCCAAGATTTTCCTGGAATTTCTAGGCCAGCGTGGCCGCCTCTGATATTTGTGGATAAAGGCCCAGCCGTGGGATTGGGTCAGGTTGCTTTGCAAGGATGTTAAAAGCAGTCGAGACAGATGTGCCTCAACATTTATCTTCCTTTGCATCCAGGACAAGGGCTTACAACTCAGCCTCCTTGTTGCTGTCTCTGGAATACTAACATTGCAGGACGCGCGGCAGCAATGCCAGCGTTCGCTCTGTGATTCTTGTGTTCGTTGCAGGATGTAATCTCGGCCCTAAGGCTGTGTATTTCCCGTGGGGTTCTGCGCGTCCGTTTCCCGTCTTGAATTTTTTAGACGCTTTTATGGTTGATAAATGGGACCTTCTCTTAAACGCAAGACTCGCCTGTGAATGTAAAGGGGCATCGGAAAGCACACGGCTTGAAGAATAGGTGGCACATGAATCATGATTAAACTTTCGGGGGGATATTATAGTGACCTCACTGGTGCCTGGCTCTGTGCTCGTGTTTTGCATGCACGTAGGAGATTTGATGATGATGATGATGATGATGGTGATGATGGTGGTGATGATAGTGATGGTGATGATGAAAATGGTGATGATGATGAAGATGGTGATGATGATGGTGATGGTTATGGTGATAATGATAGTGACGGTGATGATGGTGATGATGGTAGTGATGGTGATAAAGATGGTGATGGTGATGATGGTGATGGTGATGGTGATGATGAAAATGGTGATGATGATGAAGATAGTGCTGCTGTTGATGAAGGTGGAGGTGATGGTGATGATGGTGGTGGTGGTGGTGATGGTGATGATGGTGATGATTGTGATGATGATGATGGTGATGATGATGTTGGTGGTGGTGGTGGTGATGATGGTGGTGGTGGTGGTGATGGTAGTGCTGCTGTTGATAAAGATGGAGATGATGGTGATGATGGTGATGATGATAGTGATGGTGATGATGAAAATGGTGATGATGATGAAGATGGTGATGATGATGATGGTAGTGATGGTGATAAAGATGGTGATGATGATGGTGATGGTTATGGTGATAGTGATGGTGATGATGATGGTGATAATGATAGTGATGGTGATGATGGTAGTGATGGTGATAAAGATGGTGATGATGATGGTGATGGTTATGGTGATAATGATGGTGATGATGGTAGTTATGGTGATAAAGATGGTGATGATGATGGTGATGGTTATGGTGATAATGATGGTGATGATGATGGTGATAATGATAGTGATGGTGATGATGGTGATGGTGATAATGATGGTGATGATGATGGTGATGGTTATGGTGATAATGATAGTGATGGTGATGATGGTGATGATGGTGATGAAGATGATGACTGTGTTGATGATGATGGTGATAATGATGGTAGTGATGGTGATGAAGATGGTGATGGTGATGGTGATGGTTATGTGATAATGATAGTGATGGTGATGATGGTAGTGATGGTGATAAAGATTATGGTGATGGTGATGATGATGGTAGTGATGGTGATAAAGATTATGATGATGGTGATGGTGATGATGGTAGGGACGGTGGGACTGACTCCCACACGAGAAGAGGGACTGTTAAACCAGGTTCTATCTTTGTGTCCCTGTTGCCATCACTTGCCTTTGTCCTTAAGCACCGATTGCTTCTTTTTTAAAAAAATATATTTTTATTGATTTCAGAGAGGAAGGGAAAAGGAGAGAGAGATAGAAACGCCCATGATGAGAGCGAATCATGGGCCGGCCGCCTCCTGCACACCCCCTACTGGGGATCGAGCCCGCAACCCAGGCATGTGCCTTTGACTGGGAATCGAACCCGGGACCTCCTGGTTTGTCAGTTCACGTTCAACCACGGAGCCATGCCGGCCGGGCTCAACTGCACTAATTCTAAATGCCTTCTTCTTGCGGATTAATCCTGATCTTCAGAAATGTATTTACTTTTCCTCCCTGAGCCTGTTGTTGATTTTATATCTTTCTCCCAGGCGTACACATCTGTAAACTGTAACCTCACCCAGGGTATCAGAAAATTCAATAGCAGGGCAGCAGCGATGAAGGAAACGTGCATTGCGGATGTTTTTCTTTCTCTCCGTTTTTTTTTTTTTTTTTTTTTTATGTGACTTTCCGGTAATTCTGTGTTTGGGAACAAACAGTACATTTTCTGGAGAAAGATGTTGTTTTTTTGCAACCTGAGCCTGGAAGAGTAAACAGTACCCAGTAAGAGAGAGAAAGGGTTGGGCAGGGTCAAGGGCAGGGTCAAGGCAGGCCAGGCAATGTAGGCTTCGGGCTGTAATGTGAATAATTTGGAAATTCATTGTGTGGACTCTCCGTGGCGGTTCTCTAACTTTTAATTTAGCTTGTAAATCCTGCCCCCTCCGGGTTTCGCACATTTCTCTGGTAATGTGACCATTTTTCACAAAGCCCTGCCCGCGGGGGCCCGGGACAGGCATGATTTTACCTCGAATTTTACAACTCACAGTAAAGGGAAGAGCTTTTGACGCTGTTTTATGAGTGGTTCCCATAAAGACGGCAACGTCGTGAATTATCAAGGAATCCGTGGCCCCATTCATTCGAACAGGAAGAATAAGAGAAGCCGGGGTTGAATTTCAATGACTGGAATAGTAGCCACAACCCCCTAGGCCAGTGGTCGGCAAACTCATTAGTCAACAGAGCCAAATATCAACAGTACAACGATTGAAATTTCTTTGGAGAGCCAAATTTTTTAAACTTAAACTATATAGGTAGGTACATTGTTATTAACTTAATTAGGGTCCTCCTAAGGCTAACAAGAGCCACACGCAAGGGGCCAAAGAGCCGCATGTGGCTCGCGAGCCGCAGTTTGCCAACCACGGCCCTAGGAGCAGCCACCACCACCGTAATAATTACATAAGAAGTGACCAACAGTAGCTCAACCATGAAAGCCTTCCGTGTGTCCTGGCCACTTATTGAAACACTAGAGGCCTGGTGCACGGATTCGTGCACAGGTGGGGTCCCTCGGCCTGGCTGGCGATTGGGGCCTGCTGGCCAAGGGGAGGGGCTGGGGGAGGTTGGCTGTGGAGCGCACTGACCACCAGGGGGCAGCTTCTGCATTGAGCATCTGCCCCCTGGTGGTCAGTGCACGTCATAGCGACCGGTCAACCAGTTGCTTAGGCTTTTATATATATAGATTTTTACGTGGATGATTATTTGACTATGCTATATGTTTTTTAAAATATCTTTTATTGATTTTTTGGGGAGGAAAGAGAGAGAGAATCATGGATCGGCCGCCTCCTGCACGCCCCCTACTGGGGATCAAGCCCACAACCCGGGCATGTGCCCTTGACCGGGAATCGAACCCTGACCTCCTGGTGCATGGGACGATGCTCAACCAACTGAGCCGCACTTGCTGGGGCTGCCAGGAGATATTTTTTTTATGTCCATCTCTATAAAAATGGGAAAGTGAAGTTTGAGAGGTTAAGTATGCATTCAGTAGCCAGTTAAATATTTCACGGCATTGGAAGAAAGGATATATTAGAACTTGGGAGACTGGGTTAAAAAGGTATCCTATAGAATAAAAGGCCAATATGCAAATTGTCCCCTTGACCGGGAGTTCGACCAGGGGGCAGGGCAGACCGACCAATGCTCTGCGGCCCCTCCCTCCATCTGGCCCCGCCCCTGATCGCCCCCCCACCCTAATCAGGGGTGGAACTGGCTTGCCAACTGCCTGCAGCCCCTCCCTCTGGCCGTCTTGGCCCAATCGGCCCTGATTGTGGCGGGCCGGCCAGACCCCACCCGTGCACGAATTCGTGCACCAGGCTTCCAGTGTTCCAATGCTATTCTGCTGGCCTGGCCGGTGTGGCTCAGTGATTGAGCGTCAACGTATGCACCTGGAGGTCATGGTTGGATTCCCAGCCGGGCTGGGCTGGGCCGGGCTTTTAGAACTTTGCTTGCATGTCTGAGGACGGCAACCCAGGTTCGTGCCCTTGACCGGAATCGAACCCGGGACCCTTTGGTCCGCAGCCCGACGCTCTATCCACTGAGCCACACCGGCCAGGGCTCTCGCCGGGATTTAATCTTCCCCTACAACCCCCATCCCCAGCTAGGAGGCAGGGTGTCCCACCCCCACGTGTTCCCCGGGCAGGGTCAGTGCAGGGTGGCCGGGACGCTCTCCTCTGTTGGATGAGCCGACTGGTGGTGTTTGTCTGCCGCTCAGTGACAAATTGCTCTCCAGACGGCGTTTTTCCCGCCGCGTCTGTTTCACTCGGGGAACAAGATGAGAGGTTTTGAAAGGAAAACGCTTCGTTTATCAGCGGCCCCGCAGCACGCACGCCGGTAATTCAGAACCATCAGCCGCTATGAAACGGTGTCCTTCTCCCCGGGGAACCTTCCTGGGAAATAATATTTGCGGATGCGGGACGAGCCGCGTGTTGTTCCGAAAGCCGAGGATAATCTGGGGGCGTGCGTTCCCGGGGGGCGTTCTGTGCACAGTGTGTGGGAGAGAAATAAGTTAGATCTGCATACTGGGCGGGGAGAGTAGGTGTACTGTGGTCAGTACGTGAAATAGCTTATTCTTGTTTCATTATTTTTTAACTAGAGGCCCGGTGCACGAATGCATGCACCAGTGGGGTCCCTCGGCCTGGCCTGCGGGATCGGGCCGAAACCAGCTCTCTGACATCCCCTGAGGGGTTGCGGATGGCGAGAGGGCACAGGCCAGGCCGAGGGACCCCACCGGTGCACGATCGGGGCTGGGGAGGGACACGGGAGGTTGGCCAGCCGGGGAGGGACCACAGGAGGGCTCCAGGGTATGTCCTGCCCGTCTCGCTCAGTCCCTATCGGCTGGACCTCAGCAGCAAGATAACCTACCAGTTGGAGCGTCTGCCCCCTGGTGGTCAGTGCATGTCATAGCGACTGGTTGACTAGGTCGACTGTCTGCCCCCTGGTGGTCAGTGCACGTCATAGCAACTGGTCGACTGGGTTGACTGTGTGTCCCCTGGTGGTCAATGCATGTCAGAGCGACTGGTCGACCGGTCGACTGTCTGCCCCCTGGTGGTCAGTGCACGTCATAGCGAGCAGTTGAGCAGCCTTAGCATATCATTAGCATATTACACTTTGATTGGTTGAACGGCCGACTGGTCGACCGGACACTTAGCATATTGGGCTTTTATTATATGGGATCACTGTATTATTTTCCATTGGGACAGCTGTAAGCCTACTTTTGGGTCAGTCTTGGGAAAAATTAAATGGTTAATGGGCTCGGGGTTTGACTCACAAGACTCTGGCTTAAGACCTAAACAGAATGGGACTCGGAGTATGTTGGAGCGTGTCTTTCGGGGGAAGAGAAAATAGAAGGAAATCAGAAATCTGACCATTTCTCCACAAATTCAACGAAATACTTCACCGTTTTTGTCCGATGGCCTCTACTAGATTCTGTCATGTTAATCCCAGCCAAGCAGTATGGGACGCTTTGGATGGAAAAGACAAAGTTAGTGCCCGGCCGGCGTGGCTCAGTGGTTGAGCGTCGGCCTAGGAACCAGGAGGTCAGGGTTCGATTCCCAGTCAAGGGCACATGCCTGGGTTGCAGGCTCGAACCCCAGTAGGGGGCGTGCAGGAGGCAGCCGGTCCATGATTCTCTCTCCTCATGCATGTTTCTCTCTCTCTCTCCCTCTCCCTTCTTCTCTGAAATCAGTAAGAAAAAAAAAAAAGTATAGCTATATTTCAACTAGAGGCCCAGTGCATGAAATTCGTGCACAGGTAGGGTCCCTATCAGCTGCCGGCCGCCGGTGGGGCCTCCCTTCCCCAGCTTCTGGCTCGGGCCTCCCTTTGTTCCATGCTGCCCCCTGGTGGTCAGCACATGTCATAGCGAGCGATGGAACTCCCGGTCGGTCAAACTCCCAAGGGGACACGCTGCATGTTAGGCTTTTATATACATAGATACCTAGTTTCACACTCGGCTGTGGTCTCCCCTTCAGGGCAGCTCCTGGATGTCCTAGAGGAGCTGCAGCTGACCAACAACACCCTTGTCTACTTCACGTCGGACCAGGGCGCCCACGTGGAGGAGGTGACCCCCAAGGGAGAACGTCACGGGGGAAGTAACGGGATCTTTAAAGGTGAGAGTGGGATCGGCTGTGGCCCCCGGCCCCCCCGCCCGGTGGGCCAGCCTCAGGAGACTCACCTGTGGCCTCCCGTTGGCGTTCCAGGCGGCAAAGGCAACAACTGGGAAGGAGGCATCCGCGTGCCGGGCCTGCTGCGGTGGCCGGGCGTGCTCCGGGCCGGGCTGGAGATCGCCGAGCCCACCAGCAACATGGACATCTTCCCCACCGTGGCCAAGCTGGCCGGGGCCCCGCTGCCCGAGGACAGGTACGTGACTCGAGTCGCGTGGCGTGGCGTCGCGTCCACGTCCCGGGTGGGTGGGCTCCGGCTCCCGGCGTGTTGCGTGTGAACTCCAGCGGGACGCGATCTCCGCCTCCGGTCATGTCACCCGACAGCCGAGGGGTCCGGGCCGGGCCGCCTGTCGCTACCTGAGCCAATTCAGCAGAGACGGGGGCGAATCCTATAAGAGGGTTTGTTCCCATCCTGCTGGCGGGATGGGAGAGTAGCAGGTCACCCACAAACATCTGCTCTGCACCCCCCAGAAGCCGGCTGCTTATCTGGGTAGAAGGACAAGGGTTCTGTGGGGTAGTAGGCGTTACAGACCCGGGGAAGTGGACACGGGATACTCATTACAGGTCACGCGAGCTGGGGGTGGGGGGCTTGCAGACTGTGGGTGCCTCTGGGGCCAGCTGACAGGCAGTAGGGCCTGAGGTTGCAAGGAGCAGGGTGCCTCCGGGACTCGATTCTCTCAGCCCTGAGGTTGTCCATCTTCCCGTGATGACAGGCAGGAAAATTGGCAGCCATTACTCATAAAAAGCCTTCTCTCCCGATTTTGTCTCCTGGTTGGCCCTCGTTCTTACCCTTGGAATAAATCTCAATAGGCATTCTTCAATGACTCCCACAGGGCAAGTCCCTGAGTTGCACGCGTCTCTGGTGGCTCCCAATCACTGAAATCACCTGGACCCTTTGCTTTCATTTTGTTTTGTGAATCCTCACCTGAGGATATTCTTCCATTGATTTTATTTATTTATTTTTAGAGAGAGAGAGAGAGAGAGAGAGTGGGAAGGAGGGGGAGAGACAGAGAGAGAGAAACATCGATGTGAGAAAGAAAGACACACGGATTGGTTGCCTCCTGTACGCACCCTGACGAAGGCCCTTGGCCAGGGAGGAGCCTGCAACGCAGGTACGTGCCCTTGACCGGAATCGAACCCGGGACGCTTCTGTCCGTGGGACGACGCTCTATCCACTGAGCCGAACGGCGACGGTGGAACCCGCTCTGTAAACGGACGGTCCTTACAGATCTCATGAGGCTTGTTGATGTATAAAATGTTACTATTGTGAGAGAGAGAGAGAGAAAGAGAGAGAGAAAGAAAGAGAAAAAGAGAGAGAGGAGATAAGAAAACAGAAATCTATTCCCAAGTCCCTTGTGGAGAGAAAATGATGGCCCACTATTGTATTTCAGTCCTGTGGTTTTTTTTTAAAAGAATAGTAGCAATTTTTATTTTGTTTTTTAAATATTTCTATTGATTTCAGAGTGGAAAGGAGAGAGGGAGAGAGAGAGAGAAACATCCATGAGGAGAGAGAATCATGGATCGGCTGCCTCCTGCACGCCCCCTACTGGGGATGGAGCCCGCCACCCGGGCGTGTGCCCTGACCAGGAATCGAACCGTGACCTCCTGGTTCATAGGTCGACGCTCAACCAGTGAGCCAGGCTGGCCGGGCAAGGCCGCTATGTCTTTATCTAATTGTTATGGAATAAGAGCCTCCACTCATGATGCTGTTGGAAGAATTAAAAAAAAAAATGCTGACGTCCCTGCATTGCATATGGGACCCAACAGAGTCCGGGAGGGTATTTACCGCCGATGACTTAATTACGACGATGCTGCTCCCTCATGCTCTCCGTTGTCGAGAGGATATGGGGGGGGCGGGGCAGCAGGGGAGAGCAGTTGGGATCAGGCCAGCAGGGGAGAGCAGTTAGGGGCGATCAGGCCGGCAGGGGAGAGCAGTTAGGGGCGATCAGGCCGGCAGGGGAGAGCAGTTAGGGGAGATCAGGCCGGCAGGGGAGAGCAGTTAGGGGCGATCAGGCCGGCAGGGGAGGGCAGTTAGGGGCGATCAGGCCAGCAGGGGAGAGCAGTTAGAGGCGATCAGGCCGGCAGGGGAGAGCTGTTGGGGCAATCAGGCCGGCAGGGGAGAGCAGTTAGGGGCGATCAGGCCGGCAGGGGAGAGCAGTTAGGGGCGATCAGGCCTGCAGTGGAGGGCAGTTAGGGGCGATCAGGCCGGCAGGGGAGAGCAGTTAGGGGCGATCAGGCCGGCAGGGGAGGGCAGTTAGGGGCAATCAGGCCGGCAGGGGAGAGTTGTTAGGGGCGATCAGGCTGGCAGGGGAGGGTGGTTAGGGGCGATCAGGCCGGCAGGGGAGAGCAGTTAGGGGTGATCAGGCTGGCAGGGGAGGGTGGTTAGGGGCGATCAGGCTGGCAGGGGAGAGCAGTTAGGGGCGATCAGGCCGGCAGGGGAGAGCAGTTAGGGGCGATCAGGCCGGCAGGGGAGAGCAGTTAGGGGCGATCAGGCCGGCAGGGGAGAGCAGTTAGGGGCGATCAGGCCAGCAGGAGAGAGCAGTTAGGGGCTATCAGGCAGGCAGGCAGAGTGGTTAGGGCAGGCATGCAGGTGAGCAGTTAGCAGCTAGCTGTCCTGGTTCGCCTCACTCCCTCACAGCCACCTGGTTGAACTCACAGGATCATCGACGGGCGCGACCTGATGCCCCTCTTGCGAGGCGAAACCCAACGCTCCGAGCACGAGTTCCTCTTCCACTACTGCAACTTCTACCTGAACGCCGTGCGCTGGCACCCGCCCAACAGTGAGTCGCAGCTCCCCGGGCGTCCGGGGCTCCAGCCGTGGGAGTGGTTGCTGCTCCCAGGGGGCTCTGCTCTGCTATGGTCGGTCGATGGATGGCTCGGGTGTGGGGCGCTTGGCTTGGCGTAGAACCCTAGCTCCTCTCTGCTCTTACTCCTTCTGGTCCCAGGGTTGTCCCCGGGGGAGGTCGTTGACCTAGGCCAGTGGTCGGCAAACCGCGGCTCTCGAGCCACATGTGGCTCTTTGGCCCCTTGAGTGTGGCTCTTCCACAAAATACCACATGCAGGCGCACACGTACAGTGTGGAGTTGCCTTAAAACTGTAAGTAAAGTTGATGAAGTTAATTTTAGGGAACACTGTGGAGTGAGAGAAGATGTAGTGTCGAGGATGGAGAAAGGTATGCTGAGATGGTTTGGACATAGAGAGAGGATGAATGAAAGGAGACAGACGAAACAAGTCTACAAGACGCGTGCAGGTGGAAGAGCTGGAGGGGTCGACCTCAGTGAACGTACCTCCATCAGATTGAGGATGTTTTTAGCAAAGGCCAGCTTAGGAGCACCCTAATTAAGTTAATAAAAATGTACCTACCTATATAGTTCAAGTTTAAAAAATTTGGCTCTCAAAAGAAATTTCCATCGTACTGTTGATATTTGGCTCTGTTGACTAATGCATTTGCCGACCACTGACCTAGGCGTTCGCCCACGGCTACGCCAATGGTGGCTCCTCCGTCAGCCGTCGCGTTGGGATGCTGGCGCTGCTTCCTCTCCTGGGTCTCAGAGGGGGCGGGTCATGGCTCTTCCGTCTGTATCTCGTCGAGGATCATGTAGACTCAGATCTTGAGCACCGTGTTCCGAGGAGTAGATGTTGTGGTGTTTGTCCTACTGCGTGTTCCTCAGGTTGTGCCGTCGCATTTGGGTTTTCCGACACCCGTCTTAGAGTCGTGTCCTCGTTACCAGCCTGAAGGTACGAGTGGAACCAGGTGGTAGGTCTCAGGTGGCTTTTGTGTGTGTTTTTTTCGTACCGTTCAACGGAGAACCACAGTGATGTCCCTGTGGCTGAGATGCCCCAGAATCTGGAAACCCAGCCGCTGTGAATGCGACCGGGGCGTGTTCTAGAGGCCGGTGTGTGCAGGTTGGGGTTTGAGGTCCCGCTTCAGAGGTCGAATCAACCTCCTGTTTTCTCTGTTGTGTTTGGGGGTTCGGCTCCTAGAGGCTCCCCTCTCCCAGGACATCTGCTCACCTCCCAAGCGATAGCTCCTTCTCAGACTCAGAGCGAGACTCATACTGGCTTTCAACGCACGCCTGTACCATCCCTACGCATCTGGTCTGTTGGGCAAAGATTCATTGAAAGGGCTCCCTCTTCATTATGTTGAAAGTGGAAAATGGCAACCATTCTGTTATCCCACAGAAATCACACCGGCTTGACCCTACAGAATACTTAATTTTTTATTTTCTTAAAGGATTAAAATATATATATAAATATTTTTGATTTCAGAGAGGAAGGGAGAAGGAGAGAAAGAGATAGAAGCATCTATCCTAACAAAAGGGTAATATGCTAATTAGACCGGACGTCTTTCGGACGTCCTTCCGGACAAAACCACGGTGGCAGGGCTGAGGCAGAGGTGGTTAGGGGCCATCAGGTCTGCAGGGGAGAGCAGTTAGGAGTGATCAGGCCGGCAGGGGAGGGCAGTTAGGGGGGATCAGGCCAGCAGAGGAGGGCAGTTAGGGGCGATCAGGCTGGCAGGGGAGAGCAGTTAGGGAGCGATCAGGCCGTCAGGGAAAGGGCAGTTAGGGGTGATCAGGCCGGCAGGGTTGAACAGTTAGGGGGATCAGGCAGGCAGCAGAGTGGTTAGGGCAGGCAGGCAGGTGAGCGGGTAGGAGCTAGCTGTCCCGGATTGTGAGAGGGATTGGGCCTAAACTAGCTGTCGGACATCCCCGGAGGGATCCCGGATTGGAGAGGGTGCAGGCTGGGCTGAGGGATACCCCCCACCCCACCCCAAGCACGAATTTCATGCACCGGGCCTCTAGTCAATGATGAGAGAGAGTCATGGATCAGCTGCCTCCTGCACGCCCCCTACTGGGGATGGAGCCTGCAACCCGGGTATGTGCCCTGACCAGGAATCGAACTGTGACCTCCTGGTTATTAGGTCGATGCTCAGCCCCTGAGCCAGGCCGGCCGGGCCTGTGTCTTATTTTAGAGGAAAGGGAACATTTAGGGCCGAGCCATCTACTGAAGGAAGGCTGTCCTTGCATGGCACCCAGTTCTGTGAGAGTTGTAGAGAACTGAGTTTCCGTGCCGCTCTGGCGTTTCAAGAAGCTGGAAGGAACATACGTGGTCAGGGGCTGGCGAGGCAGCTGACGTGGGGGAGGAACGAGGAAACAGGCAGGAAGAGGGAAAAAATAGGACCAAGTGTGACAAACAAGACCCAGATTCTGATCGGCAGCTGCTCCCGAGATAAAGTCTGCTCCTTGAACAGGCATTTGGGCAATTTCTGAGGATCTCGTGCCTCAAACCAGCGACCAAAGAGTAGGAATCACAGTACGTCTGCCCTGGCCAGTGTGGCTCAGTGGATAGAGCGTCGGCCTGCAGACTGAAGGGTCCCGGGTTCGATTCCATTCAAGGGCACGTCCCTCGGTTGCAGGCTCGATCCCCGGCCCTGGTTGGGGCACACGTGGGAGGCAACCAATGGATGTGTCTCTCTCACATCGATGCTTCTCTCTCTCTCTCTCTCTCTCTCTCTCTCTCTCTGTCTCTGTCTCTCCCTCTCCCTTCCACTCTCTCTCTAAACATCAATGAAAACGTATCCTCGGTGAGGATTCACAAAGTCACGGTGGCTCAAGGCTGGAGTCGTGTATCGAGCTAAAGGGTGGCAGCCGCCCTTGATGTTCTGAATTGCCTCTCATTAGGTGTCGGGGTGTCTCTGACACTCAGGAGCCGTGGCTGCTGTCCTGGCGTCACCTATGGCTCTGTGGTTGGTGATGGAGCGTCGCCCGCATTTATGCGTTCCACCGGCGTTGACTGAGCGGCTGCTCCTTCCCATCCCCCTGTGCCCGGGTGGGCACGTGTTGGCGAACCACACGGGCGGTTTTCTTAGCTTCTGAAGAGGGAACTGGAAGTCCGACCTGCACACCTCCCTGGGGCCGGTGCAGCAGCGGGTACGAGAGCTGCTGGGTTTGCAGGCTGCTCACGCCGTAGCCCGTGTTGTGCCGTGAGCCGTGGGAGGAGCTGAGAGTGCAGAGGTGCCTACGGAACAGGCGAGTCTTGTTTGCCCAGCGTTACCTGTCCGCTAGAGGACGCAGAGAAGACGCGGTCGTTGGGCGAGGCGGCTGACATCTCAGGGCCACTTTGCGAGGAGGCGGTCAGTTATCCCCGGACTGCATGCCGGAACGCTTTCCAAAATTCTTAGGGGTGAGGGAGATGCTGCTTGAGCTCAAAATCCTTCCTTAGAGCCTGGCCAGTGTGCCTTAGTGGTTGCATGTCGACCTATGAACCAGGAGGTCACGGTTGGATTCCCACTCAGGGCACATGCTCGCGTGTGGGCTTGATCCCCAGTAGGAGGCATGCAGGAGGCAGTTAGGGGGATCAGGCTAGCAGGGGAGAGCAGTGAGGGGCGATCAGGCCGGCAGGGGAGAGCAGTGAGGGACCATCAGGCCGGCAGGGGAGAGCAGTTAGGGGCGATCAGGCCGGCAGGGGAGAGCAGTTAGGGAGCGATCAGGCCGGCAGGGGAGAGCAGTTAGGGGCGATCAGGCCAGCAGGAGAGAGCAGTTAGGGGCGATCAGGCCAGCAGGAGAGAGCAGTTAGGGGCGATCAGGCTGGCAGGGGAGGGCAGTTAGGGGGATCAGGCCAGTAGGGGAGAGCAGTTAGGGGCGATCAGGCCGGCAGGGGAGAGCAGTTAGGGGCGATCAGGCCAGCAGGAGAGAGCAGTTAGGGGCGATCAGGCCGGCAGGGGAGGGCAGTTAGGGGGATCAGGCCGGTAGGGGAGAGCAGTTAGGGAGCGATCAGGCTGGCAGGCAGAGTGGTTAGGGGCGATCAGGCAGGCAGGTGAGCGGTTGGGAGCCAGTGCTCCCGGATTGCGAGAGGGATGTCAACATGATTTTACAGATAAAGTTTACCTGGAAAGGTAAGTAGATTCTTGGGTCCAGAAACGGTTGCAGGATTTTAAGCAGGTGAATGTTGCCAGGAGATGCTCGCTCACATTCCCATGTGGGCCCACGAACCATCTGGTCGGACAGAACTCCCAGGGGATGCGGCCGTTCTGATGCTGAGCCCACGGGGCCTCCGAGATCCTGCCTCTTTTCCAATTCAAATCGGTTAGAAACTGTTTTTCTTGTGATTTAAAAAAAAAAAAAAATCACTTAAAAAAACACTAGAGAAAAAGCACTATGTACCTCACAGAATTTATTCTACAAAATGGTTATTCAGCCCTGGCTGGTGTGGCTCAGTGGATGGAGCATCGGCCTGTGGACTGAAGGGTCCCGGGTTCGATTCCGGTCAAGGGCATGTACCTGGGTTGCGGGCACATCCCCAGTGGGGGGCGTGCAGGAGGCAGCTGATCGATGTTTCTCTCTCATCACGGATGTTTCTCTCTCTCCCTCTCCCTTGCTCTCTGAAATCAATCAAAATATATATATTTAAACCCTTTAAAAAGAATAAAATACTTTGTCGGGTCCAGCTGGTGTGATCTCTGTGTGTACATCACGCAGCCCTCCAGCATCCCCAGTAAATCTCCCTGGTTAAGTCGAGCAGCGGAACCCACGTATCCAGGGGCGTGTAAATCCCAGTGACCCACGAGGAGCGGATGTGGCCAAGCCATTCACACCGAGTTACCGTAATCTCTAAGGATCCTCGGTGCGGGGAACAGGTTTAAGGGCCGACGGAAACCTAGGTGTTTTTCATTTCGTTTTTGTTTTTTTTTTTATAAAAGCATTCAGCTCTCAAGGGGGAAAAACACACACACAAAAAAACAAAGACAGTTTATCTTTGGTTCCTTGTCCTTGACAGAGCGCGTTTGCTACTGAAAATAAACCACATGAAAACCAACGGAGTGGGGTGTTTTTTTAAAATTTTGTTTTGTTTCCTTTTTATTTATTTCGTTTTGAATCCTCCCCTGAGGATATGTTTGCAGAGAGGAAGGGAGAGGGAGAGGGAGAGAGAGAGAGAGAGAGAGAGAGAGAAACATCGATTGGTTGCCTCTCGCACCCACCCACACCCAGGATCAAACCCAGGCATGTACCCGGCCTAGACTCGAACCCCCAACCTTTTGCTGTACGAGGGGCAACCTGCCAATCAACTGGGCCACCCGGGTAGGATATGATGTTGGTTCTCTCTCTTCCCTTCTAAAGGGCGTCCCAAAATTCACGCAAGAAGTAATTTTGATAGAAAAAACAGGTTTATCATTAAAAATTGTAAATTTTTTATTGATTCATAAAGGACACAGTCTAGGGTTATGTATGGAATAGCACAGCGGGTCAATGGCCTCCAGGGCTTTGCTGGCACAGACGCAAAGCCATGGTCTTCATTGGGCTTCCTTGTCCCTGCTCCTGGGCCGTCATTGGTACTTGGTGATGCTGATCCAATCTAAGGGATTGACATCCAAAGGCAACTGATATTAGAATCTGATTCAATCAACCCAGTAAAATTAGGCTTTTATGTTTTGTTGCTGGTTCTATTTTATTCAGCTGTTTATCTTGTTCATAAGATTTCTTGTTTTGTTTATTTTGGTGTTTAGATTCAATTGTTGATGGATAATGTGTGGATTGCCATTTCATGGTTCATACCAGAGGCCCAGTGCACGAATTCGTGCACCGGGGGGGGGTCCCTCGGCCTGGCCTCGGGGATCGGGCTGAAACCGGCTCTCCGACATCCCCCAAGGGGTCCCGGATTGCGAGAGGGTGCAGGTGCTTGATTGGGGCCGGGGAGGGGCTGCGGGAGGGAGGCCTCCAGGGCGTGTCCAGCCCGTCTCGCTCAGTCCGTATCAGCTGGACCCCAGCAGCAAGCTCACCTACCAGTCGGAGCATCTGCCCCCTGGTGGTCAGTGCACATCATAGCGAGCCCAGGGGCCCGGAGACCCAGAACAGAGAATGAACAGTCCGCCTTTTTATTTTTTTTTAAATATATTTTATTGATTTTTTACAGAGAGGAAGGGAGAGGGATAGAGAGTTAGACACATCGATGAGAGAGAAACATCGATCAGTTGCCTCCTGCACACCCCCCCAACTGGGGATGTGCCTGCAACCAAGGTCCATGCTCTTGACCGGAATCTAACCCGGGACCCCTCAGTTCGATGCTCTATCCACTGAGCCACACCGGTTAGGGCCCAGTCTGCCTTTTAAAAAATACTTCATTCATTCATTCATTATTAATCTTTATTATTGAAAGTATTACCTGTGTCCCCTTTCCCGCCCCATCTACCCCCTCCAGCCCGTTCCCTGCCCCCACCCCAGGCCCTAATCCCTCTGTTGTCTCTGTGCATGGGTGATGCATCTACACACACAAGGTTTTTGGTGGCAATCTGCCTCTTTTTACAAAGGTTTTTAAAAATCCAAACTAGAGCCCTGGCCAGTGTTGCTCAGTGGATAGAGCATCGGCCTGCAGACTGAAGGGTCCCGGGTTCGATTCCCGGTCAAGGGCACATGCCCGGATTGCGGGCTCGATCCCCATTGGGGGGCAAGCAGGAGGCAGCCGGTCCATGATTCTCTCTCATCATGGATGTTTCTAGCTCTGTCTCTCCCTCTTCCTTTCTCTCTGAAATCAATTTTTAAAAATAATTAAATTAAGTGAAATTAAAAATAATCCAAACTAGAAGGCGAAAAAGGCAAACACCTGTATCTAGCTCCCAGACGGTGCTTCGGAAACAGTGATTTCCATTCCACGCGCGTCCGACGTGGCCAGCGCCCGCCCCTCCCGGGCGGCGAGGGAGCCCGAGACTCCCACTGGCCTGGCCGTCAATCTCCCTTCCTCGTCACGTCCGTCCGGGCAGCGCGGCCCTAAGTCGGTAATAGCGGCGTCCGTGCACGCGGCTGTCACAGGCAACTGGGAAATGCGGGCCCTGAAAGTGAATTTGTTCCGGGCGCCTGCACTCTCTCCGCCTTTGAAGCGGCGAAGGCTGGGCTCGCATGCCAAGCACGGAGCGCCCTGGTGGTGTGCGGTGTGTGAGCCAGAGCTCAAGGGCGGCCCGTCCTGCCGTTCCGCCCGTTACCGCCGTGGCCTGGCTGACCCCGACCCACCGCGGCCCAGGATGCATCTAAGTGTCTGCAGGGTCGCAGGAAAGGGGGAGAGAGAGGAGCTGATAAGAATCCTAATGCTACCCACTTCCTTTTTGTAAAACACGTATCGTTATTGACTTCAGAGAGGAAGGGAGAGGGAGATAGAGAGAGAAACATCCATGAGGAGAGAGAATCACTGACCGGCTGCCTCCTGCACGCCCCCTACTGGGGATGTGCCCACAACCAAAGTACATGCCCTTGACCGGAATCGAACCCGGGACCCTTCAGTCCGCAGACCGACGCTCTATCCACTGAGCCACACCAGTCAGGGCTGAAACCAATTTTTTAAAAAATCAGTAAGGAGAACGTGAGCTAGGACATCAGCGTCTGCCCTGAGCGGCCGTCGGCCCACGCACATTCGTTCTCTGTGGTGGTGGTGGTGGTTTTAATTTATTTTTTGTGTGTGTTTATCTGCTAGTTTTCAGACCCAAAAGCACGTGTGAGAACTCTGTCAGGGGCTGTCGGAGGAGCAGTCAGCTCCCCAGAGCGTCAGGAGGTGGTGGGGGACACAGGAAATTAACCCCTTCACCGTCGAGGCATCTCCGTCTATAATGTCCGTGTGTGGGGATTGCCTGGCACCCAGAGCTCATATGGACAGCACACTGTGACCGCCCTGCTCCGGGCTCCGTGCGTGCCCCCGACTGGGGTGTGCGGGGCCTTCGTGCAGCTGAGACAGCCAGACCGGGCCGTTCCCGCTCGGCGATGTTCACTGAATGGGTGGCCTGCTGCAGGTCTGGCCACAGTCTCCCAGCACCGGTTCTCAACCTGTGGGTCGCGACCCCTTTGGCGGTCGAACGACCCTTTCACAGGGGTCGCCTAAGACCATCCTGCAGATCCGATATTTACATGACGATTCATAACGGTAGCAACATGACAGTGATGAAGTAGCCACGAAAATAATGTTATGGTTGGGTCACCACGTGAGGAACTGTATTGAAAGGGCCAGAAGGTTGAGAACCGCTGTGTCAGGGTGTCTCCTTCACCCCAAAGATCACTTCTGTTCGCTGCACTCCTGCATGTGTGGATCGGACACGTTGGGGCGCCCTCAAGGCTGAGGAGATGCTGAGTGAGGTGCTGTGTGTGTGAGATTGTTCTCGATGGCTACGTGTGCGTGTGTGTGGTTGCACATGCGTGTATGTGCATCCTTGTGCACATGTGTACATGCATGTAAACAGGTGTGCATCTGGGTACATGTGTGCATTTCTGTGCATGCAGACATGTGTGCAGCTGTGTGCATCTCGTGCTGTGTTCACATGTGCACGTACAAGCTATGTACACACATGTGCATGTGTGCACACACCTGTGTATTCAACTGTGGGCACATGCATGTGCATATGTGTGTGTGCACATATTTGCATGTGCATGTGCAAGCCGTGTGCATGTGTGTGCACCTGCATATTCAACAGTGTGTGTTTGTATGTACATATGTGTGTACACATGCATCCCTGTGCTGTGTGTACACTTGTGCAGGTGTGTACACGTGCGTACGCATGTGCATGCATATTCACATGTGCGTGTGTGAGGTGTGTGTACACATGTGCGTGTGTGCATGTGTGTGCACCTGTGCATTCAAGTATGTGTGTATGTGTGCATGTGTGTACATGTGTGTGTGCATGTGTGTGTGCATGTGTGTGTGCATGTGTGTGTGTGCCTGCAGTGGTCCGTGCCAGCTGGGAGCCTCGCTGTTCCTCCCGTCTCATTTCAGCAGGAACCCAGGCTGTGTGTTTAAAACCCCGGAGGGCAGGAGGGGGCGGAACCACGAGCTTTTAATCCGTTCGTCACCCGTCACCATGAATGTGCCGCGTGCCCGCTGGTCACGTCCCGGCTGGAACGTGTATGGGGCTGGAGTGACAGTGCTCTCACTGGTGTTGCTCAGTGGATAGTGCATCGGCCTGTGGACTGAAGGGTCCCGGGTTCGAATCCAATCAAGGGCACGCACCTCGGTTGCAGGTTCCTCCCTGGCCTGGGCCCTGGTCGGGGCTCGTGTGGGAGGCAACCCATCGATGTCTCTCTCTCTCTCTCTCTCTCTCTCTCTGTCTCCTCCTCCCCCCCCTCCCGTCCGGCTCCAGTCCTCCCACTCTCTCTAGCAATAGAAAAAATATCCTCCGGGGAGGATTAGGCAAAAGTAAATACATAAATAAAATATTTTAAATAGAAGAAAATGACAAAAGTTGTCAACTTAGAAAAAAGACAGGTTTCAGTTTCCTTTTTTAAAAAAATATTTTTTTACTGATTTTAGACAGGGGGAGGGAGAGAGGGAGAAAGAGAGAAACATCCATGATGAGAGAGCATCATGGATCGGCCGCCTCCTGCACGCCCCCTACTGGGGATCGAGGGTACAACCCGGACATGTGCCCTTGACCGGGACTCGAACCCGGGACCTGGGACTGGTTCTCTCTTTCTGAGCCATGCTGCTTCCTCTTTTCGCCGCACGCTTCGCCCGCGCCCGAATGCCGAGCGCTCCCCTGCCTATGCTCAGGGCCGCGGGGTTCTGTGTGTCCTGCTTGGTGCTGACCCTCCCGGCCCTCCCTGGTGACCGCACCTTCTGCCCTTGTCCACCCAGGCTCCTCCGTCTGGAAGGCCTTCCTCTTCACGCCCAACTTCGCGCCTGAGGGCGCCAACGGCTGCTTCCCCACCCACGTGTGCTTCTGCCACGGCCATTTCGTCACCCGCCACCACCCGCCGCTGCTCTTCGACCTGTCCCGGGACCCCAGGGAGAGGCGCCCGGTGACGCCCGGGGCCGAGCCGCGCTTCTGGGAGATCCTGGAGGCCATGCAGGAGGCGGCGGAGCGCCACGCCCGCACCGTGGTCCCCGTCCCCAACCAGCTGTCCGTGGGCCGCATCCTGTGGAAGCCGTGGCTGCAGATGTGCTGCTCCTCGTCCCCCGGCCTGTCCTGCCAGTGTCCCCGGGGGGAGCAGGACTGAGGACGCGGCCCGGAGCCGTGGGGGGGAGCCCGGGAGGCACCCTGCCACACCCCTCACTGTGACAGGCAGACCGGGGTGCACGCTCTAGCTGACCCCCCAAACGCACCATCGAGGGCCCCCTGGTGATGCCGTGGGGGGGACGTCACGGCTGCCCGTGCATCACAGGACATATGGTAGCCGTGGCGCTCGTGTCCACGCACGAGGGGGGACCAGGAGCGTGTCCCCCTGCCGTGTGCACACGGACGCCGGGACGGTGCAAAGGGGACCCATCCACCTGCAGAGGGTGTGTGTGGCCGCAGCACCGGCGTCACTTCTCCCACCGTCTGATCAGGCGCCGTGGCCTGGAGAAGGCCATTCGAAAGGCGTCCAGCCAGGCTCTGGCCACACGACCCGACCACGAAGGAAGGCCTGCCCGTCCGCTCGACCGAGAGTGGCCGCTGGTGAGCGGCCGTGTCCTGCGGGGGAGGCAGCGATGATCAGTATTATCGAGCACACGCCACGCAGGCTTCAGCACGCGTGGGTTCGTGGCGGCACGAGGAGGAGGAGGCGTGTAAGGCCCGGAGCCCTGTGGCGACCCCAGCGTCACGGACGTCGGCAGATTCTCGCCTCGAAGGCGCAGCCCTCGATCGGGACATCGCCGGGCACCCACCACGCCCTGGTGAGAATCCGTCTTCAAGGTGATCGTGTCCCGTCCACGTTCCCGATCCTCGACGGCGGTGGACGCTGGGACACGTGATGTGGAACCGTGTGCCGGAGGGCGACGTAACGCGAAGCATGTAGTTACATGATGCGAACGTACGTGGTACTGACGTGAGGGAGGACCCGTTCGATCTGTGCGCCGTCGGGAGAAAATGAAGGATACGTGTTCCGTTCACCGTTGGCGTTCAGAGAGCGCAGCCTCAGAACCGCATAGCTCGCCAGCGCGTCCCAGGTTACTCGGAACTCGGCTGGGTTTGCCCGGCCTTTCGCCGTCTGTAGGTTTTTGCTGGGAACATCCCACAGGAAAATGGAATTATTTGGCTCAAGAGAGACCTCACCTTGCTTTCTTTTCTAAAGAAAAAATTACCGAATGTATTGGGGGGGCGTGGGGCAATAAAATTGTGCAGGTTTCGGGGGTAGAATTGATTGATAATCCGTCACCTGTATAGTATGTGGTGTGTTGATTTCCTACGAGGGAGATGGAGGGAGAGAGAGAGAGAAAGAGAGAGAGAGAGAAACATCAATGAGGACAGGAGATCACGGACCGGCTGCCTCCTGCACGCCCCCTACTGGGGATTGAGCCTGCAACCCGGTCCTGTGCCCTTGACCGGGAATCGAACCCGGGACCTCCTGGTTCCATCAGAGGTTGACGTTCAACCACGGAGCCACGCCGGCCGGGCTGTTTTTACCCCTTTTATTCCCAGCATTTCGACGGTGACACACGCACAGGGATTCATTCGTCGACGAGGTCAGTACGACGGGAAGACCAAAGCCGGGGCGATGGAGGAGCCAGCCGGGAAGCGGACTGGGGGCCGCCTGATGGCAGGGTCCAGGCAGGAGGGGGGAACAGACACGGGGACCGCGTCTCGCTGGCGTCGGAAGAGAGTTCCGTGTAACACACGTGCATCCCGGTGAGGGTCCGCCCAGCCCTGTTGTCATGGTAACTCGCTGGGCGTTCAAATAAAGTCCCCCTTGGCCACGAAGGATGCTGTGGTCTGTGCTGTCCTTTCTCCATATGACATGCTTCATCACGCGTGTGGCGTGTGCGCCGCACGCAAGTTCCAGCTCAAGGGACGCTTGCGGAGTCCCGAGGGCAGGCGTGTCACACGCACAGGCGCACACGGGCCACATACACAAGGTTTGCGTGTCCGTGGCCGCAAACAAACCAAAAGCTTCCGTTTTCACAGAAACGTGGGTTTGTTGCGATAGAGACGTGCTGAGTGCAAAGGGCTGAGATAAAGGAGCGTCGAGAACATAAAACAATAGAACATTTTAATAAAAATCAGTGTTTTTTTCTTGAACATGAACTTACCAGACACCGAATAACGGCGTCAATGAATCCGCGTCGCGCAGATAAACCCGTTTTTCTCGTTCTCCGAAAGCGAGAGATTTCCCGTTGGGCACACCAAGCAGGTCAGTCCGGGACGAAGGACGCGGCCCTCGGCTGCTAGAACATTCGCTGCCGGTATCAGTGGGGAGAGACGGTGCGTCTGCGCGTACCCCAGCCGGGGCTGGGGGTTCGAACCCACAACCCACGTATGCGTCTCTATGGGGAAATCGAACCTGCAGTCCCTCGGTGCGTGGGCTGATGCTCCAGCCACCATATTTGCTGCTTTTAGGTCCCACGTGTAAGTGAAAGATACGACACTGGTCTTCATCTGTCGGCCTTATTATCTATACTAATAAAAGGGTGATATGCAAATAGACCAGATCGACTGGACATCTTCCAGATACCTAATTTCTTTCTGAACAAAGCCAAGGTGTCGGGGTTGAGGCAGAGGCATTTAGGGGCGATCAGGCCAGCAGGGGAGAGCAGTTAGGGGGCGATCAGGCCAGCAGGGGGGAGCAGTTAGGGGACAAGCAGGCCAGCAGGCAGAAGGCGGTGAGGGGTGATCAGGCAGGTGAGTGGTTAGGAACCGACAGTCCCAGATGGTGAGAAGGATGTCCGACTGCCGGTTTAGGCCCAGTCACACAGGGGTGGGGCAACATCCCCGAGGGGTTCCAGATTGGAGAGGGTGTAGGCCAGGCTGAGGGACACCCCCCACCCCTGTGCACAAATTTCATGCACTGGGTCTCCAGGACTATATAATAAAGAGCTACTATGCTAATTAGACTGAGCATCAGAACGACCGTCCGGACGACCGTCCAGATGACCTTCCAGACGAAGCCAGGGCTGTGAGGGCTGAGGCAGCTGGGGCTGTGAGGGCCGAACCCCTTTGCACGAATTTCGTGCACCGGGCCTCTAGTACTTAGCATACTACCCTCTAGCTCCATCCATGTTGTTGCAAATGGCACGATTCCATTCTTTTTCACGGCTGAGTAGTATTCCATCGTGTGTATGTACCCCATCTCCTCTATCCACTCATCTATCAGTGGCCTCATAAAGTGCCTTCATGTGTTTTAAAATCAGAGGTAAAAGACATGAACATTTGGGGGTGAAGGTGACGCCCACATGGGTGCCAACACGGTGATGAAGTAGAGTTTCAGTGTTTTACTTTTTTTTTCCCCAGAGAGGAAGGGAGAGGGAGAGAGAGAGAGAAACATCAATGATGAGAGAGAATCACTGATTGGCTGCCTCCCGCACGCCCCCTACTGGGGATCAAACCTGCAACCCAGGTATGTGGCCTTGACTGGGAATCGAACCTGGGATCCTTTAGTCCACAGGCCAGTGCTCTATCCACTGAGCAACCCGGCTAGGACCAATGTTTTACGTTTATATGCAACACTAGAGGCCCGGTGCACGAAATTCATGCACGTGTGGGGGGAGGGGGTTGTGGTCCCTCAGCCCGGATGGCGAGAGGGCTCAGGCCAGGCCGAGGGACCCCACCGGTGCACGATCGGGGCCGGGGAGGGATGCGGGAGGTTGGCCAGCCGGGGAGGGACCGCGGGAGGGCTCCAGGGCGTGTCCGGCCCATCTCACTCAGTCCCGATTGGCCGGACCCCAGCAGCAAGCTCACCTACCGGTCGGAGCATCTGCCCCCTGGTGGTCAGTGCACGTCATAGCGACTGGTCGACTGTCCGCCCCCTGGTGGTCAGTGCACGTCATAGCGACTGGTCGACTGTCCGCCCCCTGGTGGTCAGTGCACGTCATAGCGACTGGTCGACTGTCCGCCCCCTGGTGGTCAGTGCACGTCATAGCGACTGGTCGACTGTCCGCCCCCTGGTGGTCAGTGCACGTCATAGCGACTGGTCGACTGTCTGCCCCCTGGTGGTCAGTGCATGTCATAGCGACTGGTTGACTGTCCGCCCCCTGGTGGTCAGTGTACGTCATAGCGAGCGGTTGAGCAGCCTTAGCGTATCATTAGCATATTACACTTTGATTGGTAGAACGGATGACTGGATGACCGGACCCTTAGCATATTAAGCTTTTATTACATAGGATGCCTTTAGCTTAAAGCAGGGGTCCTCAAACTACGGCCCGCGGGCCACATGCAAATACAAATATTGTATTTGTTCCCGTTTTGTTTTCTTACTTCAAAATAAGATATGTGCAGTGTGCATAGGAATTTGTTCATAGTTGTTTTTTAAACTATAGTCCGGCCCTCCAACGGTCTGAGGGACAGTGAACTGGCCCCCTGTTTAAAAAGTTTGAGGACCCCTAAAGCATAGCTATATGTCTTTTATGTTCATGATTCTGTAAACATTTTAATTGGACCTGGACTCAGGTGAAACCACTGCTTTGCTCCCCAGGAAATTGGAGCCGGGAAGTTAGAAGAGTTTAAAATTAGTTATAAAATCATTGTTCTGCTCGGCCGGTGTGGCTCAGTGGTTTTGCATCGACCTAGGAACCAGGAGGTCAGGGTTCGATTCCCGGTCAGGGCACATGCCCGGGTTGCAGGCTCGATCCCCAGTAGGGGGCGTGCAGGAGGCAGCCGGTCCATGATTCTCTCTCATTGTCGATGTTTCTCTCTCTCTCCTTCTCTCTTCCTCTCTGACATCAATAAAAAATATATTTTAAAAATAAAAATAAAATAAAAAAAGGTACCACGGCCGTCGTGTTGAACGGTCCCGGTTAATGTAGGACAGCGGTTCTCAACCTGTGGGTCGCGACCCCTTTGGGTTCGAACGACCCTTTCACAGGGGTCGCCTGAGACCATCAGAAAACATATCTATAATTACATATTGTTTTTGTGATTAATCACTGTGCTTTAATTATGTTCAATTTGTAACAATGAAAATCCATCCTGCATATCAGATATTTCCATGACGATTCATAATAGTAGCAAAATTACAGTGATGATGTAGCCACGGAAATAATTTTATGTTTGGGGGTCCCCACAACACGAGGAGCTGTATTCAAGGGTCGTGGCCTCAGGAAGGTTGAGAACCGCTGATGTGGGAGCTGCTTGCTTCTTGTGCTTTTAAAAGTCGGGGTTGCAAACAGTCCGTGAACGCCAAGCCCTGATCTGCCAGTTAAACCCGGGGGGACCCCCTGAGCAGTTTCTGACAGTCAGGGACGGGCGTGCCTGGCGTTTCGATGAGACGCGGGAGATGCTCGGGGTCAGAGACTGCCGCGGGAACGAGGTCTCGGGCCAGCCCCCCATTAGCGGCGGAATCAGGGGCCCTGCCCTCCCGGTACCGTCTGGAGAGCAGCTGAGGTGTCTGCAGCCTGGAGGTGAGGCGGGGTGCCCCCGGGGCCGTGCTGATGGGAGGGGCTGGGATCCACGTCGGGTGAGCGTCGCTGACACTTATTCATCCCCGTGCGGCTGAGGCCGAGGGAGTTAGGGGGTGCGTCTGTGTCGCCGTCACGGGGAGAGGGGTCCGTCCTGTTTCAGAAGCGGAAATGGATACGGGAAACAGGACGCAAGCCGGCGGCTGTGGGCTCAGATTTAAGCATTAATCACTCGATTTAAAAAAAAAAATGGTAAATGCATAGATTTTGAAAAATATATAGATTTTTATTGATGTCAGAGAGGAAGAGGGAGAGAGAGAGAGAGAGACATCAAGGATGAGAGAGAATCATGGACCGGCCGCCTCCTGCACGCCCCCAACTGGGGATCGAGCCCACAACCCAGGCATGTGCCCTTGACCGGGAATCGAATCCGGGACCCTTCAGTCCACAGGCTGATGTCCTATCCACTGAGCCAAAATAGCTAGGAATAATTTTTTAAATTTAAATATATATTTTGTTTTATTGATTTCAGAAAGGAAGGGAGAGGGAGAGAGAGAGATAGAAACATCCATGATGAGAGAGAATCATGCACCAGCCGCCTCCTGCATGCCCCCTACTGGGGATCAATACCGCAACCCAGGCCCACGCCCTCGACTGGAATCGAACCCGGGACCCTTCAGTCCGCAGGCCGGCGCTCCACCCACTGAGCCACACCGGCCAGGACCATACAAATATATTTTTAGATAAAAGACGATACACTAGAGGTTGGGGATCCCATTGGCCGTCACTCACGGTTCGGCAACGGCCCAGGACGCGTAGGCCCATCTTCCCTGATCTCAGATGCTGCGTGCGGACGCCCCTGACGGGCCACGGTGGCCGCGGCGTCGACTTAGAGAGACGAGCCAGGACTCCCGACCTTCACCCCTCAGCCGCGTGTGTCTCCGCAGCGAGCCAGGATCCCACGTCAGCTCATCGCCCACCAGGCTCTGAAAACACACATTTCTCTGCAGAATGACGCGGCCCCTGCTCCCCGCACGCGTTCTCTAGAAACGGAAGACGTCGCTTCTGAAGATGCAGAGGTTCGTCCCCGGCGAGATGACAGATGGCTCGATGGCCTCGCGCTGGCCCTGTCTCCACGTCCCTGGCCGACTGTTCAGCTGGCGGCCGGGCAGCCACGCCAACGCGGACGCCGCGAAGGCCAAAGGCGGTGAGCACCGCCCGCCCGTGTTTGAAGCTCTTGGCGACAGCGTGGAATTCGGCCGTCCTCTCTGCTGGGGGTGTCCCTGGCTGTTTGTCTGCGAGGTCTCCCCACATGTCTGCACGCCGGCCGTGGCCACGCCCCTTCTGGCCAATGGTTCCTGTCCCCCCCGGGGTGACTGACGGCCAATTACCTTCCCTGTGGCACCCCCAACTTTACTGGGAAGGCGTCCGTCTCCCCTTCATCGGACCCCTCCCTCCGCTGTTTTGCTGGGAATGGACTGGGGTGGGGGGTGGGGTGTCCCCTGGGCAGCGCAATATTGCTGCTTCCTGGTGAAGCTGCCGGAATAGCAAGTCTACAATGTCTGCCCACCCCACCTTCTTTGTTCCTTTCCTGTTAATCATCACTCGCTGAATTACAACAATATCAGAACCAGTGGTCAGTGTTACAATCTCTGTATATATATAAAAGGCTAAGTGACCGACCGTCCGTCCGACCGACCGACTGTCCGACCGTCTGTCCGACCGACCATCCGACTGACCGGCCGTCTGGCCAGTACATATGATGTGCACTGGCAATTTAAAAATAAATGTTGGGGGGGGGGGGGGGTTGGAGGTTAATGGGGGGATGAGGACACATATGTAATACCTTACCAATAAAGAAATTAAAGATTGGAAAAAAATAAAAATAAACGTTGACTCGTGCATGCGTGATACATACAAAGCTCTTGCTGGCGCCAATCGCTGGCAGGCATCTGTCTTCCCTTTGTTGGACCCCTCCCTCCACTGTTTTGCTGGGAATGGACTGGGGTGGGGGGTGGGGTGTCCCCTGGGCAGCGCAATATTGCTGCTTCCTGGTGAAGCTGCCGGAATAGCAACTCTACAGTGTCTGCCCACCCCCTCCTTCTTTGTTCCTTTCCTGTTAATCATCACTAGCTAAATTACAACAATATCAGAACCAGTGGTCAGTGTTACAATCTCTATATATATATAAAAGGCTAAGTGACAGACGGTCCGTCCAACCGACTGTCCGACCGTCCGTCCGACCGACCGTCCGACCATCCGACCGACGGTCCGTCCAGCCAGTACATATGACGTGCACTGGCAACTTAAAAATAAACTTGGAGGGGGGTTTTGGGGTTAACGGGGGGAGGAGGACACATATGTAATACCTTAATCAATAAAGAAATTAAAGATTGGAAAAAAATAAAAAATTAAATATAAACGTTGACTCGCGCATGCGCGATACATATAAAGCTCTCGCTGGCGCCAGCCGCACGCGTGTGTTTCGATCTGTCATTGTCGATGGTGAATTTGGTTGACAGTTCTATTATAGAGAAAGGGCGGATAGCGATATTCAGATATTTCTTCTAATTGATTTCCTTTCAATGCGCACGAATCCGTGCACCGGGCCACTAGTCTATTTCACACAGGTTTTATCAATAAAAGCGAAAGGAGCCCTAGTTGGTGTGGCTCAGTGGGTAGAGCGTCGGCCTGCGGAGTGAAGGGTCCCGGGTTCGATTCCCGGTCAAGGGCACATGCCTGGGTTGTGGGCTCGGTCCCCAGTAGGGGGCGTGCAGGAGGCAGCCGATCCATGATTCTCGCCCATCATGGATGTTTCTCTTTCTCTCCCCCGCTCCCTTCCTCTCTGAAATCCATAAAAATATACTTTTTATAAAAATAATAAAAGTAAAAAGAAATGAAGCCAGCAGCTCTGAACGTGGTCCAAGTGAGGACCTGCAAAATGTTTTCTCTTCCCCGTAAAGAATCAGTTCTACAGCTCGCAAACGGGTTGAGAAATGACTTTTCTGGGTGTCTGCACATTCACCACAGGCTGTGAGCGAGCCAGGGAGCATTTATTTGAGGGCGACAGTGGCATCGCGGGCAGAGCAATGCGCTTGGTCGGATTTGTGACTCGCGAGTGCAATCCCTCATTCCCCAACTCATTGGAGGCCTGGAAAAAAACCAAAGCCAGGGGCAGCAGCTGACGGAACAGATTGGGCCTGGAGCCCGATTCATTCCTCCTTCCTAGGGGATGGTTTATCCGTCTGCATTGGACCTGGCTTGGAGTTTGCCGCGAGCGAGCAGCCCTTTCGCCGAGAGAACGAAGAAGTTCTACATGCAACACAACCTACAAGAGCTACGATCTGTAAACAAGCCCGAGAGCCCACCTGTAGCCGAGCGGGTGAGACAGCTGTGGCGCGTGTACACCGTGGAATACTACGCAGCCCTGAAAAAGGACGAACTCTTGCCCTTCCAGACAGCGCGGAGGGACGTGCAGAGCGTGACGCTGAGCGGAATCAGCCGGTCGGAGAAAGACACGTATCCCATGATCTCACTCACGCGTGGAAAGCTAATGAACCAAATAAACTGATGAAGGGAGCGGATCCAGGGACATGGAGGTGCCGGAAGCCGGTCCATCCTTGCTGCTTGACACAGTCGCTGCAGGAAAGAAACATCTGCACAGCATATGTTTCAAGGGACCTGGCGTATATGGCATACTGTTCTTAATATGTTTGCTCCCCTCTTAGCGCTATGTGTTTTAACCGAGGTCACCTCTCTGAGAAAGGTTGTTTCCCCAGGTAGGGATTTTCCCCTGAGGTTAGGGAGGGGATACAACCCCTTAACTAAGTGCCAGGCGGGTAGTTAATCACTTTAACTACCAACAATCACGCTTAAGCTTCGGGAGTCCTCAGGAAGGCGGGGCTGTGTCATGCTCTTGAGGCTCTTCCTAAGTCTCAATATGAGTCACATTAGCCCAGTCCGGAAAACTGTCCAGGTCAAACATGACCCGTCCCCAGATGTCGATCGCCAGAAACAGACATAAGATGCCAATGACCTTCGCCACTGTTCCTGTTTTCACCATGTCAGAAACCTTGAGGTGTCCGCCGGCAAACACGATGGCGTTAGGCGGGGTGGCCACAGGCATCATGAAGGCAAAGGACGCACTCGGGGTGCAGGGGAGCATGACGTACAGCGGGTTGAGGCCAATGGGACGTGACATGGAGGCGAAGATGGGCAGGGGTGGTGGTGGCCACGTTGCTTGTAGACTCAGTGAGGACAGCAATGAGCAAGGACACGACCAAGGAGATGGCTGCTGGGGGCAGAACGTGCAAGGGCTCTATCTGCTTCCCCATCCATTCAGACAGCCCCGAGGCCTCGCATCCTTTAGCCAGAGCGAACCCGCCCCCCAGCAGCAGCACGATGCCCCAGGGAACTTTCTCCTGGGCCACCTTCCAACCCAGCAGTGCAGGCCGATAAAACAGAGCCTTTCTTTCTTCCTCGGTCTGGCTGCAGAAGTTGAACTTGGGCTTCTGCGAAGGCACAATGAATAGTAAGACGGCCACGAAGATGGCCACGGTGGCGTCGGTGACACACTTTGTCTCGCCCTCCGTCCAGCCAGGCATGAAGCCTGGGTCCTGGGAGAACCACAGGGTGACCAGCAGGAGGAAACAGAGCAGGACTGTTCTTAATATGTTTGTTCCCCCTCTTAGCGCTATGTGTTTTAAGGGTCCCAGCTTCCTGTATTCCTCCTGCAACACCTCCTGGGCAGCGTCCTCGCTGCTCTTTTTCTCCAGGCCGCAGCCCCAAACCTTTTTAAAATTGAATCCCATAAAAACACACTGGAGCCAGAACCAGGAGAGCAGCCGCATGGTCAGCATGTTGGGGAAGGCAAATGCAAACCAGGACAGGAAGTTCACGGTGTCTTTGCTCTCAGGAAACAGCTCGTGCATCTGGCCCAAGAGCACCACGTTGGGTCCCGACCCGGTCAGGGTGGCAGTCCCTCCGATGCTGGCCCCGTAGCGCACGCACAGTGCCATGGCCTTGCAGATGTTCTTCCTGTCACAGTTCTTCTGTGGTCTCCTAGCAGGGCCTACGAAAATCACCTGGCTCCCTGGCAGCTCCCCGGTCTTGTCAACGTCCGCCAGCTCCAGTTCGCCCAGGTCTTCCTCGCCGGCTGTGCTCGTGGCCCGAATCTGCTGCAGCACGGCCTCCAGGATGGGCACCATCATGGCCATGGCGGCCACGTTGCTGATCCACATGGAGAGGAAGGCGGTGGCACCCATGAAGCCCAGCATCAGCTGTGAGGCTGGGTCCCCACCCAGAGGAGTGCGCGCAGGGCGATCCTCTTGTGCAGGTTCCAGCGGTCCACGGCCACGGCCACGAGGAGGCCTCCCAGGATCAGCATGTTGGTGTCCTTCATGTACTGGGCACACACCTGACTGGAATCCAGAACCTTGAGGAGTGGGAAAAGCAAGGCAGGCAACAGGGCGGTGACGGGCAGAGGGATGACTTCTGTGCACCAGTAAGTGGCCATGAGGATGATGGCGTAGGCACACCTGGCAAACGTGGTGGGCACCAGAATGAGGAGTGGCAGCAGCAGTATCGGGGTGAAGAACAAGATCGCAAAGGACTTGAACTTGGAGACGTACCTCAGTGCCGAAGCCATGGGGCCCTGCTTGAGGTTGAACCGCAGCGTGCTCCTCAGTGTTGGGGTCCAGCCGCAGCAGGTCCAGGGGTCCCCAAAGGTGTGGACGGAGCCGGCGAAGAAGGAATGACACGGAGACAGCAGGGTTCAGTTGATGAGCGGCCTAGCCAGGATCTCCAGCCAGGAACTCCAGCCAAGTTCTGGTTAGGATCTCATCAGGATCTGATGTTTATTGTCTTGTGTTACATCTGTATTTATACCAGCCGATGTTAATCCTGTCAATTTCTATTGCAAAGGTTAGGGCATTTCTTATCTCCGTTCCAGGGAGTAAAGATTATGTAGCTTAAGCGTGATTGTTCCTAGTTAAAGTGATTAACTACCCGCCCTGCACTTAGTTAAGGGGTTGTATCCCCTCCCTAACCCCAGGGAAAAATCCCCACCTGAGGAAACAGCCTTTCTCAGAGAGGTGACCTTGGTTGAAACACATAGCGCTAAGAAGGGGAGCAAACATATTAAGAACAGGATGCCATATACGCCAGGTCCCTTGAAAAATATGCTGTGCAGATGTTTCTTTCCTGCAGCGACTGTGTCAAGCAGCAAGGATGGACCGGCTTCCGGCAATGGAGCAGGGTGTGGAATCTCAGAGGGAAGGCGGGGGAGGGTGGTGGGGGGGGAGAAGTCACCTACTGAGGACCTTGTATGCATGTGTGCATGGCTCATGGACGCAGACCATGGGGGGTGCGTGAGGGCCTGGGGTGTGGGGGGTTGGGGGTGGGCTGGAAATTTCCAGTCACTCCCTTGGTTTTGAGGCAGATTGTTGGCAATCTTTGGCCTTCAACCCTTCGATGCTTGTGCCTTGTTTTGTTTATTTTTAAAAAAATATATTTTATTGATTTTTTATAGAGAGGAAGGGAGAGGGATAGAGAGTTAGAAACATCGATGAGAGAGAAACATCGATCAGCTGCCTCCTGCACGCCCCCTACTGGGGATGTGCCCGCAACCAAGGCACATGCCCTTGACCGGAATCGAACCTGGGACCCTTGAGTCCGCAGGCCGGCGCTCTATCCACTGAGCCACACCAGTTAGGGCTGCCTTGTTTTGTTTAATTCCATGAAGCAAAGACCCATAGTTGGAGGCCTTCAGAGAAGTGTATCAGCTCTGGCCCAGGCTTTGGGTTGGAAATGGTCATATATCAGTCGGCTATCCTATAGAATAAACGCCTAATATGCTAGGCGTCCGGTTGTCTGGTCGTCCGGTCATCCGTTCAACCAATCAAAGCATAATATGCTAATGATATGCTAAGGCCGCTCAACCGCTCGCTATGACGTGCACTGACCACCAGGGGGCAGACAGTCAACGGGTCAACCAGCTGCTATGATGTCCACTGACCACCAGGGGGCAGACGCTCCGACTGGTAGGTTAGCTTGCTGCTGGTGTCCGGCCGATCAGGACTGAGCCAGACGGGCTGGACACACCCTGGATCCCTCCCGCGGTCCCTCCCCAGCTGGCCAACCTCCCGCGTCCCTCCCCGGCCCCGATCGTGAACCAGTGGGGTCCCTCGGCCTGGCCTGCGCCCTCTTGCAATCCGGGACCCCTCGGGGGATGTCGGAGAGCCGGTTTCACCCCGATCCCTGCAGGCCAGGCCGAGGGACCCCACTGGTGCACGAATTCGTGCACCGGGCCTCTAGTTTTGTCTGAAAATACCAGGGGGGACACTTTGTAAATGTATGATGATCTCTTCTCTCTCTCTCCTTCTCTCTCTCTCCTTCTCTCTCTCTCTCTCTCTCTCTGTTTTTATAACCCATTGATTTTTAGGGAGAGAGAGGGAGAGGCAGAGAGAAACATCGATGTGAGAGAAGCACATCAGTGGTTTGCCTCCTGCACACGCTCCGACCAGGGCCCGGGCCGGGGAGGAGCCTGCAACCGAGGCTCGTGCCCTTGACGGGAATCGAACCCGGGACCCTTGGGTCCCCAGGCCGACGCGCTATCCACTGAGCCACACCGGCCAGGGCCTCTTTTCTCGTTTTATCCTCTGTCCCGCCTGGAACTACTTCCTCTTAGAAACGACGCCAGCCTCCTCTCGCCACCGCCTCCCTTCTGCCTGAAGCTGCCGTCCGTGTTGTAAATCCCACGCTGGACGCTTAAACTCGGCCCGGCGCGAACAGAATCAATTCACCTCCCTTTCCGCGAGGGTGTGTTCGGGGGGGGGAATACACGCAGCCCTGCCTGCTCTTTCTCTGGGCTGATTGCATCTCCATCTTTTAATTCGTTTGGCCTCCAAACAGCGGAGTCACCCTCTCTCTCTCTCTCTCTCTCTCTCTCTCGGCTCTCCATTTGATTTTTATTGAGTCCTGTTGCGTCCACTTTGGAGCTGTCTCTTGAACGCGGGCACTTTTATCGATTCCAGGTGCCTCTCGGTCCACGTGGGGGCTCGCCATCTCTGACTCAGCGAATATCGCAGATAGGCCGTCCCTCCTACAGCTTCTTTCTTTTCTTTCACTATTTTATTTTATTTACTTAGTTATTTTTTACCACATATAAGATAAATCTATTACCAGATACAACATAATTAGCCATTTACATGCAATCAACGTTAATATTTCAAGAAAAACGATTTGAAGTATAATATATGCAGTAAACATTAATATTTCAAGAAAAATGATTTTAAACATAATATGACATGCAATAAACATTAATATTTCAAGAAAAGCGATTTTAAGTATAATAATATTACATGCAATAAACAATAATATTTCAAGAAAAACGATTTAAAATATAATAATATTACATGCAATAAACATTAATATTTCAAGAAAAATGATTTTAAACATAATATGACATGCAATAAACATTAATATTTCAAGAAAAATGATTTTAAATATAATATGACATGCAATAAACATTAATATTTCAAGTACAATGATTTTAAATATAATATTACATGCAATAAACATTAATATTTCAAGTACAATGATTTTAAATATAATATTACATGCAATAAACATTAATATTTCAAGAAAAATGATTTTAAATATAATAATATGTGCAATAAACATTAATATTTCAAGAAAAGCGATTTTAAGTATAATAATATTACATGCAATAAACATTAATATCTCAAGAAAAACAATTTTAAATATAAATATTACATGCAATAAACATTAATATTTCAAGAAAAATGATTTTAAATATAATATGACATGCAATAAACATTAATATTTCAAGAAAAGCGATTTTAAGTATAATATTACATGCTTAAACATTAATATTTCAAGAAAATTATTTTAAATGTATTACATGCAATAAACAGTTCAAGAAAAGTTATTTTATATATAATATTACATGTAATAAACATGAATATTACAAGAAAAACGATTTTAAATATAAAAGTATTGCTTGCAATAAACATTAATATTTCAAGAAAAAAAATATTTTAAATATAATAATATTACCCAAACTGTACTAACATAGTATAATATCACAAAAGTGGTAGGAAATACTAAAAATCTGCAAATAACAGGAGTACTTCTATTATTATATTCTAAGATGGTTTTTTTTTCTCTGGCTCTATTTTTGTTCATCCGTTTATGTTGTTTATTAGATTCCACATATGAGTGAGATCATGGGATATTTATCTTTCTCCGACTGGCTTATCTCACTCAGCATCATGCTCTCCAGGTCCCTCCATGCTGTTGCAAATGGTATGAGTTCTTCCTTTTTCAGGGCTGCATAGTATTCCATTGTGTAGATGCACCACAGTTTTCTAATCCTCTCGTCTGCTGATGGGCCCTTGGGCTGTTTCCAGATCTTAGCGATTGTCAATGGTGCTGCTATGAACATAGGGGTGCATACGTCCTTTCTCATTGGTGTTTCTAGTTTCTTGGGATATATTCCTAGAAGTGGGGTCACTGGGTCCAATGGGAGTTACAAGAACAACAACAAAAAAGTTATAAGCCCTGGCTGGTTTGGCTCAGCGGATAGAGCGTCAGCCTGTGGCCTGAAGGGTCCCGGGTTCGATTCCCCGTCAAGGGCACAGGCCCGGGTTGCAGGCTCGGTCTCCAGTAGGGGGCGTGCAGGCGGCAGCCGACCCGTGATTCTCTCTCGCCGTCATCGATGTTTCCCTCGCTCCCTGCCTCTCCCTTCCTCTCTGAAATCAATAAAAAGACATTTTTAAAAACCTGAAAGTATTGGGCTTCTTCTGGCCTTGACATTGCACACGCCCTCCCCGCGAGGAGATGAAAGAGAGGGAATGAAGACGGCTCCCCTCGGGCTCCCGAATTCTCACAGGTTATTTTTTCTCAACAACAACAACAACAGAAATCGTACGGGTGTCACGGCTCCTTAGAGTCCTCGGCAGATCTTTAAGGGCCGTCTCAGCGAGAGGCCCGCCCAGCAGAACCGACAGTGGACGAGGACAACCCACCGGCCACCAGTTCTGCGTGGACATCGCCGCTAACGGCCTCCGACAAGCGGCCTGGTAGCTGGGCGTCGCCACCCGCTTCCCCTGATTGAAATTAATTGGCATAAATATGTGTCAAGTCGTTCAGCGCGGCCGCCTAATTGTAATGGAACGATGGAGCGTTCTTTCGTGCTAATGAGCCCGGCTGTGTGTGTGTGTGGTTTTTTTCCTTCTTCTTATACATTCGCCCTTCAACGTGCCTTTCAATGACAAGATGGTTTTCTATCCCGGGTCCTGACAGGGCTCACAGGTGGGGAAAGGAAGGTGAGGTTGGGGCCGGCCCGCCGACAGGGGAAGCGCTGGTTTGCTGAATCACGTCCAAAAAATAGTAGCCAGCCAATACGTATCTATCAACACGTGAATCTAAAAGTCAGATGAGCCCTGACCGGTGTGGCTCAGTGGATAGAGCGTCAGCCTGCGGACTGAAGGGTCCCGGGTTTGAATCCGGTCAAGGGCATGTACCTTGGTTGCGGGCACATTCCCCAGTGCGGGGCGTGCGGGAGGCAGCTGATCGATGTTTCTCTCTTATCGATGTTTCTAACTCTCGATTCCTCTCTGTAAAAAATCAATAAAATATATACTTTTTAAAAAAAATAAAAAATAAATAAAAATCAAATGAATAAAACATCGGATGAACAGGATAAACTGGTGAACGGAATAGAAACGGGCGTGGAAATGGAGCGGACTGACAGTTCTCGGGGGGAAGGGGGTGTGGGGGTGCGGGAAGAGATGGGACAAAGATCGTACCTCCACGTGTGCGGTACCCGTGGACGCGGACAGCGGGGCGGCGAGGGCCTGGGGTGGGGTGGGAACCGGGTGGAGGGGAGCCATGGGGGGAAAAAGGAGGGACGTCTGTGATAATCTGAACAAAAAAGATTTTAAAAAATCAATCAAAACAGTAGCCAAGACAGAGAGCAGCCCATTCCTCCCCGGCGATTGGCGGCACGCAGCTGTTCCGTGTAGCAATTATCCCACGGACGCCGTGTCACTGCGTCTGAAACGAACCGAAGGGTGAGATTGCCATGGTCTGTATCGCTGGTTCTCACCAGCAGTCTTGCCTCAGGCAGCCCTGGTGTCATTGATTCCAGAGATATCATCTGTGCATTGATCACCAGATCGGAAGGTCGTTCACGACGATTATTTCTGGGCGTCATGGGAGTCTGCACGGGGTTGTCGACATATCTGTGTATCGTGTGGGGAGACGCCTAGTGGACACACAGGGAGGGAGGCCATCGCTTTCAAAGGCCATCCTGGTGCCCAGCGGGTGTGGCTCAGTGGTTAAGCATCGAGCTATGAACCAGGAGGTCCTGGTTCGATTCCCGGTCTGGGCACAGGCCCCGGGTGCGGGCTCCATCCCCGGTCGGTTTCCCGACAAGCCCCGCCGGGCGAGGAGCGCGGCCTGAGGTCCCTGCTGTTTGGTTGTGACATGACAGGGTCCTGGCTAATTTGCATATTCTTCTATTATATAGATCAGCGGTTCTCAACCTGTGGGTCTCGACCCCTTTGGGGACCCCTAAGACCATCGAAAAACATATATAATTACATATTGTTTTGGGGATGAATCACTATGCTTTCATGATGTTCCATTTGTAACAATGAAATTGGGGGTCCCCACAGCATGAGGAACTGTATGAAAGGGTTGCGGCGTTAGGAAGGTTGAGAACCACTGATATAGATGCGAGAGCCCCAGTGCACCAAATTCATGCACAGGTCGAGTCCCCAGGCCTTGCCGGCGATCAGGGCCGATCGGGGGGCCCCCAGTGGCACCCGCCTTGGCTAGCCTGGGGTCTGTGGGATGGGGGCAGCTCCTGAACTGAGAGTCCGCCCCCTGGTGGTCAGTGCGCGTCATAGTGACCGGTCATTCCGCCATTCAGTCAATTTGCATATTAGACTTTTTAAAAAATATATATATACTTTATTGGTTTTTTTTACAGAGAGGAAGGGAGAGGGAAACATCGATGAGAGAGAAGCATCAATCAGCTGCCTCCTGCATATTCCCTACTGGGGATGTGCCTGCAACCTAGGTACATGCCCCTGACCGGAATCGAACCTGGGACCCTTCAGTCCGCAGGCCGACGCTCTATCCACTGAGCCACACTGGTTTGGCCATATTAGGCTTTCATTATAATAGATATATTTTATTGATTTCAGAGAGGAAGGGAGAGGGAAAGAGAGAGAGAAACATCCATGATGAGAGAGAATCATGGACCGGCTGCCTCCTGCACTGCCCTCTACTGGGGATCGAGCCTGCAACCCGGGCGTGTGCCCTTGACCGGAATCGAACCCGGGACCCTTCAGTCCGCAGGCTGATGCTCTATCCACTGACCCTAAATCTTTTTTTTTTTTAAATATATTTTATTGATTTTTTTTTACAGAGAGGAAGGGAGAAGGATAGAGAGCTAGAAACATCAATGAGGGAGAAACATCGATCAGCTGCCTCCTGCACACCCCCCACTGGGGATGTGCCCGCAACCAAGGTACATGCCCTTGACCAGATTCGAACCCGGGACCCTTGAGGCCGCAGGCCGATGCTCTATCCACTGAGCCAAACCGGTTAGGGCTGACCCTAAATCTTGACCCTCGATGTCCGCCCCATGGGGAAGCTCTCAGCATCTTTTCGATCCAGAGGTTGACATACAAACTGGACCCCTCCCCCCCAAAAAAAAATCTTTTTGTTTTTTGAACCTTTGTTTCCACGTGACTTCCTTCCCGCATTCCCGGGCTTCAAGGTCAGCGCAAGGCGCTGTTGAGGCGTCGGATGCGGAGCGTTGATGAGGGCGAAAGGTTTCTGGCCCCATCGGTGGTGCCAGCCTCGAGCCGGGGGAATTAACGGCCGGGAAAGCGGTGGGGCCGCGTCGCGGGGACGGTGATTAGGGCTGCATGATTGAAACAGTCCACGTGCCGGCAGGAATCCATCAGCCGCCCCTCTCGCAATGCCCTCGTTCCCATAAACAAAATGCAATTTCTGCTGCTACAATTGGATTTCTGCTAAGGGGTTGGGGGGAGGGGGAGAATGTATGTGTAATAGGAGAAACCAGGAGTTTGAGTTTTAAAAAAAGTGTAATTGAGCCCGGCCGGCGTGGCTCCGTGGTTGAGCGTGAACCCATGAACCAGGAGGTCACGGTTCCTTCGATTCCCGGTCAGGGCACACGCCCGGGTTGCGGGCTCGATCCCCAGTAGGGGGCGTGCGGGAGGCAGCCGATAGATGATTCTCTCTCATCACAGATGCTTCTATCTCTCTCCGTCTTCCTCCCTCTCTGACATCAATAAAAATCCTATTTCATCAAGAGCTAATGTGCTGATTAGACCGGACAGCCGGACGACCTTCCGGGTGTCCTTCCGGACGACCCTCCGGACGCAGCCAGGGTTGCGAGGGCCGGCTGAGGCTGCGAGGGACTGTGAAGGCCCGCCCTCCTGGCTGCTAGGGCTGCGAGGGCCAAGCCCCTTGCACGAATTTCATGCATCAAGCCTGCTAGTGTGTGTGTGTGTGTGTGTGTGTGTGTGTGTATAAAGGGTGTCCCAAAATTCACGCAAGATTTGAATTTGGCGTGAGCATTAACAACAACAACAACAAAAAATAAAAGCCTAATTTGACTTGGATGATTGAATCAGATTCTAATATCTGTTGCCCTTGGATGTCAATCCCTTCGATTGGATAAGCATCACCAAGTACCAATGACGGCCCAGGAGCAGGGACAAGGAAGACCCATGAAGGCCACAGCTTTGCGTCTGTGCCAGCAAAGCCGGGGAGGCCATTGACCCCATGTTCTATTCCATACATAACCCTAGACTGTGTCCTTTATGAATCAATTAAAAATTTATAATTTTTAATTATAAACCTGTGTTTTTCATCAAAATTACTTCTTGCGTGAATTTTGGGACATCATTCATATCTATCTATCTATCTATATATAGATAGATAGATAGATAGATAGATAGTATAGATATAGATATATATAGATATATATGATGTAATTTAATAGATGGGTAATAAGAAAGACTCAAAGAGAATGCTGGAGAGGAGAGAGAGAGAGAGAGAGAGAGAGAAATTAAAATGTCTTTTTTTAGCAGCGGAAAACAAATGCATTCAGTTAACGTATGCCCAGCCCTGAGCTTTTCCCCAAACCCAATACACGGACACAAAACTCACCCGATAGCCTGAAAGCACCTTCCCTAATTTTACGGCTTCGTTGTTTTGCACATCGGGAGGTTCCCGGAAACCCGGGCCAGGCCACAGTCCCAGATGACATTCCCTGTGGCAGCGCCATCTGGTTGCAGAATTCAGGTGCCTGCGGCCGACCGAGCCTCCCACGGACGCCCGTGGCGGTATCTCAGGATAAAGGTCAGATGCAGAGCGTGAGGGCCCTGGCCAGTGCCCTCCGATTTTGTCCACGTTCATTCGTATTCCTCGCGTCTCCTCCAGCTGAGACTCCTCTGGTTGGTGGGAACACAGGTGCCGTGGCTTCGTGGGAGGAGCCCTCGCTGGGGCCTCCGGAATCCCCGTGGAATTTTGTGGAATTCCGTGGAATTCCGTGGACACCCCCAGAGCAGACTGCGTGATGTCCCGCCGGCCTGGCTCAGTGGCTGAGCGTCGACTTTCGAACCGGGAGGTCACGGTTCGATGCTTCGTGCTGCAGACTTCCAACTTGAGTCGTTACGAGACACAGAGGAGGTGAACCAGCTCACACGGAGGCCGCAGTCGCTCACATACTAGGAACCCGTGTGTAGGATGAGTCCTGGCTTGTCCATTAGCTCCCAACCCATCCTTTTTTTAAAAAATATATATATTTTTATTGATTTCAGAGAAGAAGAGAGAAAGGGAAAACATCCATGATGAGAATCATGGATCGGCTGCCTCCTGCATGCCCCCTACTGGGGATCGAGCCCGCAACCCGGGCATGTGCCCTTGACTGGAATCGAACCCGGGACCCTTGAGTCCACAGGCCGATGCTCTATCCACTGAGCCACGCCGGACTAGAACCCGGAACTCATTTTTTTTTTGGATTTTTTGTCTCCTTTATAATTTCTTTGCATTCAATCCTTCTGTTATCTCGGGCCTGCACAGAGCCGGTGAAATCTATTACAGATACTTATTAAAGAGCTGCGCTGTACTCAATGTGAAATTCATTTCCTCCGTTTAAAATAGAGAGGCACTTGAACCCTAGGCCAGCGGTTCTCAACCTGTGGGTCGCGACCCCTTTGGCGGTCGAACGACCCTTTCACAGGGGTCGCCTAAGACCAGCCTGCATATCAGATATTTCCATGACGATTCCTAACGGTAGCAACATGACAGTTAGGAAGTAGCAACGAAAATCATTTTACGGTTGGGTCACAACAGGAGGAACTGTATTGAAAGGGCCAGAAGGTTGAGAACCACTGCCCTAGGCCATCGCAAACAGATCAACACCCTTTACAGATCCCGCACGCCCGCCGCAAGGCGCTTGGGGATTTGTTTGGGTTTTTTTAAAAGGAATTTTAAAAAGTATGTTAAAAAGGAATAGATTCTCCACTTTGCCATTTTTCCGAAGTATTTAAAAAAGGAATGGATTTTTGCCATGTCTCCCATAGTATTTGAAAAGGGTCGACCGGTCGACAGTCTGCCCCCTGGTGGTCAGTGCACGTCATAGCGAGCGGTTGAACGGCCTTAGCCTATCATTAGCATATTACGCTTCGATTGGCTGAACGGCCAAACGGACGACCAGGCACTTAGCATATTAGGTTTTTATTATGTAGGATGAGGACAATCCTAGGACAAATTTTCTTTCAAAAAAATAAACTCCTGGAGAGAGAGGGTTTCAAATGTAGCCAAGTTTTATCCGAGTTTAAGGAATTATTCCTCTCGTCCACTTGTTGACCCACCGGCTTTTTGGGGGTGCCCCCAGCAGTGTCTGACATAAGCCATGTGCTCAGTAGCTCGGCCAGTGTGGCTCAGTGGTTGAGCGTCAGCCTATGAACCAAAAGGTCACGGTTCGATTCCCGTTCAAGGGCACAGGCCCGGGTTGCAGGCTCCATCCCCAGTAGGGGGCGTGCAGGAGGCAGCCGGTCCACGGTTCTCTCTCGTCATCGATGTTTCTCTCTCTCTCTCCGCCCCCTCCCTTCCTCTCTGACCTCAATACAAACATATTTTTTACAAAAAGATATTGCACCGCAGCCTGACCCTTGGAAGGCAGTGCACACATCATCATTCGCCTCCCGTTGCTATGGCGCCCAGATAAAACGGCCCAAATGCATTTTTTTTTCCCCGAAGAGCAAAGTCATCATCTCGCATTTTCCAAGAAAGACGTGGGCTGTGTCATCTTCATTCCAGGAATACGGACGTCGGACGTGCACACACCACCCGCCCCCCCCCGCTCCCCCACAAGTGTGGACGTCAGTGAGACTTTACAATATTGGGATAGAAATACCGCCTGAGACGCAGAAACACTTTGCATTGATTCTTACGACCTCCGGCGTGCTGAGCTTCTGTGTCTGTCATCATCGATTAACCTGACATGTCCTAAGCTGGATAAAAATAAAAAATAAAAATAAACAACATTAAATGTGTGGCATTTAAAAAATTATTTATTGTTGAAAGTATTGTATATCCCCCTTTTTTCCTCCGTTGACCTCTCCCCGGCCGCCCCCACCCCCCAGCACATGCCCTCACCCCCCTGTTGTCTGTTCCCATGGGTTATGGTCATATGCACGCATACAAGTCCGTTGGTTGATCTCTTACCCCCCTCACCGCCACCCGCCCCCCCGACTTCCCTCTGAGGTTGGACGGTCTGGCCAATGCCTCTCCATCTCTGGCTCTATTTTTGTTCCTCAGTTTATGTTGCTGGTTAGATTCCACAAACGAGTGAGATCATGGGATACTGGTCTTTGTCCGACTGGCTTATTTCGCTCAGCGTCATGCTCTCCAGGTCCCTCCGTGCTGTTGCGAATGGTAGGAGTTCTTCCTTTTTCAGGGCTGCGTAGTATTCCGTTGTGTAGATGCACCACAGTTTTCTAATCCACTCGTCTGCTGATGGGCCCTTAGGCTGTTTCCAGATCCTAGCTATTGTGAATGCAATGAACATAGGGGTGCATATGGCCTTTCTGATGGGTGTTTCTGGTTTCTGGGGATCTATTCCTAGAAGTGGGGTCACTGGGTCCAATGGGAGCTCCATGGTTAATTTTTTAAGGATGCGTAGCATTTTCTTTAAAAAAAAAAAGACATATACGCCATGAGATTCTTCAGGCGACGGTGGGAAAACATCACAGATTCTTTCAATTTCTAGGAAACTAGAGAAACCCAACCGCGTTCCAACGTTAATGTCATGTTGTCAGGATTCCCCCTCCCTCCTCCGCCCTTGACATCCGCCCGGCGTGAACCAGCGTCCGCAGGAGGCTGTAGGGGAGTCGGTTCGCTATTTGAATCTCGGACGTCTCATAGAGCGGGGACCGTAGACACACAGTGAGTCTGATTCGGCCGTCTTGTTCGCGGGCATGAAAGAAGGCCCTGGATCCAGACAGTCTTACCTTCCGCTCCCTTTAAACCCGACAGAGATGAGGGGGTCTTTTTGATCTCAACGTTACTCCTGTCGTCCAAGCCCACAGAGAAATTTCGTCCGGGCGTAGGTGGATTGGAGTAAACGCCACATTTCCTGTCATTCCGCTTCTTGTAATCGCCCGCACGGACAATCGAGGTGGGAATCAAGTGTGTATTTTATTTATTTTTTAAAATATATATATTTTATTGATTTTTTACAGAGAGGAAGGGAGAGGGATAGAGAGTTAGAAACATCGATGAGAGAGAAACATCGATCAGCTGCCTCCTGCACACCCTCTCCTGGGGATGTGCCCGCAACCAAGGTACATGCCCTTGACCGGAATCGAACCTGGGACCCTTCAGTCCGCAGACCGACGCTCTGTCCACTGAGCCACACCGGTCAGGGCTCAAGTGCGTATTTTAAAAACAGTCACGTCCGGCCGGCGTGGCTCAGTGGTTGAGCATCAGCCCAAGAAATAGGAGGTCACGGTCCAATCCCCGGTCCAGGGCACATGCCCGGGTTGCAGGCTCGATCACCAGTAGGGGGCATGCAGGAGGCAGCCAAACCTGAACTGAGAGAACTAACCAGATCCTAGCGATAAAAAATGCCCCGTATAATCTATAGATATAAAAGCCTAAGTGATCCTTCAACCGGCTGCTATGACACGCACTGACCACCGGGGGCAGACGCTCAAGGCACAGGCATGGAAACATGGAACAGGCTGATGAATGTCAGAAAGAAGGGGGTAGAGGGGGAGGGTGGGAAGAGATTAATCAAAGATTTCACATGCATACTAGAGGCCTGGTGCACGAATTCGTGCACCAGTGGGGTCCCTCAGCCTGGCCTGCGGGGACCAGGCTGAAACCAGCTCTCCGACATCCCCCGAGGGGTCCCGGATTGCGAGAGGGCGCAGGCCAGGCCGAGGGACCCCACCGGTGCACGAATCCGTGCACAGAGCCTCTAGTTTGATTATCTAATGCCTCCATATGTCTGTACAGACGCATTTTGCACATCTGTCTTTTTTATTTGCATCGATTTCTCACACTCGGATCTTACCCTTCACCGCAGTGTGTGACGGTGATGTGTGCCGTCTGGCGACGTTGATGTGGCAGACGCACTGCTTCTGGTGTTTAGTTTTATTCGTGAGGTTCAGAAACCTCTGGAAATTGTACTTTTTAATCATTTTATGCAAATGAAATACGGGGACACATTCTTGAAATTTCTCCCAGCAGCTGTTGGGAAATCCAAGGTTATCTGAGTGGTTTTAAAAGACCCTTTTGGGCCCAACTGGCTTGGCTCAGTGATTGAGCATCGACCTGCGGACTGAAGGGTTGTGGGTTCAAATCCAGTCAGGGGCACATGCCTGGGTTGCGGGCTCCATTCCCAGTAGTGGGCGTGCAGGAGGCGGCCGATCCATGATTCTCTATCATCATGGATGTCTCTCTCCTATCCCTTCCTCTCTGAAATCAATAAAAATATATTTTAAAAAAATAAATAAAAATAAAAGACCCTTTTGGCCCAGCCAGTGTGGCTCAGTGGTTGAGCATCAACCTATCAACCAGGAGGTCATGGGTTCGATTCCCGGTGAAGGGCACATGCCCAGGTTGGGGGCTCCATCCCCAGTAGGGGGCGTGCAGGAGGCAGACGGTCCATGATTCTCTCTCATCATGGATGTTTCTCTCTCTCTCCCTCTCCCTCTTCCTCTCTCTGAAATCGATAAAAACATTTTTTTTAAAAAAAACAAGCACAAATTTCTTTTAAATATTTTGTTAAATGCCAGTGTAGTGCCAACGTCAGAGGTCGAGAAATCTGCACTTGGTTTTGTCTTAATGATCTGTTTCTTATTCACCTGCTATTGAGCTGCCGTTCCGTGCCTTTGGCTGTCGCCTCGAACCCAGGGCCTGTGCGTGGGCCTCTTGCTTCCTTCCCAGGCTCAGTGGGGATTTCGCCGCGGTGCGTCCGTCTCCTCTTAGCGACGTTTCTGTGCCTGGCTCTTTAGGCTGCAGCTCGGGGACCGTTCTGAGGGCCGCCCCGGAAAATAAATAACAATCACGGCCGAGTTTACGGGACGCGTCCGGGGAGAGAGACACGGGGGAACCGCCCGTGACAGAGGACTCAGCCTGCGTCTCCACGTTTTGTCTGCAGACAGGCCCAGAGCGCCGGCCTCTGGGGAGAAGGATCCATAGATTGGTTTTTTTATTGTTTTTTCCTTTGGTTTTGTGTGGAGAATAAGATGCAGCCCTGGCCGGTGTGGCTCAGTGGGTAGAGCGTCGGCCTGCGGAACGACGGGTCCCGGGTTCGATTCCTGGTCCAGGGCACGTACCTCAGTTGCAGGCTCCTCCCCGGCCCGGGCCCTGGACGGGGCGCGTGCAGGAGGCCACCCATCGGTGTGTCTCTCTCACATGGATGTTTCTCTCTGTCTCTCCCTCTCTCTTGTGTTCTCCCCAAAAATCAATGGAAAAATATCCTCGGGGGACGATTAAAAAGTAATAATAATTTTTAAAAAATAAGCACAGAGCAGCTTCCCTCTGTGGTAAAGGATTCATGGCTTGTTGTGTGCGTTGCATGTTTTCTGTGTTGTCTGTGTTGTGTGTGTTGTGTTGTGTGTGGTATATGTGTGTTGTCTATGTGTTGTTGTGTGTTGCGTGTGTTGTCTGTGTATGTTGTGTGTGTTGTCTGTTGTGTGTGTTGTCTTGTGTGTGTTGTCAGTGTGTGTTATGTGTTGTGTTGTCTTTGTATGTTGTGTTGTTTGTGTGTTGTCTTGTGTTCTGTGTGTTGTCTGTTGTCTGGTGTGTCTTGTATGTTGTGTGTTGTGTGTGGTATATGTGTTGTCTGTGTGTTGTGTGTTGTTTGTGTAGTATGTGTGTTGTGTGTGGCATGTGTGTGTTGTGTATTGTGCGTTGTCTTCTGTTGTCTGTGTGTGTTGTGTGTTGTTTGTGTGTTGTCTCGTGTTCTGTGTGTTGTGTGTTGTGTGTGTTGTCTGTGTGCTGTCTTTGTGTGTTATGTGTGTTGCTTTGTCTGTGCTGTGTGTATTGTGTGTGTAGTGTGCTGTGTGTGTTGTGTGTGTTGTCTGTGTGGTGTCATGTGTGTTGTCTGTTGTGTGTGTGTTGTCTGTGTGTGGTGTATGTTGTCTGTGTTGTGTGTGTTGTCTGTGTGTGGTGTATGTTGTCTGTGTTGTGTGTGTTGTCTGTGTGTGTGTGTTGTCAGTGTGTTGTCTGTGTGTGTTATGTGTGTGTTGTCAGTGTGTGTTGTCAGTGTCTGTGTGTTGTGTGTGTGTGTTGTGTGTGTGTTGTCAGTGTCTGTATGTTGTCTGTGTGTGGTGTATGTTGTCTGTGTTGTGTGTGTTGTCTGGGTGTTTTTTGTCTGTTGTGTGTGTGTTGTCTGTGTGTGGTGTATGTTGTCTGTGTGTGTGTGTTGTCAGTGTGTTGTCTGTGTGTGTTATGTGTGCGTTGTCAGTGTCTGTGTGTTGTCTGTGTGTGTGTGTTGTCAGTGTGTTGTCTGTGTGTTGTGTGTGTTATGTGTGTGTTGTCTGTCTTGTGTGTGTTATTTGTGTGTGTTGTGTGTGTGTTGTCAGTGTCTCTCTGTGTGTTGTCTGTGTCTGTGTGTGTGTGTTTCAGATTAAATATGCATTTCGTGCTTGAATGCCTGTCACCCTTAGCCCCTTCCATTTGTCTTCCTGGAGCAGTTTATTCTGTTAATTGGAAAAGGTCCGGGGATTAATCAGGAGTCGGGGCTGATGCATTTCGTGGACGGCATGTCAGCGTGATGAGGAGTCGCCCCCGCCTCCTCCCAAAGGGACATAAAGGCCACCGGGCAGCGTTTGAGGACGTGCTTTGCAGAGAAAGTGTTCGAGGCGACAGTAGTCTTTCAAAGACTCTCAAAACCACGCAGACACCACGAGCGCCGTTCTGTGCTGTGGGCATCATAGGGGCCTATAACCTGATGGATAGAGGACCTGGATTAACCTGAAAAATAACACTGATGTTTTAAATCCTAGAACAATACGCTTAGGTGAACAGGGGGGTTACGTTTCTCCTGTGGGAAGAGGGGGTTAAGTTTTTCAGAAAATTTCCTTTGCAAGGCCTGTGCGGAGTGATGGGGGAGGTGACCCAGCTGTGAATCCAGCAACCAGACCCGATACGCAGGCTCAGGCCGGCCCACCAGGACTCAAAACATCATCTCGTCCACATCATCTCACCCACATCATCTCGTCCACATCATCTCACCCACATCATCTCACCCACATCGTCTCGCCCACATCATCTCGTCCACATCATCTCACCCACATTGTCTCGTCCACATCATCTCGTCCACATCATCTCACCCACATTGTCTCACCCACATCGTCTCACCCACATCGTCTCACCCACATCATCTCGTCCACATCGTCTCACCCACATCATCTCACCCACATCATCTCGTCCACATCGTCTCGCCCACATCATCTCACCCACATCGTCTCGTCCACATCTTCTCACCCACATCGTCTCGCCCACATCATCTCACCCACATCGTCTCATCCACATCATCTCACCCACATCATCTCGTCCACATCGTCTCGCCCACATCGTCTCGCCCACATCGTCTCACCCACATCGTCTCACCCACATCATCTCGTCCACATCATCTCGTCCCCATCATCTCGTCCCCATCATCTCGCCCACATCATCTCATCCCCATCATCTCACCCACATCATCTCACCCACATCATCTCGTCCCCATCATCTAGTCCCCATCATCTCGTCCCCATCATCTCGCCCACATCATCTCGTCCACATCATCTCGCCCACATCATCTCACCCACATCATCTCACCCACATCATCTCGTCCACATCATCTCACCCACATCATCTCGTCCACATCATCTCGTCCACATCATCTCGCCCACATCATCTCGCCCACATCATCTCGCCCACATCATCTCGTCCACATCATCTCACCCACATCATCTCGTCCACATCATCTCGTCCCCATCGTCTCACCCACATCATCTCGTCCACATCATCTCGCCCACATCATCTCGCCCACATCATCTCGCCCACATCATCTCGTCCCCATCATCTCGTCCCCATCATCTCGTCCCCATCATCTCGCCCACATCATCTCATCCCCATCATCTCACCCACATCATCTCACCCACATCATCTCGTCCCCATCATCTAGTCCCCATCATCTCGCCCACATCATCTCGCCCACATCATCTCGCCCACATCATCTCGCCCACATCATCTCACCCACGTCATCTCGTCCACGTCATCTCACCCACATCATCTCACCCACATCATCTCACCCACATCATCTCGTCCACATCATCTCGTCCACATCATCTCGTCCACATCATCTCACCCACATCATCTCATCCCCATCATCTCATCACCTGATGACAAAGGACAATAGCTTTTGTCTGTGGAGCTCCAGGGCTGCACATGGCACCCCAGCCCCTTCCCCTTTATAACCCTCCCCCCTGCACCTTCCTGGGAGACAGAATTTCATGCTGGTAAGCCCCCTGTCTTCTTGGTGGGCTGACCTTCTCAAGAAACTCCTGATAGGATGGAACCTTGCCTTCGTGATTGGACACAGCCACAGGTGGCCCGAGCCCATGTGGGGGAAAGGGGTTCCCGGCAACAGGCATAATACATGGACTGTCCTGGGAAAGACAGGATGCCACTGATTGACATGAGGCAAATCAGGAGAGGAGACTCTAGCTGAAGACATTTAGCCATAGCAATGGTGTTCACTCATGTAACAAAGCGTTCTACCTGTAGAGGGTGTTACCATTGCCAAATTCTCACATGAGCGTGCGTGCGCACACACACACGCATGCACACACAGATTTCCACAGCCAGATCATTTGTATTTTTTTTGCATATCAGTTAAAAACGGGTTTAAGCCCTAGCTCGTTTGGCTCAGTGGATAGATCATCGGCCTGCAGACTGAAGGGTCCCGGGTTCGATTCCAGTCAAGGGCACATATCTCGGTGGCAGGTTCCTTCCCTGGCCGGGGCCCATGGTCAGGGCATGTGGGGGAGGCAACCCATCGATGTGTCTCTCTCACATCGATGTTTCTCTCTCTCCGTCTCCCCCTCTGCCTCCCCCTCTCTCTAACAATCAATGGAAAAATATCCCCGGGTGAGGATTAACAACAGCAACAGAAATGGATTTAAGATTACGTATTAGGCGGGGACCTGGAACCAACCCCATTTTTTACCGACGTTGTGTTCATTTCCCGTTAAATGAGAAGCCACGCCCGTGTCCGGGGAAAATAGAACGTTTCCAACATGATAGAGTCGGGGTGTCGCACATTAAATCAATTAGCGGAGAGAAAAAACCGACTGGGTTGTCAGAGGTTTGGCAAGAACGGATCTGATGGGAGGACTACCCCCTTGAGGGCTGAGCCACACCGGCCGGGCCTTTGTTCTCTCTCTCTCTTTTTTAATTTATCTTGTTCGCATTCAGATTTCCTAATTTGTTTTCTCATCTGCGAGGGTAATGACTGCCGATGATTTGACGTGTCCCGACAGGCGCGGGCCTGTGAGCGATGGCTGTTGGATGCTCGAACAAGGGCTCCCACCATTCCACATGGTGCGGCCTGCAGGCAGTCTCATTATTTTCCCTGAGAAAAGGAAAGCAGGAAACCGATTTTTCTCCCCTGCTTAAGGCACGTCTGTATGTCCCGAAACAGAAAGACTTCGTCAGAATTATGCTGCGCTTCCCGTCTGTGCATCCGCCTTCATCAATCTTGAAAACGATGGTGCGTTATCCGAGATGTGGGTGCAACGGGTCATGTGGCCTTGATGGGTATCTATATATATAAAAGTCTAATATACTAAGTGTCTGACGACCAGGCGCTGTGACGGGCGCTGACCACCAGGGGGCAGATGCACCAACCAGAAGGTTAGCTTGCAGCTGCGGTTCAGCCGATCGGGACTGGGTGAGATGGGGCCGGACACGCCCTGGAGCCCTCCTGAGGTTCCTCCCGCGGTCCCTCCCCGGCCACCAGCCCCGGTCGGCCCCAAACGGGACCAGGCGAGATGGCCCTGATCAGCCCCAATCTCCGGCCCAGTGGAGGGACGCCTCCTGTGCATGAATTCGTGCACCGGGCCTCTTAGATATTTATAAGCTAGAGGCCCGGTGCATGAATCCGTGCACAGGTGGGGTCCCTCTGGGTGGCCTGCAGGGATTGGGCCGAAACCCGCAGTCCAACGCCGCCTGCAGCTTCTACCTGCAGCTCCTGCTCATCCCGGCCCCACTGTGCCTGCCGCGGGCTCGCGCCCAATCGGACCCGATCAGGAGAGGCTCATGCTGCTGCAGAGTGCTCGCCAGCCATGAGCCCTGCGTCTGGCGCTCTCCCCAGGGGAGTGGCCAGCGGGATCAGGCTGAAACCGGCTCTCTGACATCCTCTGAGGGGTCCCAGATTGCGTGAGGGTGCAGGCCAGGCCGAGGGACCCACCGATGCATAATCGGGCCAGGGATGGACCGCAAGAGGGCTCCAGGATGTGTCCGGCCCGTCTCGCTCAGTCCCGATCGGCCGGACCACAGCAGCAAGCTAACCTACTGGTCAGAGCATCTGCCCCCTGGTGGTCAGTGCACATCATAGCGACTGGTTGACTGTCTGCTCCCTGGTGGTCAGTGCACGTCATAGCGACTGGTCAACCAGTCGACTCTCTGCCCCCTGGTGGTCAGTGCACATCATAGCGACTGGTTGACTGTCTGCCCCCTGGTGGTCAGTGCACGTCATAGCGACTGGTCAACCAGTCGACTCTCTGCCCCCTGGTGGTCAGTGCACGTCATAGCGAGCGGTTGAGCGGCCTTAGCATATCATTAGCATATTACGCTTTGATTGGTTGTTCTGTTGTTCTGCCGTTCAGTCTATTTGCATATTACCCTTTTATTGTATAGGATCCTTTTCTGAGATCCTGGTATTCCTACTTTTATTTCCAGACGTTCAGAGATCGGTTGGGGTAGGGGAGGCGTTGTAGGTTGCTATAAACACGCTGGATTTGGCGGCTAGATTTTTAAAGTTGAAAAACTCGGTGGCGGCCGTAAGAAAGGATGGAATAGCGCCTTGGCAGCACCAGGGATGGGCCTTGAGACCGAGACGCTGAGTGAGATGAGTCAGGACGGGAAAGCTAAGGAGCCTGTGGTTTCACTCAGATGTGGGACTTAAGACTGAGACTCATGGACACAGACAGCCGGTGGTGGTTGCCAGAGGGAAGGGGGTGAGGGGAGAAGGGGGTGCTACCATATGGTGATGGGAGGAGATCGGACTTTGGGTGGCGGGCACAGGGTGCCATATGCAGGTCACATAGAAACCCACACACAGCCCTGGCCGGTGTGGCTCAGTGGGTCGAGCGTCGGCCTGCGGACTGAAGGGTCCTGGATTCGGTTCCCGTCAAGGGCACACGCCCGGGTTGTGGGCTCGATCCCCAGTAGGGGGCGTGCAGGAGGCAGCCGATCCATGATTCTCTCTCGTCATGGATGTTTCTCTCTCTCTCTCTCCCTCTGCCTTCCTCTCTGAAATAAAAAAAAATATATGTATTTAAAAAAAAGAAAAAGAAACCCATACCATACCCAAAACCTGTATGTTCATGTTGACCAATGTCACCCGCATCAGTTTAATTAGTTAATAAATAAGAAAAACGTAGAGTCTTAAAACAACACTCATTTATGATCTCGCCATTTCTGGGCGTTCAAAGTCCACGTGTGGCCCGGCCAGCGTGGCTCAGTGGTTGTGCATCGACCTAGGAACCAGGAGGTCAGGGTTCGATTCCCCGCCAAGGGCACAGGCCCGGGTTGCCGGCTCCTACCACAGTTTGGGGCGTGCAGGAGGCAGCCGGTCCCTGATTCTCTCATCATTCATGTTCTATTTCCCTCTCCCTTCTTCTCTGAAATCAACAAAATATATATATTTTTTAAATTTTTTTATTGATTTTAGTGAGGAAGGGAGAGGAAGGGAGACATTGAAACATCAATGATGAGAGAGAATCATGGATCGGCCGCCTCCTGCACGCCCCCCACTGGGGACGGAGCCTGCAGTCGGGGCCTGTGCCCTGACCGGGAATCGAACCGTGACCTCCTGGTTCCTAGGTCGACGCTCACCCACGGAGCGACGCCGGCCTGGTAAGAATTCCTTTTAAAAGGGGCTTCTGAGTCAATTTTCACAAGCGACAGACTGTCGGTGCCTGGAGCCATCACCTTGAAGTCTGAGCCGCCGCTCTGCCTGCCTGTGCGTCCACACGGCTTCCAGGCGGTCGGAAGTGACAACGCTTTCCGCTTTTATCTATTTTTTACGGCAGCCGGAGGCTCTTTTAAGGATCGCGTTCGAGTCAGGTAGTTACAGGGCCCCGTGCTGGGAGAAAACGTCTTGCTTGTTTTTCTTTTCAAAGAAAGCAATTCCCTGACGGTGAAAAAAAAAAAAAAAAGATTGTTTTCAAGAAAACGTCAAGTCCCCAGATTTCATGTAGACCCAAGCATGGACGTGACCCTGTCCACAGCCTGGCCTTGGTGTTGATTAATGATTTATATATATACTAGAGGCCTGGTGCACAAAATCTGTGCACAGGTAATGGCCCTAGGCCTGGCCGGTGATCAGGGTCGATCTGTGGGGTGATCAGGGGGGTCCCCCCATTGGCACCCACCTTGGCCGGCCTGATGCCGCCTGCTCGCCCCCCACCACCACCACCAACACCGCCTGGAGGCTGGGGGCAGCTCCTGCATTGAGTGTCTGCCCCCTGGTGGTCAGTGTGTGTCATAGCAACCGGTTGTTCTGCCAGTCATTTGTATATGAGGCTTTTATTCTATAGGATTTTTAAGAGAAAAAAATTTTTTTTCTTTTAATCTTTATTGATGAAAGGATTACCTAGGTCCTCCTTTTTTCGTCATTAATTTCTCCCAGCCCATTTCCGCCCCCCAACCCCAGGCCCTCACCCCCCAATTGTCTGTGCCCATGGGTGACGCATTTACTCATACACGTTCATTGGTTGATCTCTTCCCACCCAACCACCCACCCTCCCCCGCCTTCCCTCTGAGGTCCAACAGTCTGTTCGATGCTTCTATGACTCTGGCTCTATTTTTGATCATCTGTTTATTTGGTTCATTAGATCCCACAAATGAGTGAGATCATGGGATACGTGCCTTTCTCTGATTGGCCTATTTCACTCAGCATCATGCTCTCCGGGTCCCTCTGTGCTGTTGCAAATGGTGTGAGTTCTTCCTTTTTCAGGGCTGCGTAGTATTCCAGGAATTGATATAACCAGGAGGATCACACTCGATTTTATGTAAAACCATCCCGTTAAGCCTTGTGTTAACTGGTTATGGGTGTTTGCTCGCGGAATGCAATGGTGGGGAATGCCGAGGAGACGTCAGCATGGACTCCTTTAATCACTTCCTATCCCGTTTATCTTTCTTTTTTAAATTTTTCTTTGTTAATCCTCACCCGAGGACATTTTTCCACTGATTTTTAGAGAGAGTGGAAGAGAGAGGGAAAGAGAGAGAGAAACATCGATGAGAGAGAGAAACACATCGATGGGTTGCCTCCTGCACGTGCCCGGACCAGGGCCCGGGCCGGGGAGGAGCCTGCCACCGAGGTCCGTGCCCTTGACCAGATTCGAACCCGGGACCCTTTGGTCCACAGGCTGATGCTCTATCCACTGAGCCACAATGGCCAGGGCTGTCTTTCATTTTTAACTTTATTTTTTTCTTTTCTTCTTTTGGTTTTTGTTTGTTGTTGTTATTGTTAATAATCACCAGAGGATATTTTTCCATTGAATTTGAGAGAGAGAGAAAGAGAGAGACAGAGAGAGAGAGAGAAACATCGATGAGAGAGAGACACATCGATCAGTTGCCTCCCGTACACACCATGACCAGGGCCAGGGATCGAGCCTGCAACCAAGGTATGTGCCCTTGACCGGAATCAGAATCGAACCCAGGACCCTTCAGTCCGCAGACCGATGCTCCAACCACTGAGCCAAACCGGCCAGGGCCCTTTCACGTTTCTCTCGAAGAGCCCTGTCTAAAAAGGGTTTGAAAGTGTGTTTTAACCAATCCGCAGTATTTGCTGTCTTTCTCCCCGGCCCCTGATGTGTCCCCTTCCCCCACCCCTGTCGCACATTGTGCCAAAGCGATGCTTCCTAGGGTCTGTTACGGGTACCCCCTGAGCCCCGTCTCTGGACGTCGGAAATGACACAAAATAAATAAAAGCCGAAATCTAAGGACGTGAAGCCAACTTCAGTCGCCCATATCCCTCCAACAGCCAAAGGGCCCAGGGAACGGTCGGATCGCGAAATCGGCAAACGCAATAGACGTGGAGGCGTGATGGGGAAGGCGACCTCGTTGCTGTAGATCTGAGTGGTCGTTAAATAGAAAAAAATGGGGGAAATTTTTTTTTTCTGGCAAAACGAACGTGGTGTTATAAAGAGGTGTGCTTCTTTACCAACTATATATATATATATAAAAGCCTAAGCAACTTTCCGACAGTTTGACCGTCCGACCGGCCGCTATGACGTGCCATGACCACCAGGGGGCAGACACTCAACGCAGGAGCTGTCAAGCTGCAGTGATATATGTATATGTGTGTGTGTGTCTGAAATATATATTATGGATAGAAAACTTTCATTCATTTTATGCACAAAGTACAATATCAACTATGGCTTTTATATTTGTGTTTATTATTGGTTGTTAAAGTTATGGCTGAGGAATTTATTTCATAATTTTTTAAAAATATATTTTTATTTATTTCAGAGAGAAAGGGAGATGGAGAGAGAGAGAGAGAGAGAGAGAGAGAGAGAAACATCCATGACGAGAGAGAATCATGGATCGGCTGCCTCCTGCACGCCCCCTACTGGGGATCAAGCCTGCAACCCGGGCATGTGCCCTTGACCAGGAATCGAACCGTGACCTCCTGGTTCCTAGGTCGATGCTCAATCACTGAGCCACGCCGGTCGGGCCTCATATTGGTGATTTCTACCTTCTCTCTTTCCCTGTCTCCTGATCAGAATCACCAGTTTGCTCATTTGGTTGGGCCTTTTGAATAACAACCAATTATTGTTTGTGTCGAATTGCGCTATTACGTATTTGCTTTCTATTTCATTAATTTCTGGTCTGATCACTAGATTTTTTTTCCCCCTCTGCCTTCTTTTAAAAAAAAATATATTTTACCGATTTTTTACAGAGAGGAAGGGAGAGGGATAGAGAGTTAGAAACATCGATGAGAGAGAAACATCGATCAGCTGCCTCCTGCACGCCCCCTACTGGGGATGTGCCTGCAACCAAGGTACATGCCCTTGACCGGAATCGAACCCGGGACCCTTCAGTCTGCAGGCCGACGCTCTATCCACTGAGCCACACCGGTCAGGGCCTCTGCCTTCTTCTTGATTATTTACTAACTAGAGGCTCAGTGCACGAATTCGTGCACAGGTGGGGTCCCTTGGCCTGCCTGGCGATCAGGGCCGCGGGAGGTTGGCTGTGGGAGCGCGCTGACCACCAGGGGGCAGCTCCTGTGTTGAGCGTCGGCCCCCTGATGGTCAGTGTGTGTCACGGTGACCGGTCGTTCATTTGCTTAGGCTTTTATATATATAGGTCTTAGCGTCTTGAGATGGTGATGAGTTTATGAGTCTTGCGTCTCCTTTTGCTGATACTCTCACTTTCCCTCCACACGGCTGCAGGTGCAGCGGAAAGACCTGATGTGCATTTTTAAAAGATCGTTCATTTAAAACACTTTCTAATTTCTGTTGTGCTCGCTCCTTTTACTTGCGGATAATGCATATTTAAAAAAAAAAAAATCCAAACACCTGGGCCTTCCAAGTCGAGGGCACGGCGGTCGGAGACAGTGTTTCGGGCTTTGGAAATGTACGATGCTTGTCTTTCTCTAGCGGGCTTATTGTGCTCACCATCATGCTCGCCAGGTCCCTCCAGAATAGAGACAGAGAAGCAGAGGACGGACTGGGGGATTTCAGAGGGAAGGCGGGGGAGGGTGGCTGGGTGGGAAGAGATCAACCAATGAACTTGTGTGCGTATGTGCATCCCCCACGGACACAGGCGATAGGGCGGTGAGGGCCTGGGGTGCGGGGGGCAGGTTAGAAGACGTCAATAGCATAAAATATCAGGATGAAGGACTTTTCTGCCACCCCCCAAAATGCAAGAAAATCATCTACTCAGCTTCGAAAATTCCCATTCAGATTCACTGCTGTGGCTAAGAAAATTGCTATTTTAGCCCGGCCGGCGTGGCTCCGTGGTTGAGCGTCGACCTATACACCAGGAGGTCAGGGTTCGATTCCCGGTCAAGGGCACAGGCCCGGGTTGCGGGCTCCATCCCCAGTCGGGGGCGTGCAGGAGGCAGCCGATGGGTGATTCTCTCTCATCTCGGATGTTTCTGTCTCTCTCTCTCCCTCTCCCTTCCGCTCTGAAATGAATAAAAATATATTTTAAAAAAGGAAAATGCTATTTTTTAACGGATTCATATTCTTCTCTCGTCGGAAGATGAGAAGCTGTCACGTTCATGATGAGAAATACGTGTTCGTTCATTCGCCTCCACATCCCTGAGTCTCCATGAGCCGCCCTTGAAGGAGGCCTGTTCACACAAGAAGCATTTGAATTGTAGATCAGGGGCCGCCGCCCCGCAGGCGCGAGGTCACGCCGCTGCTTGTCAGCACCTCCGCGTGGTAATTTATGGGGTGTCGTTGCCAAGAGAGGCGTCTGATGGCTTTTTAATTACCCTCCGCGTCAGAGGACAGAGTGAAGTCGGGGGGGAGGCCAGTTCCCAGACGCAGGGAGAAAATGCTAGAAGCCGAGTAGAGATGGTCATGTTGCAACTAGAGGCCCGGTGCACGAAATTGGTGCACAGGTTGGGTCCCTAGTGGCTGCTGGCTATTGGCTGGGACCTTCTTTCATTCTGCACCGCCCCCTGGTGGTCAGTGCACGTCATAGCGAGCGATCGAGCTCCCTGTTGGTCGAGCTCCTGCCCAAGGGGACAATTTGCATATTAGCCTTTTATTATATAGGACTAGAGGCCTGGTGCACGAAATCCGTGCACTCGGGGGGCAGGAGGACCCTCAGCCTGGGTTGTGGGAGGGCGCAGGCCAGGCCAAGGGACCCCACCGCTGCATGATCGAGGCCAGGGAGGGACACAGGAGGTTGGCCAGCCAGGGAGGGACCGAGGGAGGGCTCCAGGGCGTGTCCGGCCCATCTCGCTCAGTCCCGATCAGCCAGACCCCAGCAGCAAGCTAACCTACCGGTCAGAGCGTCTGCCCCCTGGTGGTCAGTGCACGTCATAGCGACCGGTCAACCCGTTGTTCGGTCCTTTGTTTGGTTGTTCACTCGCGTAGGCTTTTATATATATAGATGGCATTTAATCAATAGCTACATAAGAACATGCATCATCTGGAATTTAAGACTTGAAATCATGCTAATTTCTCAGACTCCAAGCAAAATGTGGATCCCCTGAAAATACCAGCCATCCCAAGGATGTAAATAAAAAGCAATCAACATCGTAATTCCAGGCACTGGCAATTAAATCGTATTTTTTAAAATGTATTTTAAAAGACGGCGTCGAGAGAATGGTGACCGTTGAGCGATATATAGTTGGTCATCATAAACTACGTACGTGCGAGATTTGCGTCCCGGTGGAGAGATAACTTACCGGAAGATTTATGACTGGGCTTCAAACGCCGTCTCCCTCCCTCGCCCTACAGAAACGAAGGCGGCCTCAGACTCAATTGTACCGTGAGCATGTAATAACACATCGCAACAACCAGTATTTATTTTAACCAGGCGGCGATTCACCGGGGAGAATGAGTGTGAACGGTGATCAATAACGGAATGAGTTATGGAAACGGGAGAAAGCCAGGCCACAGAGAGAGACGTCACCAGGGCGTGATGCCTGGGGCCGGCTGTTTCTCTAAGGCAGACGGATATCCGGGGCTCACAAAGCGTTGGATATCTAGGGGGGGTGTGGCGTGCGTGAGAAATTCGTCCGGGATCTCTGATTACCTGGCAAGATTAAAGAGGCGTTCAAAGAACTTTCAAGAAAGATCAACTTCATTATTTTTTTAAAGTATGTTTTTGCTGATTTCAGAGAGAGAAAGGGAGAGAGAGAGAGAGAGAAACATCCATGAGGAGAGAGAATCATGGATCGGCTGCCTCCTGCCCGCCCCCTACTGGGGACTGGCCACCTTTGAATGTAAATATTTTCATCTCGAAGTGCTAACATTCAGAACTCAGGGAAGCCCCGCGTCGCTAAAAATCCTCTTAGCACATTTGTCTTCTGATGTTTTTGGTGGGTTTTAGTGGCGATGCTGAGATTCGATGCTGGAAAAAAAAAGGAAAAAAAAGAACATGATGGGTATTAGAATTTAAATAGAGGCCCAGTGCATGAAATTATGAAATTCGTGCACGGGTAGGGTCCCTGGTCCTGGCCGGCGATCAGAGCCGATAGAGGCCCTCCCTTTCCCAGCTGCAGGCTGCCACCCGTGGCCTTCCTTCATTCCATGCCGCCCCCTGGTGGTCAGCTCATGTCATAGCGAGCGATCGGTCTCCGGTCGAACTCCCGCGGGGACAGTTTGCATAATAGGCTTTGATATCTCTATAAATGTTTTTCTGGAAATGGGAGCGCTGCCCTTTGGGGAGATAATTCTGTGACATTCAGCGAGGAGGCCAGGCCACCGTTTATTCTTTGGACACGGATCCTGTCAAGTCCACATCTGGAAGCTGGTAAGAATCATCGGCTGGGTTTTCACAGGGGCCAATCCCCAGAGCTTTCGACGCAGAACCGAGCGCACGGTGAGGTACGGCCGGAGGAGACGAACCAGCAATAAACACAGGAATTGCAGCCCGGCCGGCGTGGCTCCGTGGTTGAGCCTCGACCCAGGAACCAGGAGGTCATGGGTTCGATTCCCGGTGAAGGGCCCATGCCCGGGTTTTGGGCTCCATCCGCAGTGTGGGGCGTGCAGGAGGCAGCCGATCCGTGATTCTCTCTCATTAAAACAGGAATTTTAGGGGACTACGGGCAGGTTCAGGGAATTTTTTAGAATTGGGGTCCTTGGGAAAAAATAGGGCTACAGACAGGGGGAAGGTACGTCTCCGTAACACAAGGAAGCCAGGTGCAGGGAGCAGCCACAGTTGCATTTACCTAAGACGAGGGAACTGGACGTAGCCAAAAAAAAAAAAGGTCTATATTTGCAAAATAAAGAAGGAGGATGGACACCCAGGAGAAATGGGAGGACAGTGAAGGGAATATTGACCAATCAGAGGGTGAGTCAGGGCAGGGAAAGTGCAGGCTTTATATAAACCGTGGAAACAGGAAGTCTGGGTGACCCTTTCCCGCTCCCCATGTGGGAGCCTGTCCTTGTTCTTCAATAAATCTCCGCCTTTGCTCCACCTCCTCTGCCCGGGGGCTCATTCTTCGACGCTGGCGGACAGAGAATCCGGCTTCCAGTCCAAAAATCCCGATTCATCGTCATGGATGTTTCTGTCTCTCTCTCTCCCTCTCCCTTCCTCTCTGAAAGCAATCCATAAAAATATTTTTTAAAATAATAGTAACAGCCCTGACCGGTGTGGCTCAGTGGATAGAGCATCGGCCTGCGGACTGGAGGGTCCCGGGTTCGATTCCCGCCAAGGGCATGGACCTTGGTGGCGGGCACATCCCCAGTGGGGAGCGTGCAGGAGGCGGCTGATGGATGTTTCTCTCTCATCATCGATGTTTCTAACTCTCTATCCCTCTCCCTTCCTCTCTGTAAAAAATCAATAAAATATATTTAAAAATAAAAAAGGCAAGAGCTTTCTTTAAAAAAAAAAATTAAGGGATAAAATCCACAGGATAGGAAAGACTTAGAGTTGGAGTGAGTTTTCCGAGCCGCGAATGTGTTGGAATCGCAGGTGGCTGGTGGGGACAGCTGGTGAGAAGTCCCTTTTAAAAGGAGTGAGGTTGGGGGTGAGGGGGGCCAGGGGGACAGAGGGCTGCGGGGGGAGGGGGGCCCTTGCCCCTCAGTTCCACCCCTAACCCTGCATCTGTCTCGAAAACACAGCCGCCCTCCCCCAAGGGCCGGGGTGGTGGGTGAACCTGGAATAATGCCACTCGGACCCACCCAGAGCCCTTGCCTGGCCCCCGCCTGGCGACAGGGGAATCCAGCATTCACACAGATTATGCAAATCCTTCTATTGTCCCCCGAAACGGAAAGCTCTGTGGATGGTGGCTGTTGGCGGCTGCATTTGAATGCTTGAAAGGAAATTCCTCTCTCTCTCTCTCTCTCTCTCTCTCTCTCTCTCTCTCTCTCTCTCTCCCTCTCTCTGTCTTGATTTCAATGCTTTCCCCAAGCTCCACTGAGCCTATAATCGGGCATCAAAGACTCGCTCCACTGCCCGTTGCCCCCCTTCTCACGAGACAGCAATGCAGCTGCCATATAATTAAGGCCGTTCCCGACCTTTTGCAAAGCTTTGCTGAGGCGCCCAGCCCTGGGCTCCCCCAATTCCTGGCCTCACCCAGGTCGTCTCTGTGCCAGTGCCCTCAGCCGAGGGGGTCCCTTTGCAAGCGTAGAGACGCCTGGGGTGTGGGCGAGGATGCATTCTGTCCCCTCCTTGAAGGAAATGAAAGCACAGCCTTCCAGGGACTTTCATGGGCGCGTAGACTTGGTCTAAAGCAAGTCCCAGCGGGTAGGGCATCGGCCTGCAGACCCAAGGGTCCCGGGTTCGAATCATGCCCGGGTTGTGGCCTCGATCCCCAGGAGGGGGCGTGCAGGAGGCAGCCGGTCCGTGATTCTCTCTCGTCATGGATGTTCCTTTCTCTCTCTCTCCCTCTCCTTCCTCTCTGAAATCAATAAAAATACATATATATTTAAAAAGAATTAGTCAAAAGCAATAAAAAAAAAGTGAGTGATGGGAACTGGGCCAGTCACATTCTGTCCCCAGAATCCATCTGTTGACGTCCTGATCCCCAGGAACTCAGAATGTAAGGCGTTAGGAGAAAGGGTCTTTAAAGGAGACATTTAGGCCCTAGCAGGTTTGCTCAATGGTTAGAGCATCAGCCCTCGGACTAAAAGGTCTCAGGTTTGATTCTGGTGAACGGCACATACCTGTCCCTGGGTTGGAGGCTCGATCCTCGGCCCCAGTCCGGGCATGTGCAGGAGGGAACCAATAGATGTGTCTCTCTCACATGGATTGTTTCTCTCTCTCTCTCTCTCTCTCTCTCCATTCCGCTATCTCAAAAAAAAAATCAAGTGAAAAAATATTCTCCATGGAAAAAACATCCATGATGAGAGAGAATCATGGACCGGCTGCCTCCTGCCACGCCCCCTACTGGGGATCGAGCCCGAAACCCGGGCGTGTGCCCTGGGCCAGAATCGAACCTGTGACATGCCCGGTCTGTTTGTTGCGGTGCCATGTTTATGTCTACACTAGAGGCTCAGTGCACGAAATTCACTCGGGGGGGGGAGGGGTCCCCTAAGCCCCGATTGTGAGAGGGCGCAGGCCAGGCTGAGGGACCCCACTGGTGCACGCTCAGTCCCGATCGGCCGGACCCCAGCAGCAAGCTAACTTACCGGTTGGAGTGTCTGCCCCCTGGTGGTCAGTGCACGTCATAGCGACTGGTCGACCGGTCGACTGTCTGCCCCCTGGTGGTCAGTGCACGTCATAGCGAGTAGGTGAGCAGCCTTAGCATATCATTAGCATATTACGCTTTGATTGGTTGAATGGCCGACCGGACAGTTAGCATATTAGGCTTTTATCATATTGGATTTTATTATTATTATTACTTTGTGTAGAATATATTTGTGTTGATTTCGGAGAGGGAGGGAGAGATAGAAACATCCATAATAAGAGAGAATCATGGATCAGCCGCCTCCTGCACGCCCCCTACTGGGGATTGAGCCCACAACCCAGGCATGTGCCCTTTGACCTGAATCGAACCCGGGACCCTTCAGTCCGCACGCCAACGCTCTATCCACTGAGCCACACCAGCCAGGGCTCCAACATCATTTAGATAAAGCACGTCCATCAGCTCTACCCCCGAGGGAAGAGTCTTTTATATAAATTTCTTCATCCCCCTGGATCTGAAGGCTTGTCGGTCGCTGGAAGTTTCCTGGCCTGTGTCGTCCGTGGCAGGCCTCCCGGTAATTGTGATATGGAACCCACGTTTCATGGAATCAAACTGACTTACGCCCGAATCTTGGCCTCTGTTTTGTTCCAGGCTTTTTTATTTTTTGTTCTTTTCGGTGAATGTTAATCCGGGCAGGGCCGGCCGGCCGGCGGCTGTCATGGGGGCATTTTGCCAACATCAGAGGTTGAAGAGGATGAGCCGTGGATCAAACTGCCTTCATGTCCCGCCTTTCATCGCGGAAAAGGCTCTTTATGCTGAAGTCTGTCTCGTCTCCATCCTGTCAGCTGCGGGGGTGGATTAGCCTCCGCGTCCGGGCAGCCTTGCCTCTGCCAACTCCTTCAGCGCCGAGTGATCATGATGGTCTGTCATCCGCCCGGGGGATCCGCGGGCCGCTGGGCCTCTCTCGTCTGTACGAGGCACGCTCTCCTGCTTCTCACCCCGATCCTCGATCCGGCCGCCGCGGTCCTACTGCGTGTCTGCCCCACGATGATTTCAGCTCCCAGTTCTGGGCTTTCGTGGAGTTTTCAGTGGACGGAAGGGGCCGCAGGCTGGCCTGACAAGGCTCCGGGATGGCCTTGTGCAAACTCAAAGACCTTCTAGGAAAATATCCGCGAGAGATGGTCTGGAAATTAAATATTTCCCTGCCCACAGTCAGGGTGGTAGTCATGTCCCAGGCCGGTAATTTTTCCCGACGAAGGTCAGCTTCGATCTTTACTGAGCCCATTTGTCCGTTGTCTCTGAGATGACATCCGTGTGAGAGGTCTGGGTAACTTGTAACATCTCCTTTTTTTTTTTTAATTTTTTTCCCGGGCCCCTCAGGGCGCAACAAGTGGCACCAGGACATTCCCTCGTTGTTATTGTTACCATGTTAATCGTCGGCTGCTCGTTATGTTAAACATATCTTATCCGAGAAAAAGAAAAGAAAAAAACAGAAAAAAATACATATCTATCCACCGAGCCAAACCGGTGGGGGCTCCAGGCACATTTCTTCGGTGTTAACGTAACCCGCCATTCTCCGTGTTTATACACGAGAGGCCTGGTGCATGAAATCCGTGCACAGGGAGAGGGGTCCCTCAGCCCAGCCTGCAGCCTCTCTAATCTGGGACCCCTCAGGGGATGTCTGGCGGCCAGTGTAGGGATCGGGCCTAAGCTGGCAGTCGGACATCCCTCTCGCAATCCGGGACCTCTGGCTCCTAACGGCTCATTTGCCTGCCTGCCGGCCTGATCACCCCTAACCACCTCTGCCGTTCTGATCGCCCCTAACTGCCCTCCCCTGCCAGCCTGGTCGCCTCTAACTGCCCTCCCCTGCTGGCCTGGTTGCCTCTAACTGCCCACCCCTGCCAGCCAGGTCGCCTCTAACTGCCCTCCCCTGCCGGCCTGGTCACCCCTAACTGCCTCTGCCTCGGCCCCTGCCACCGTGGCTTTGTCCGGAAGGACTTTCGGATGGACGTCCAGAAGATGTCCGGTCTAATTAACATATTACCCTTTTATTAGCATAGATTGCAATCAAAGGAAGGGGTGTAGGTGGGTTACATGAAATCCATTGGTGATGGTCTAGGGAGGCGGGAGCAAGCAAAGCGGGGATACCCCTGGGATTGGATAAGAAGTAAAATGATGGACACACGCTTAGGCGGGCGCAGGGACCATGAACAGGATAATAATGAAGGGATTTATGGTCTCCGTCCTGGCGCCCAGCACAGTAGGTGGTGCCCCAGGGGCCACAGAAAAAGGGAAGTTACCAGGTACCCAGACACTTCAAGGCTGTGTGATCACAGATGCAAACGGACAGACAGGCTCCGTGAGGGCGAAGGTTGACCTTGTCAGTGACCTTGTCTGCCTCGGAGGTGACCACCCACCATAAACTGCTTTTAGTTGAAGGTTCATTTCAGGCCATCCTTTGGGGGCGACGTTAGGGCTCTGGGTTTGCAGGACCCAGGCCTCCCCGAGCCGGTCCAGTCAGCCTGTGGCCCCTTCCGTCCACATGGCTCTACCGCACCTCGCCGTCCCCTGAAATTACCTATTAATGTTCCTGGTTATTTTTTTTCCCCGTATCTCCCATGTCCACCCGATGCCCAGCACGGCGCAGGGGCCTGCAGACCTCACACATGCATGTTGGACGCTGACGTTGGCTAATTGGATTTGAGGAGGAGGAAGGGACTTGGGGGGGGGGGGGGGGGCGGGTGAGAACAGAAGGTCTTTTATCTCCGGCCCAGTGACCACCTCGGCATCGTCCTTGGCCTCCGTTTTCTTCGTCTAAGGCGCGGATTCTAGAAAGAAGCACCTTTGTCTCTGAAAAGGTCTGTTTCTCTTTGCTCGAGGGGATGGTGCTGGTCATGGATGACTGAGTAGCAATAGTGCAATAATCAAGAGCCTTCAGCAACGGGGTGGGGGTATCGGGGTGAGGGCAGACTGCAGGGGGCCAATGGGGGGGGGGAAAGGGGACATTTGTAATACTTCCAACAATAAAGAATTATCTGTATATATAAAAGGCTAAGCGACCGTCTGACCGTCCGACCGGATGCTATGATGTACAATGGCCACCAGGGGGCAGATGCTCTGACCAGTCGCTATGACGTGCACTGACCACCAGGGGGCAGGTGCTCTGACCAGTCGCTATGACGTGCACTGACCACCAGGGGGCAGGTGCTCTGACCAGTCGCTATGACGTGCACTGACCACCAGGGGGCAGACGCTCTGACCAGCCGCTATGACGTGCACTGACCACCAGGGGGCAGCTCCTGCATTGAGCGTCTGCCCCCTGGTGGTCAGTGCGCGTCATGGCGACCCGTGCTTCTGCCTTTTATTCTATAGGATTGATTTCAGAGAGAGGAAGTGTGAGGGGAAGAGAGACGGAAACATCCGTGATGAAGGAGAATCCTGGATCGGCTCCTTCTGGATGCCCCCTACTGGGGATGGAGGCCACAACCCGGACATGTGCCCTGACCGATACCGGCGCGTGCGGCCCTGAAGACGTTTGCATGGCTTTAAGTATATGATTATTCCTTACCAGAAAAAGAAAAAATCATTTTCTCTTTTCTGTATAAAGAGAGGTAAGCAGAAACCATGTCATAAAGTTGCAGGGAGAGCTATACGTCTCCAACAAATTAAATTTTACGGAGCCTCAGATGTGACGTCGCAAATTCGGAGAGATGAGCGAGTTACGTTTCACGGAACGCCCCATGAAAACGAAGCAGCGTCGCTCTTAACAGACAAAGATGTGTTTATAGGCCGCCGATTCCCGCTCCGTGTTCCGATCATAGCCGGCGATTAATCCGGCAGCTCGGACCATTAGCTCTTCGATGGGCGACGTCGGCCGTATAAATCATATTCTCGTGTTTTCCTTCTCCACTCACCACCTCTTCACGTATTGTTGCCTGAGAGCAAATGCTTTCTCATTGTGTCTTTCAGCTTCTCTGTGAACTGTTCTGCAGGGTTTATAAAACCTGGAAAACGTTGCCCTGGCTGGTATGGCTCAGTAGATAGAGCGTCGGCCTGCAGACTGAAAGGTCCGAGGTTCTATTCCGGCCAAGGCCACGTGCCCCAGTTGTGGGCTCGATCCCCATTAGGGGGCGTGCAGGAGGCAGCCCATCCATGATTCTCTCTCATCATGGATGTTTCTATCTCTCTCTCCCTCTCCCTTCCTCTCTGAAATCAATCCTATATAATAAAAGCCTAAAATGCTAAGTGTCAGGTCTACCAGCCGGCCGTTCAACCAAAGTGTAATATGCTAATGATATGCTAAGGCCGCTCAACCACTCGCTATGACGTGCATTGAACACCAGGGGGCAGACAGCCGACTGGTCGACCAGTTGCTCTGATGTGCACTGACCACCAGGGGGCAGACAGCCTATGGGTCAATCAGTCGCTATGACGTGCACTGACCACCAGGGGGCAGACAGCCTATGGGTCAATCAGTCGCTATGACATGCACTGACCACCAGGGGCAGATGCTCCGACCGGTAGGTGAGCTTGCTGCTGGGGTCCGGCCGATCGGAACTGAGCGAGACGGGCCGGACACACCCTGGAGCCCTCCCCTGGTCCCTCCCCGGCTGGCCAACCTCCCGCGTCCCTTCCTGGCCCCGATCGTGCACCAGTGGGGTCCCTCGGCCTGGCCTGCGCCCTCTCGCCATCCGGGACCCCTCGGGGGATGTCGGGGAGCCGGTTTCAGCCTGATCCCGGAGGCCAGGCCGAGGGACCCCACTGGTGCACGAATTCGTGCACCGGGCCTCTAGTAAAGAAATAAAAATAAATAAATAAAAATCTATAAAATGTTGGGGAGGTTGGTTTGCATGTAATGGCATCGTTAGCAAAGCCATGGAGGATCATGTACCCGATGTGCTATTCCATACATAACCCTAGACTGTGTCCTTTATGAATCAATAAAAAATTTACAATTGTTCATTACAAACCTCTGTTTTCTATCAAAATTACTTCTTGCGTGAATTTTGGGACGCCCTTTCTATCTCCCTCCCGCTCCCTTCCTCTCTGAGATCTATACAAATAAACGTGAAATAAAAAATAAAGACACCCTGAGATATGATACGTCTCGCGTCCCGGGCTCGTGGTACCCGGCTGGGTCGGGCCGGGCCGAACCCAAGCCCCCCATACCCACCCCCACACCCCAGCCCCGCGTCCCTCTCGCGGCCGCGGGCCTTTTGCTTCCTGCGTTCTGTTCCCCACCGCCGTCCGGAATGCATCTGCCCGGGTCCGGTCGATGCCGGGTAAATGGATAAAAATTGTATTTTCCAGGCAGTTCAGACGGTATTGATCGGGGAGCAGAGGTGATCCCCTATTGATCGGTGGCGAGCCGGCCCTGCTGGCCCTGGGAGAGGCGGACAGAAGTCCCACGTGGCCAAGGGGCCGAGGGGGCGTCCGGGAGCCGCTTAATTCTGCGAATGTCTCGTAAGAGGCCCTCGTCGGCCGACCCATCAGCCGGCCTGTGGTCCGTCAGGAAAAGCTGGGAGCAAGTAAATGAGGGGGGGTGAGGGTACCCCGCCTCCTCGGTGGGCTGACCTCCTCCATTAACACCTGATGGGATTCAGCCTGCCTTTTGTGATTGGAGACAGGGACAGGCCGCCTGGGCCAAAGCCACCTGGGGGTTTCCCGGTAACGGACGGACGGACGGACGGACGGACGAGGGAGAAACCCATCTCTCTCTCTCTCACCTATTTTTCTCTCACCATTTCTTGCAGGGAAAAGACTCATGGATGGTTTTCTCCAGCGATCAGCCTTGAAAAAGACTGCCTAGCCCCGGCCGGTGTGGCTCAGGGGTTAGCGCGTCGGCCTGCGGACCGCAGGGTCCCGGGTTCGATTCCCGGTGAAGGGCCCGTGCCTGGGATGTGGGCTCCATCCCCAGTAGGGGGCGTGCTGGAGGCAGCTGATTCATGATTCTCATCCTCGATGTTTCTCTCTGTCTCTGAAATCAATACAATATATATATATATTTTTAAATATATTTATTTATTGATTTCAGAGAGGAAGGGGGAGAGAGAGGGAGGGAGAGAAACATCAATGATGAGAGAGAATCACGGATCGGCTGCCTCCTGCACGCCCCCTACTGGGGATCGGGCCCGCAACCCGGGCATGTGCCCTTGACCGGGAATCGAACCCGGGACCCTTCGGTCCGCAGGCCGACGCTCTATCCACTGAGCCACACCGGGCAGGGCAATAAAAATATATTTTTAAAAAAAGAAAGAAAAACCGCCTAATGACAGAAGGTCCTTTAAAAAAAACCCGGAGTTGGCGGGAGGGACGTGCGTTGGTGAGAAAAGCCGGCGGAAAGGGGTGTCGTTGGGGGTAAATTATTTAAGAGGCGTGCGGAGCGGCCGCGATGGTTATACCTTGGGAGGCAGCCAGAAAACGCTGAAAACGGAAGGATTGTAATGTGATCAATACTCCAGTGAATAGCTTGCCTGAGGGGGTGGGAGGAAAAAAACAAAAAAAAACATGGTGTGGATAGAATGTGGTCGACATATAATTAAGGGCAGAGTTTCGGAGACGGAGTAAAAAGCTTTAACGAATGAACAAACGAGTCTCCAGTCCCATGTGGGATGGGGTTTTACCCTGATGCTGTTTTTTTATTTTATTTTATTTTATTTCATTTTATTTTAATTACAAGACAGAGCCCCTGGCCGGGCTGCTCAGTGGTTAGCGCGTTGGCCTGCGGACTGAAGGGTCCCAGGTTCGATTCCCGGTCAAGGGCACAGGCCCGGGTTGTGGGCTCGATCCCCAGTCGGGGGCGTGCAGGAGGCAGCCGGTCCGTGATTCTCTCTCGTCATCGATGTTTCTATCTCTCTCTCTCTCTCTCTCTCTCTCTCCCTTCCTCTCTGAAATCAATAAAGATATATTTTTAAAAAATAGTAATAATAAAATAAATAGATAGAAAATGTCAGGAAAGAAATCGATGGAGAAATATCCCTATAAAAGGGATCGGGGACTAAATGCATGTGAACCGTGAAGAAGTGTGTGTGTGAGTGAATAATTAAAGTGTGCGGTGCCCACACAATACACTCCTACTGGGGAGCCTGCGTCTTATTATCCAAAATATACCCCCGGACAGATAGGCTAGCGCAGTGGTTCTCAACCTTCCTAACGGCGCAACCCTTGAATACAGCTCCTCATGCTATGGGGACCCCCAACCATAACATTATTTTCGTGGCTACTTCATCACTATATCTATATCATCTATATCTATATCTATATCTATATCTATATCTATATCTATATCTTTATCTTTATCTATATCATCTATATCTATATCTATATCTATGTCATCTAAATCTATATCTAATCTATATCTATATCATCTATATCTATATCTATACCTATATCTATATCATCTATATCTATATCATCTATATCTATATCTAATCTATATCTATGTCATCTATATCTATATCTGTATCTAATCTATATCTAGATCATCTATATCTATATCTATATCTATATCTATATCATCTATACCTATATCTATATCTATATCATCTATATCTATATCTATATCTATATCTATATCTATATCTATATATCTATCTATGTCAGCGGTTCTCAACCTTCCTAATGCCGCGACCCTTGAATACAGCTCCTCATGCTGTGGGGATCCCCAACCATAAAATTATTTTCGTTGCTACGTCATCACTGTCATGTTGCTGCTGTTATGAATCGTCATGGAAACATCTGATCTGCAGGATGGATTTTCATGGTTACATATGGAACATCATTAAAGCACAGTGATCAATCACAAAAACAATATGTAATTATAGATGTGTTTTCTGATGGTCTTAGGCGACCCCTGTGAAAGGGTCTTTCTACCCCCAAAGGGGTCGCGACCCACAGGTTGAGAACCGCTGCTCTAGAATAAAGAGCTAAAATGCTAATTGGGCCAAACTGCAGAAGGACCATCCGGACGGCTTCTGGACGAAGCCGGGGCTGCGAGGGCCGAGCCCCTGGCACGAATTTCATGCATCGGCCCTCTAGTCTATGTATATAACAGCCTAAGGGACCGTTACGACCCAACAATCGGACCGACCAGTCAACCGGTCGCTATGACACGCACTGACCACCAGGGGGCAGACCCTCAATGCAGGAGCTGCCCCCGGGTGGCCACTCCCACAGTTAACCCCGTTGGCTGGCCAACCTCCTGTGATCCGTCCCCCTGTCTCTCCTCCCAGCCGCCGGGCCCCAATCGGCCCGGCCCCAATCGGAACTGGACGAGATGGCCTCGATCGGCCCTGATCGCCAGCCAGGCCTGCGGACACCACCCCTGCACGAATTCGTGCACCGGGCCTCTAGTATTTAATATTTTGGAACTATTTTCCTTTCAGCATTTTCCGCACTTACAGAAAGGTTGCAGAAATAGGGCACAGAATTCCTGAATACATCGTACCTAGATTCACCGATTGTTTATATTTCGTGCTATTTTCATTCTCTCTCTCTCTCTCTCTCTCTCTCTCTCTCTTTCTCTCTCTCTCTCTCTCTACTGACCATTGAAAGTTAAAACTAAGGTTTTCTGCCCGGCTAGTGTGGCTCAGTTGGTTGAGCATCGACCTGTGAACCAGAAGGTCCTGGATTCGATTCCCGGTCAGGGCACATGCCCGGGTTGCGGGCTCCATCCCCAGTAGGGGGCATGCAGGAGGCAGCCGGTCCGTGATTCTCTCTCATCATGGAGGTTTCTCTCTCTCTCTCTCCCTCTCCCTTCCTCCATGAAATCAATACAAATATATTTTTTAAAAAATTATGAGAGAGCCCAGACCGGTTTGGCTCAGTGGATAGAGCATCGGCCTGCGGACGGAAGGGTCCCGGGTTCGATTCCCGGTCAAGGGCACATGCCCCGGTTGCAGGCTCGATCCCCAGTGGGGGGCGTGCAGGAGGCAGCTGATCGATGTTTCTCTCTCATCGATGTTTCTATCTCTCTATCCCTCTCCCTTCCTCTCTGTAAAAAAAAATCAATAAAATATATTTTTTTTAAAAAATGATGAGAGAGAATCACGGGCCGGCTGCCTCCTGCACGCCCCCTACTGGGGATGGAGCCCGCAACCCGGGCACGTGGCCTTGACCGGGAATCGAACCCTGACCTCCTGGTTCGTAGGCCGGCGCTCACCACTGAGCCACACTGGCCGGGCCATTCATTTTTATGTTTATGTTTATTCCTTCTTTTCCATTTTACCCGCTGTGCACACAGGGCACGCGCGATTGTTACTTAGCCGCTGAAGATGGGTCCTGTGTTTGTCGGAACGCCGCAGCGTTATGCACAGGCACTTCCTGTGTCTGCTCACGAGAACGCAATGCACATCACCTCGTTGGCAGGTCCGCACCCTCCCTCGCACTTCGCGGATCACACGGCTTTGTTTCCGTGAGCCGTCTCTCTCTCTGCTGAGCCTCCTGGTTGCATTAGCACGTTTTGAATTATATAAAAAGGCATTTTATTTAAAATAAAAAAAATATAAGGTGGTTCTCCTATGACATCGACGAGGCCTGGGGGGAAATGAGTCTTTATAAAGGGTGTCCCAAAATTCACGCAAGAAGTAATTTTGATCGAAAACACAGGTTTGTAATGAAAAATTGCAAATTTTTTATTGATTCAAAAAGTATACAGTCTAGGGTTATGTATGGAATAGTGTATCGGGTCAATGGCCTCCACGGCTTTGCTGGCACAGACGCACACTTTTGTTGAAATTTTCCATGACCATAAATGTGGTCATTTATGTTTTCCATAAATGTGGCTGAATTTCGTTGGTACAGCACTCAATTTCCTCCTTCAAGGCGTGGGTGGTCGTGGGCCTGTTGTCATAAACTATATGCTATGCCATACGTAACCCTATACTGTCTACTTTATGAATCAATAAAACATTTACAATTTTTCATTATAAACCTGTGTTTTCTATCAAAATCACTTCTTGCGTGAATTTTGGGACACCCTTTTACAAATGCTTTCAAACCACATCTTCTCGTTCCGTGTCCCTTCGCCACTTAGTAAGGGCATTTCTTCCAAAAGCAGCGAGAGACAGACGGCGTGGAAATGAGGGCGGCTCCCCGAGTTCCTCGGCGACAGAATCGCTCGTTCGACGATCCCTCCCCTGAGGAATATTCTGAATGAATTGGACCAGGGCTGCCCGCCCTTAGCAATGAACTCACCAGTGTTTCGTGTTGTTTCCATTTAATTTTTTATTTTTTTTACATGCAATAGACATTAATATTTCAAGTAAACATTAATATTTCAAGAAAAACCATCTAGCCCTAGCCACTTTGGCTCAGTGGATAGAGCGTCGGCCTGCGGACTGAAGGGTCCCGGGTTCGATTCCCGGTCAAGGGCATGTACCTTGGTTGCGGACACATCCCCAGTGGGGGATGTGCAGGAAGCAGCTGATCGATGCTCCTCTCTCATCGATGTTTCTAACTCTCTCTCTCTCCCTTCCTCTCTGTAAAAAAAATCAATAAAATATATTAAAGAAAAAAAAATATTTCAAGAAACAACACCTATATATATAAAAGCCCAGCCACCGTTATGTCGGAACGACTGCTCGCTATGACGCACACTGACCACCAGGGGGCAGACGCTCAACACAGGAGCTGCCCCCGGGTGGTCAGGCAACTCCCCCAGCAGGCCAGCCGGTTTCGGCCCGATCCCCGCAGGCCAGGCCGAGGGACCCCACCGGTGCACGAATCCGTGCACTGAGCCTCTAGGACATAAATAAAAGACAAGGCGTGGTCGTCAATGCTCCCTTGGGCTGTGTGTGATGAGGCCCATTTCCAGAGGAGCAGACGGGAGAGGGGGGGAGGCGGCGCAGCCGCTGGGCTGCGGGCCAGGACTCCGGTCATTGTACTTGCAAATGAGCTAATAATTATTGGAGATCCTGTGCTCATCAGCGAAACCTTGCAAGCGGCTGCTGACAGGCGCTCGCGGGTAATTAAGGTGAAGTGCGGAATTTGCATACTTTCGCGCGCTGATCCTCGTCTGCGAGGCTCTCTCTCTGGATACAGACCCGGAGTTGGTATCAAGAGGCAGTGGTCCATGGTTGAGCGTCCACCTAGGAACCCGGAGGTCACGGTTCGATTCCCGGTCAAGGCCACATGCCCGGGGTGCGGGCTCCATCCCCAGTAGGGGGCGTGCAGGAGGCAGCCGGTCCGTGATTCTCTTGTTACCTCGTCAGCAACAACCACTTCTAGTTATTATGTCTCCACAGCCCAAACCTACAGCCCGGGCTTCCCTCCAGCCCTGGCTTCGTCCGGAAGGATGACCGGAATGACGTGCGGAAGGACGTCCGGTCTAATTAGCATATTACCCTCTTATTACTATAGACTAGAGGCCTGGTGCATGGAAATTTGTGCACTGGGGGGTGGGGGGGGTTCCTCAGCCCAGCCTGCTGCCCCTGCTCACAGTCCGGGAGTCCACGGGGGATGTCCTACTGACGGCTTAGGCCCGATCTCCGCAGGGAGAGAGCCAAGCCGCAGTCTGGCCTCCCTTCACGGGAGGCGACCAGACCGATCAGGGGAAGGTGCAACCCATCACCCTGCCGCTGCCGCTGATTCTGCCTGCCCTTTGCCCTCGCAGCCGCCGCGGCTTTGTCCGGAAGGAATTCGGCTGTCCGGTCTAATTAGCATATTATGCTTTTATTATTACAGGTTATAGACTGAGAGTCACCCCTACCCAGTTGGGCTCAGTGCATAGAGCATCAGCCTTCAGATCATAGGGTCCCGAGTTCGATTCCCGGTCAGGACACATGCCCGGGTTGCGGGCTCCATCCCCGGTGGGGGGCGTGCAGGAGGCAGCCGGTCCATGATTCTCTCTCCTCCTGGATGCTTCTCTCTCTCTCTCCCTCTCCCCCTTCCTCTCTGAAATCAATAAAGAAATATATTTAAAATAATAATAACGGAGCGTCGCTTTGGCAGCGAGCCGGGCCTCTGGGTTCTGCGGTGGGTTTTTTCTTCCATCGCTGACCGTCTGGGTAGAATAAGAGGGATCGGGGGTGTGGGCTCGGGGGGAAGAGCAGGAAGCAAACGGTCCGTGGTTTTAAGCACCGATTCTGTGCAGAAACGGAGGCTGAGGCTGGTCCGCGGAACGCCGACCCCGAGGACCATTCAGCCGGCGGTTGATCGGACGGTTTGGGGACGGGCCGTACGGCAGGATCGGGGGTTTTCTCCGTCATCTGCGACATCTAAGCGTCGCCAACCAAAGATCAGGATCGTCCCCTGCGGGGGGTCCTTTGTGTGGGGGCTGTTTGGTCTGGGATTTTGTCCTGTGATGCCAGGCGCGGGCCCGTCAAAGCGTTCTTCCCTGTGATCGCGGTGCCCCCTGGGCCCTCCGTCAGGAGAGGGATGGGGTGGGCGTGTGTGATGTCCCCTTCATCCAGGTCTTACAGAGAAAGGCATGCGGGCCCTTTGGTGTCTGGCTTCGGAGACGGAGGACCGTGGTCACCCCCCCCCCCCAGGAATTTCTGGGGCGCCCGGCGGGGGTGCAGTGAGGAAGCCAGCCGGCCGACGGCCCCTGAAGCAGAGGGACTCGAGCTAGAAATGTCAGGGATGAGAGAGAATCACGGACCGGCCGCCTCCTGCAGGCCCCCGAGTGGGGATCGAGCCCGCAACCCGGGCAGGTGCCCTTGACTGGGATTCGAACCCGGGACCCTTCAGTCTGCAGGCCGACGCTCTATCCACTGAGCCACACCGGCCGGGGTCTTGTTTTTCTTTGTAAAATGCAAGGCCGGGCGGACGTCAGGGCTGTCAAAACGCAGCTGCGGGTCCGACCGTCTGACATTGACGGCATCACCCGTGGGTGCAGAGGATAGTACGGGCGAGGCTGGGGGTGGGGCAGGGGTTGGAGGGCGGGGGGCAGAAAGGGACCAAAGGGGGGCTTTTGTCATACGGTCGACCGTGAAAAAGGGGCGAAGGTTGGGGAGGCGCGGGGGACAGCTCGGTCATGTCAGCGATAAGAACAATTTAAGTTAAAAAAGCAAGAGAGGGCACTGCTTCGCCTCATGCAAAACCTCATAAATTTTTGGTCAAGTTTTCTTTTTTTTTTAATATATTTTTACTGATGCCACAGAGAGCGAGGGAGAGGCAGGAGGAGAGAGGGAGAAACATCCACGATGAGAGAGAGTCACGGATCGGCGGCCACCTGCACGCCCCCCACTGGGGATCGAGCCTGCAACCCGGGTACATGCCTTTGACCGGGATGGAACCCGGGACCCTTCAGTCCACAGGCCGGCGCTCTATCCACTGAGCCACACCAGCCAGGGCCATGTTGGTTCTCGGTGGCCCCTCGTCCTACTTCGCTTCTCAGGTAGAGTGTCGGCCGGGTGTTCGGTCCTTCCGCAAAGCTTTGTGCTGCATCAGCGTTTTGTTGTTGTCCATTCTCACCTCAGGATATTTTCCCATTAATTTTTATGTATATTTCATTTTTAAAAATATATATATTTTTTATTGATTTAGGAAGGGAGAGGGAGAGAGAGAGAGGGAGATGTCAATGATGAGAGAGAATCATGAATCGGCTGCCTCCTGCACGCCCCCTACTGGGGATGGAGCCCACAACCCGGGCACATGCCCTGACCGGGAATCGAACCCTGACCTCCTGGTTCATAGGTCGATGCTCAACCACTGAGCCACGCCGGCTGGGTACGATGCATTTTTTTAAAAAAAAATATTTTATTGATTTTTTACAGAGAGGAAGGGAGAGAGACAGAGAGTTAGAAACATCGATGTGAGAGAAACATCGATCAGCTGCCTCCTGCACACCCCCTACTGGGGATGTGCCCGCAACCCAGGTACATGCCCTTGACCGGAATCGAACCCGGGACCCCCCAGTCCACAGGCGGACGCTCTATCCACTGAGCCAAACCGGTTTCGGCGGATGCATTTTTTAAGAATCTCAAAGTAAATACCATCTGATGTTTTCTACACCTACGGATCTTTAGATCTAGTTATCCTATATAATAAAAGCCTGATATGCTAAGTGTCCGACCATCCGACCGGTCGACCAGTCGCTATGACGTGCACTGACCACCAGGGGGCAGACCCTTCGACCTGTAGGTTAGCTTGCTGTTGGGGTCCCGCTGATTGGGACTGATCAAGACGGGCTGGACCCGCCCTGGAGCCCTCCCACGGTCCCTCCCCGTCCCCCATCATGCACCAGTGGGGTCCCTCGGCCTGGCCTGCGGGGGTCAGGCCGAAACCGGCTCTCTGACCTCCCCCGAGGGACCCCGGATTGCGAGAGGGCGCAGGCCAGGCCGAGGGACCCCGCCGGTGCACGAATCCGTGCACCGTGCCTCTAGTTTAATATAAATTTGCACAGCTGTTTAGGGTCCTGAACATGACCTTTTATTGTTCTTTCGTGGGAGTTGGTTGCTAAGCTATCTTTTCGACGTGGGAATTCTGTCCGTATGTAACCACCTGTCCTGCGGGCTGGTCCTGGCATCGCTTGGAGCTGACGCTCAGAATATAAGATATTTTTATCGTTTTTTGTTGCCGTTCGGTGAATTCCGTCCGGCGTCCAACCACACAGATGCCCTTACTTACCAAACTGCTTATAACTAAGCAGGAACAACCCGTGAAAAGCTGCGGCTGCCATTCTCGAAAACACAGAGTTGCGGTGGGAGAGACGGGGTTTCTGTGTCGTCCCTGTGTTATTCGTCTCTAACGGGAAACCGTGGAAACCGGGCGGGAAGCGAGCGCAGACGATTCGTTTCGTGATCTGGGAAGAGACTCCGCTAATGGGGAGCGGCAGGGGGAGAGGCAGGTCGAGTGATTCAAGCTGAAGTTCCCGGAGGAAACGATTTATAAGGAGGGTCTGAGAGAAACGGAAATACACCCTGAAGACAAGATCGGCCGAGATTGAATTTGATGCAGAATTTTTTTGGTTTTGGGGTTTTTTAAAAATATTTTTTATTGATTTTTTCAGAGAAGAAGGGAGAGGGATAGAGAGTTAGAGACATCGATGAGAGAGAAACATCGATCAGCTGCCTCCTGCACACTCCCTACTGGGGATGTGGCTGCAACCCAGGTGCCTGCCCTTGACCGGAATCGAACCCAGGACCCTTCAGTCCGCAGGCCAATGCTCTATCCACTGAGCCACACTGGTCAGGGCTGATGCGGAACGTTTTGAGGCCCCAGGATTTATTCCACCATGTCACTATGACAGGGAGACGCATAGAATACAGAATTATTTTTTCAAGAATTTGCATGTAGAGCAAGAATTGGATAGCTGGGGAGAGTCACGCACAGTTGGAAATATCATAGGAAAGAAATTTAAATTGAATGTCGAATAGCATTGCACCACGAAATATGGACGAACGGCGCTAGATGGGAAATAATTAAAAGCAGCAACAATTAAGAGGTTAAAAAAATTGGGGATGCAAACACAACTTTGAAGGAGTTGTCTCAGCCGGGATTTGGGAAATTTTAGGTCTGAAATGAAGGGAACTGGGTGAAATTGGCATATAATTTTGAGGAGAGACAACGGTTAGCCTTGAACCAAAAAAAAAAAAACAAAAGCCGTCTCTGAGACACCTGTGTGGAGGGAACACTGTTCTTTAAAGAGATTCTCCAACTCTCCTTGAACACCATGCTTGTCATACAATTTGGACCAATCACCAGTTAAAACCAAGCAGAGCAATCGCAATCCCTGTCTGGTTGGCGGGAGTTGATAAGTAGATGTCTCTGGATGGGGGGGTCCAAAGCTGTCTCCAGGGATGAATCGTAGCTTTTTTTGGAAGAGAGGGGAGGAGGGACACCTTTGCAAGTTTATGCCCTGCTTTGGGGAATATAAAGGGAGTGCATAGAGTTTTTCTTTCTTTTTTTATTGTTGACACTATTACAGATGTCTCCTATTTTTTTTCTCTCTTTGCCCACCTCCACCCATCCCCTGCCACCTTCTCTCCCACCGTCCTTCACCTCACTGTTGTCTGTGTCCATGGGCTGTGCATGTATGTTCTTTGGCTCATCATTTGACCTTCTCTTATCCAGTCTCGTATCTGCTTTCTCTCAGTAGCCTTCAGCTCAAATAATTCGTATGCCAAAGTGGCATATTGGGGGTGGGTGGGGTGGGGGGTGGGGGGTGGGGTGTGTGTCACAATTTGCCACCCTTCACTAGAAAATAGGCAGATTGTCCAAATTAATTTCATACGTGAGTAAAACGTTGCTTTTAAAATTGGATAGTAAACGTAGGAACAAGAAAACTGAATAATTTTTCTTTTTGGACGCCCATGGGGAATTCTAAATAAAACGTTGGCAGACAGCGTGCAGTTCTAATGCCAATGGATATGATAAGCCAGTAGAATTTATTTCAGAAATGAAAAAATAGTTTCAACTCCAGGAATTGCATCATGAAGTATAATTCATGATAATGTGAAATGAACGAGAAAAAAATTCATGTTTCTACATCAGTCGGCCTCCCATTATGACTTGATAAAGAAAATAGCTCTTGCAAATAAGAAAATCTAAGTGAAACAGATATAGAGACAAAGTACTTACCTATGATAAATATTATTGACCTGAAATAGCAGTCATCACTGTCAATGACATTCTGGAGAATTTTTATTTTATTTAGGACGGAGCTGTGACTTCAGTTCTCGTCGCTGTGATTAAATTCCTTTTGTTTCGTTTAGATAGTCGAACACCAAGCATTTATTGTCATATTAGAAGATGAGAGGATTATTTCTGTTTGCAGACGGTTAGACTGAGAAACACCAACTAGAATCAAGCCAGTCTGACCGGGGTAAGTCTACAACATCAGTACAATTTATATACACGAGTCAATAGCATTTTTTTTTTTCTCTCTGCAGTGATGACAGTATCTTAGGAAACAATAAGAATTAACCAACTCATCATCGGGCCGAAAACGAGGTGTATTGAAATAAATGTAATAACAATGTTGTAGAATTTACGTGCAGAAATCTGCAGAAATGTTAAGTAAGTGCAAAATGCAAAATCTGAACGTGCGTAGAAATAGTTCAAAGCCTCAGAGGCAAAGGTCTAGTTTTACAAAAGCACAAATATCTAAATTGAATGCGTTCCGATAGCATTCCGTGAGTGGGGGAAGAGGGAAAAGATAAAGATGACATTTCTTAGCTTCCCGAGGATACGGTGAAAAAGAATCCTGTTCGTGCAATGATTTTCGTGTGTGTGTGTGTGTGTGTGTGTGTGTGTACGCTATATTTTATCTGGAATTAAAAAATTAAGGCCCTCTCAGGTGAGGGATGCTAATAAAAAGATTAAAATAGATAATATTGGTGAAGCAATGGCTAAATATATTAATTAAGCAGAAGAGATTACTGATATATGTATATATATACTTAAGTACACATATTAAATATATGTGTACATATATATATACACGTCTATACTGGTAAAAGGGTAATATGCTAATTAGACCAGACATCTTCTGGACGTCCTTCCGGACAAAGCCATGGTGGCGGGGGCCGAGGCAGAGGTAGTTAGGGGCAATCAGGCCGGCAGGGGAGAGCAATTAGGGGGCAATCGGGCCTGCAGGAGAGGGCAGTTAAGGGTGATCAGGCCAGCAGGGGAGCAATTAGGGGGCGATCAGGCAGGCAGGCAGAGGGGTTAGGGGCGATCAGGCCGGCAGGGGAGGGCAGTTAAGGGCGATCAGGCAGGCAGGGGAGGGCAGTTAGGGGCAATCAGGCCGGCAGGGGAGGGCAGTTAGGGGCGATCAGGCCGGCAGGGGAGGGCAGTTAGGGGCGATCAAGCAGGCAGGCAGAGGGGTTAAGGGCAATCAGGCCAGCAGGGGAGGGCAGTTAGGGGCAATCAGGCAGGCAGGCAGAGGGGTTAGGGGCAATTGGGCCGGCAGGGGAGGGCAGTTAAGGGTGATCATTCCTGCAGGCAGAAGCAGTTAGGGGTGATCAGGCAGGCAGGCAGGAGAGCAGTTAGGAGCCAGCAGTCCCGGATTGCGAGAGGGATGTCCGACTGCCAGCTTAGGCCCAATCCCTACACTGGCATTCGGACATCCCCTGAGGGGTCCCAGATTGGAGAAGGTGCAGCCCAGGCTGAGGGACCCCCACTACCCCCCCACCCCCCTGTGCATGAATTTCGTGCACCAGGCCTCTAGTAGATATATAATGAAACTCCCACCCAGTGACAGGAGGGCATATGTAACATGCAAATATGAAACGTGTGCAAAACATATCCACCTGCTAAGTCAAGCCTCAACCCATCAAAGCTGTAGGACGTATGCAGAGCGCCTTCTCCGAACAGAAAATTAAATACGAAATCCCATTAAAAATAAAACCGGAGCCCCATGTTTTTCACAATTAGAATGCAATTCTTCATACTCGTGGGTAAAGGGAGCATATGCATGAAGAATGGGAAAATGATTCGGGCTCAACAGATCGTTCCGTGTCAAAATCAGTGAAATGCCACTGTGAAGTCAGAGGGAAATTTATAGATGAGAATGCTTGTATGGGGAGGGGAGGGGAGGGGAGGGGAGGGGACAGGAGAGAAAGGCTAAAACACAATAAAATAATCATCCCGCTTAAGAATACAGCAACAGAAAACCCAGGTAGTGAAGGGCAGAAAGCAAGGATATGAATTTCTCTCTCTCTCTCTCTCTCTCTCTCTCTCACGCACACACGGGCAGTGGCCTTCGAATCTCTCCTGTGGACGCTGTAGGAACGTGCTTTCTGTCTGTCTTGTCGGAAGATTCTCACGTGGGCACACGTGGGCCTGGGTTCGAGTTGGTGGCTCCCTGTTGCTGAGTGGCCGGTGGCTGGGTGCCCCCGGGGCCCGCCCTCGGTCACATGAGGCTGCCTGGACGTATGTCCGTTCAGGTCAGCTCAGAGCAGAGGGCGCCGTGGCCTTGAGGGACCACGGGCAGAGCGGCCTGATGCCCCTGCTCATGCCTGTGGCTCCCGGGCGCCACCTCCCGGCGCTTTGCACACCCTCAGGGCAGGATGGAGAGTAAGGCCACCCCCATAACCACACCAAGGGTCCCGGGTTCGATTCCCGTCAAAGGCATGTGTACCGGGGTTGCGGGCACATTCCCGGTGGGGGGCGTGCAGGAGGCAGCTGGTCGGTGTTTCTCTCTCATCGATGTTTCTAACTCTCTATCCCTCTCCCTTCCTCTCTGTAAAAAAAATCAATAAAAATATATATTTATTTAAATACCTGGACATGGGGGAGTCGAGCGAAAGGGGGAGGTTGATTCACGAGGAAAAAATCGGGGGGCTTTGCAAGGAGATGGGCGGGCGGACAAGCCCAAACCGAGAAGTAAATCGAATAGCTTTTCCGGATCGGACAGGAACGCAGGCATGGATATTTATTTGTGTCGGTGCATGCAATAGCATTTTAAAAAAATTATTATTTTTATTGATTTCAGAGAAGAAGGGAGAGGGACAGGGAGAGAGAAACATCAGTGATGAGAGAGAATCATGGGTCTGCTGCCTCCTGCACGCCCCCTGCTGGGGATCGAGCCCGCAACCCGGGGATGTGCCCTTGGCCGGGAATCGAACCCAGGACCTCCTGGTTCCTAGGTCGAGGCTCAACCACTGAGCCACACCGGCCGGGCACGACTATAGATATTCCTATATGTGCACATAACAGCTAGTATTTTAAGGATCTGCAGGAGGCAGGCGTCCAAAGAGGCTCTCGGCCCCAGACATGAATTACGAGCCGACGATACCGTTTCTAGCTCATCCTGCAGCGCAGCTATTTTTATCCGATTTGCCCCAATAAAACACGCGGAAATGCATTATTAAGAGAGACCTTACGGATATTCCCCAGAAGGCGTCTGCTGAGCGGGCTGATGGGAATCAAATGCACAGCGTTTGCTTACGGCCTGTTTCCCGGGGATAAGCTCTCCGCAGCTTCGCGTTGGAATATGACACATGATTCCTGATTTTTCGTGGTTTTTCCCCCTCCTTCTCATCTGCAATATGTGAGTCTATATTTTTTTCTCGTCCCGAGAATCGTGCCCAGAAAGCCAAGCTGTTGTTTTCTGTTCCTCTCATCGATCTGCCAGGAAAAAAAAAAAAAAAAAAATTCACTTTTACCTTCTGTTTAAAAAAAACTGGGAAATTCTCAGACACAGTGGATTTTTTAAAAAATCCCTCCAATCCGATACGGCTCCTAAGAGGACGGTTTACGCATTAACGAGGGCGCGAGGGAACGGGAACACTGTGATTGGGGGTTTTTAATTCTGCATTCGGGGCTGCCCGATTCAACAATCAGCGGGAACTTTTCATATTTACGGACAGTAAACTTTCCTTCGTGCTTCGTATGGAAGGCCGTTAAGCCGTCTAGTCCACAAATTGCCTGAAAACTGATTGTGTGCAGATAAATGGTCGTTGTAGCCCTAAGACGGGGTGTCTGCGGGGCACACGAGGAGGCACAGGATGGGCTTGGGCTGTGCGTGTCAGTAACGTCGTCGCAGCAGGAAAAGACGTGGAGGAGGGAGGGGAAGGGGGTGAGGGGCAGAGCTGTGGTTCTGCACCCCCAGTTTCGGGGGCTCGTGTGATGCCGTCTGCAGGGATGGGCGCTGGCAGGGGCGGTGACCCCCGGGTGTAATTGCATGGCAGGCCCAACGAGACGGACGGGGATCTGGACACCGCATCCCGGCCGACCAGGCCGACGCCCCTTCCCTTGCCTCTGGGAAGAGGGGGATTTAGGACGGACGGAGTGGGGGGCGGGGGGGAGGGAGAAGTTAACCAAACCCGATGGGCGGGCACCATCACCCAGAAAGCCAGGGGCCGACGGCAAAGGGAAAGAACCTCTCAGGAGCCCAGAGAAACGCATCGAGGATGTTTCTCTCTCCGCCCCCCCCCCCTGAAATCAATAGAAATATGTAAATGTAAATGAAATATAAATGTACTGAATATAAATTTAAATATTTAATAAAAGCATAATATGCTAATTAGACCGGACGTCCTTCCGGACAACCTTCCGGACGAAGCCGGGGCTGCGAGGGGAGCCCGGGTCCCGGGTGCCAGAGGGAAGCCGGTGCTGGCAGCCGGGGAAAGGAAGGCCTAGTCTTGCACGAATTTCATGCATCGGGCCTCTAGTATAAATATAAATATATAATAATAAAAGGGTAATATGCTAATTAGACCGGCCGTCCTCTGGACGTCATTCCAGATGTCCTTCTGGACGAAGCCGGGGCCAGAGGGAAGCCATCACGAGTCCCGAGAGTCTGCGGGCAGCCTGAGGGAAACCAGCCCGGGTCCCGGGTGCCAGAGGGAAGCCGGTGCCGGCAGCTGGGGGAAGGAAGGCCTAGTCTTGCACAAATCTCATGCATCAGGCCTCTAGTATAAATATAAATATAAATATAAATATAAATATAAATATAAATATAAATACCAATATCAACATAAAATATATATATAAATCCCATATAATAAAAGGCTAATATAAATCCTATAAAAGGCTAATATGCAAATTGACCACCTGGGCAAACTGGAGTTCTAGCTCTTGCTATGACGTGTGCTGACCACCAGGGGGCGGTGGGGAACCTGCATGAAATTCATGCGCCAGGCCTCTAGTTTCTTAAATAACGAGACGACTAGACACCCTTGCGTCTCTGTTTTGCAGCAAAGGGGATCCATGTTAAGGGGATGGATTCGAGGGGAGACTGGCCATACTGTGGTACCCCCAAATCCTAGAAGAACGCCTGGCTTACGAGGAAATTAATCGATGCCATGGCATCCTCTCCGTTCCCTTCCCTTCCTCCATCTCCTTTTTTTTTACACTTTATTATCTTTATTTCGTTAATCCTCACCTGAGGATATTTTCCCGTTGGTTTTGTAAAGTATTTTATTGATTTTGCAGAGAGGAATGGCAGAGGGAATCGAGAGTTTAGAAACGTGGATGAGAGCGAAGAGTGCCTCAGCTACGTCCTGCACGCCCCCTCCTGGGCGTGTGCCCTTGACCGGAATCGAACCCGGGGCCCTTCAGCCCGCAGGCCGATGCGCTACCCCCTGAGCCACACCAGCCAGGGCTAGGAATTCTTTAATTGCCACGCTAGGATAGCTGGAGGTGGGGTGTGTGGAAGCAGTGCTGGGGCGACACCCAATTTTTTGATCTCCTTTAAAATTTTTACTTGCTACACACGCACAGCGATAACCCATCTTTCAGAAGAACCCCGCACTCCCACTCCCCCCCTTCCCCCCTCCCCGATCGGTACCCGGCTCTATGCCTAATATCATGTCTATTTCTGGCTCTGCCCACAGCAGGCGGGAACGTTCGGGGTCGCCTTTGCTGTTAGATGGTTTTCTGAGAAAAATCTTTATTCCCGGCTCCCTGCTGTCAGCCCTTCAGAGCTTCTCAAACAGGAGTAAATGCCAGATTTTGGATCTCGTAAATAAATACACAGCGTCGTTCTCGGCGAGGGCTGGGGGTCGGCTCTGATCATGTGAGCCTGTTGGGGAATAGAATCTCCGTGTTGTGTTTAGCAGGAAGTGTAAACTACGTGTTTTCACACGGTTCCTAAAATTAAAAAGGGGGATGCGGCCCTGGACGGTGTGGCTCAGTGGATAGAGCGTCGGCCTGAGGACTGAAGGGTCCCAGGTTCGATTCTCGGTCAGGGCACATGCCCGGGTTGCGGGCTCGATCCCCAGTAGGGGGCATGCAGGAGGCGGCCGGTCCATAACTGTGTGTAGAATGGATGTGGACAGTGTCAGGGCATTCGACAGGACAGGTTTATAAGAAACTCATTGTCTTATTCTTTCTTGTTTGTTTGTTCATCTTCACCCACGGATATATTTTTTTTCCGTTGATTTTTAGGGAGCGTGTAATATGCTAATGATATGCTAAGGCTGCGCAACTGCTCGCTATGACGTGCACTGACCACCAGGGGGCAGACAGTCGACTACTCAACCGCTGCTATGACATGCACTGACCACCAGGGGGCAGACAGTCGACTACTCAACCGCTGCTATGACATGCACTGACCACCAGGGGGCAGACAGTCGACCGGGCGACCAGTCGCTATGACGTGCGCTGACCACCAGGGGGCAGACAGTCGACTAGTCGGCCAGTTGCTATGACGTGCACTGACCACCAGGGGGCAGACGCTCCGACTCTATCCACTGAGCCAACCTGGCCAGGGCCTCGGTGCCTTATTCTTGATTTCTCTCCCAGGTGAGGAAATCGACCACGGGGCGCTATGACGTGCACTGCCACCAGGGGGCAGGCAGTCGACCGCTCAACCACTTGCTATGACATGCACTGACCACCAGGGGGCAGACGCTCCGACTCTATCCACTGAGCCAACCTGGCCAGGGCCTCGGTGCCTTATTCTTGATTTCTCTCCCAGGTGAGGAAATCGACCACGAATCTTTCAGAAACAGCAAATAACCCCCAACCACCCAACCACACGTGACATATTTGATAAACGTAGATTTGATGGTAGATACGTTGGTCTTCTCCCTCTTTCTCTCTCTCTCTCTCTGGCAGGGGTGTGCACCCTAAAAAAATGCACAGCTGCCCCAACCGGTGTGGCTCAGTGGATAGAGCGTCGGCCTGTGGACCGAAGGGTCCCGGGTTCGATTCCGGTCAAGGGCACGACCCTTGGCCGCAGGCTCCTCCCCTCCCCGGGCCCAGGTCGGACGCGGGCAGGAGGCAACCCATCGATGTGTTTCTCTCACATCGATGTTTCTCTCTGTCTCTCCCTCTCTCTTCCACTCTCTCTAAAAATCAATGGGAAAAATATCGTCAGGTGAGGATTAACAATAACAAAAAAAACCCCACGAAAATAAAGAATACACAGTAGCTCATTCCATCGATGCACAAATTTCTCATCCTGCAGGTGACGGACGTCCCGGCGACATGGCGTTCTCTCAATAAACTCTTTTTATTTCCGCTTCCCCAAGCCCAGGGCGATCCGATGGCTCCCGTCCGTTGCACGTTGGGAGGAAATAGAAGATTGAGGGTTAATCCGTCTCCATCGAGACGGAAAAAAAATGTTTGCCTTTGTTTCGACGCCGATACGCAGTGTGGGGATCAGGGACGCCCGGTGATTAAATAAATGGAACAGCAGCAGGAGGCTGTGTCTCTCTCCCCCGGCAGCTCAGTGAAATGGTGCAATTTTTTAAAAAATATATTTTATTGATTTTTTACAGAGAGGAAGGGAGAGGGATAGAGAGTCAGAAACATCGATGAGAGAGAAACATCGATCAGCTGCCTCCTGCACACCCCCTACTGGGGATGTGCCCGCAACCCAGGTACATGCCCTTGACCAGGAATCGAACCCGGGACCCTTCAGTCCGCAGGCCAACGCTCTATCCACTGAGCCACACCGGCCAGAGCTGAAATGGTGCATTTTAAATCTCCGTTCCCACCGACTGGCCGGGCGGAGTCTGACCCCCGTGCTCACGCTCGCTGCACCGACCTTCAATCGAACACCGTCCGAGGGCTCCAGCTCTTGACGGGATGAGGAAACTCGGCTACGTTCCGGGCTCGATCCCCAGGAGGGGGCGTGCAGGAGGCAGCCGGTCCGTGATTCTCTCTCCTCGTTGATGTTTCTCTCTCTCTCTCTCTGTTTTTTTTTGTTTTGTTTTGTTTTTGGGGGGTTTTTTTGTTTTTTTTCGGTGCATTGACTGGGAATCTTCCTTCCTCTCTCTTCCTTAAAAAAATCAATGGAAAAAAATACCCTCGGTTGAGGGAATAAAAAAAAATTTGATCTTTAAAAAATGATATAGAAACGACTGGTAAATACATGACCATGTGCTCGACATCGCTAGTCAAGTGAGAAATGCAGACTTAAAGCGTGAGGCACCGGCCAGATAGTAAGTGAAATGGCACCAATTAAAAACAAATGAATTAAAAAACATGGACAACCAAGATTTTAGGGTTAAAACTGTGTCTCTTAGGTCCAACAGCCCCGGGGTAAAAGCTCAGCAAATTCTGACAAAATTCCACGCCCGTCTACCCTTGATGAGAAATTGGGTCAGAATCATGCTGCCACCCCAGCTGGTTTGGCTCAGTGGATAGAGCGCCGCCCTGCAGACCGAAGGGTCCTGGGTTCGATTCCAGCCCAGGGCACCTACCTCGGTTGCAGGCTCGATCTCTGGCCCTGGTGAGGGTGCCTGCAGGGGGCAACTAATTGATGAGTCTCTTATATTGATGTTTCTCTCTCTCTCTCTCTCTCTCTCTCTCTCTCTCTCTCTCTTTTCTCTCTCTCGTTTTCTCTCCACCTCCCTTCTTCTCTCTCTAAGAATCAATGGGAAAATATCCTCGGGTGAGGATTAACCACACAAAAAGAATCGCGCTGTTATTTTTGTGTGTGTGTGTATTTCAGCGTACGCATATTTGATCTCGAAATAACTGTAAAAATAGTAAGGGTGTGGGCATGGGGAGTGGGTAGAGGGAGAGATGACACGGAACAGCGGCTCAGTGCTCATTGCTAACCCCTCCGCCCCCCCGTGGAGGGGGCGAGTTCTGGGTTATGCCATTTTCTTTGCTTTGGGTCTGTTTGATATTTTCCACGGTAAAAGTTAAACGTAATTTTAAAAAGGAAAAAGAAATACTAAGGTTTTTAAAGCGTCATCGCGGCTGGTCGACTAGTCGGCTGTCTGCCCCCTGGTGGTCAGTGCACATCATAGCGACTGGTTGATCAGTTGACTGTCTGCCACCTGGTGGTCAGTGCACATCATAGCGACTGGTTGATCAGTTGACTGTCTGCCCCCTGGTGGTCAGTGCACGTCATAGCAACTGGTCGACCAGTTGACTGTCTGCCCCTGGTGGTCAATGCACGTCATAGCGACTGGTCAAGCGGTCGACTGTCTGCCCCTGGTGGTCAATGCACAACATAGCGACTGGTGGACCGGTTGGCTGTCTGCCTCCTGGTGGTCAGTGCACGTCATAGCGACGGGTCGACCAGTTGACTGTCTGCCCCCTGGTGGTCAGTGCACGTCATAGCGACTGGTCGACTGGTTGGCTGTCTGCCCCCTGGTGGTCAGTGCACGTCATAGCGACAGGTCGACCAGTTGACTGTCTGCCCCCTGGTGGTCAGTGCACATCACAGCGACTGGTCGACCAGTTGACTGTCTGCCCCCTGGTGGTCAGTGCATGACATAGCGAGCGATTGAGCGGCCTTAGCATATCATTAGCATATTACCCTTTGATTGGTTGAATGCCAGCTGGCCGATCAGACACTTAGCATGTTAGGCTTTTATTCTATAGGATTGGTCAGGGCTCAACATAAAGGTCAAAGACTCAAAGACTTCTCATATTTTTTTAAAATGTATTTTTATTGATTTCAGAGAGGAAGGGAGAGGGAGAGAGAGAGAAACATCGATGATGAGAGAGAATCATGGACCAGCTGCCTCCTGCACGCCCCCCACTGGGGATCGAGCCCGCAACCCGGGCCTGTGCCCTTGACCGGGAATCGAACCCTGACCTCCTGGTTCATAGATCGACGCTCAACCACTGAGCCACGCCGGCCGGGCCTATCTGCCATATGCGTGCAAGACTCAGCACGGACAATTCATCTACAGTGAACGGGCCTGCACTTCCATAAGACTCTCCGTTTGTGGACCTTAAAACGGGAATTTCATCTACTCTCAGCGTCATGGATAGTCTTCTGATTTGGGGAGAAAAATGTTTGAACGTGTTAAGATGCATCCGTGGCCTGCAGGCCGCATAAAACCGGGCGGCCAGCTTGCTCTGGCCCACGGAGCGCCGTCTGAGGTGCCAGGGGGCGCCCAGGGCAGGATCAATGCCAACTCCCTCCCAGCCCCCACTGACCGATAGTACAGGAAGCACTTAACTTAATCAGCATCCCCAGGAACGCTCCACCCACACCTCCATTTCTCTGATTAACTTGGTGTAACAATACCAGCAAGAACGGTCGATGGAAGTATATGCATTTCTAGCAAATATTTAAATATGGGTAACGGTCTTTCATTTCTACCCTCTCCGAAAGGTGTATGCAAGGCAATCTATGTATATAAAAGCCTCAGTGACCTTTACAACCATTGACCGAATGACCGGTCAACCGGCCGCTGTGACGATGCACTGACCACCAGGGGGCAGACACTCAAAGCAGGAGCTGCCCCCTGGTGGTCAGTGTGCTCTCACAACCAGGTTCCGCGGTCCCTCCTCCCAGCCGGCCCTGATCGGCCCCCATCGCTGGCCAGGCCGAGGAACCCCGCCAGTGCACGAATTTGTGCACCGGGCCTCTAGTTGTCAGATAAAATATTGCAGTCGTTGGCAAATCTCATGATGTCGAATGTTGCAAGGATGATTTTAAATTGAAAAAAAATTTTAAATTGACTTTGGGAGAGAGAGGAAGGGATAGGGAAAGGGAGAGAGAGAGAGAAACATCGATGAGGAGCAAGAATCATGGACCAGCTGCCTCCTTCACGCCCCGGACTGGGGATGGAGCCCACAACCCAAGCATGTGCCCTGGACCGGGAATCGAACCCTGACCTCCTGGTTCATACGTCGACGCTCAACCACTGAGCCACGCCGCCAGGAAATGAGTTTTCTTTTTAAATTTGATTTTATTGTTGGCAGTATTATAGATGTGCCCCAAATTTCCCCCTTCTTTTCCCCCTTCGTCTGAGCCCTGTCCCCCCACCATACCCCAGGCATTCACCCCCCTATTGTCTGTGTCCATGAGTAATGGGTATACGCACACAAGTTCATCAGCTGATCTCTTCCCACCACCCTCCCTCCCCCGCCTTCCCTCTGAGGTTTAACAGTCTGTTCATGCTTTCGTGTCTCTGGCTCTATTTTTGTCCGGCAGTTTATTTTTTCTCTTCAGATTCCACGTGTGAGTGAGAATGTGGGAGACTTGTGTCTCTCTGGTTTTCGGGTAAATGTTTGGCGGGTTGGACAGGTACCTGAATACCTTCCACCCATTAGCTATTCCAAGGGGGTGATGCCTGGTAAGAAACACACACACACACACACACACACACACACACACACACACAGCACGTCCACTCCCAGAAGCTGCTGAATTAACAAAAAGAAAATTTGACCCAATTAAGGAGAAACCCTTTTACGGAAATGAGCCCCCCTGGCTGACGGTGGTCATTTCTCACCGGCGAGGCCTGGAGATTTGCAGAGAATTCCGTGGGCGGGCCTCGGCCACCTGGCTTTCTCACTGTGTGTTTCTTTCTTTAAAAGAAAAAAATATATATATATATAAAGGGTGTCCCAAAATTCAAGCAAGATTTGAATTTTGCGTGAGCATTAACAACAACAACAAAAAAAATAAAAGCCTAATTTGACTTGGTTTATTGGATCAGATTCTAATATGTGTTGCCCTTGGATGTCAATCCCTTCGATTCGATCAGCATCACCAAGTACCAATGACGGCCCAGGAGCAGGGACAGGGAAGACCAATGAAGACCGCGGCTTTGCGTCTGTGCCAGCAAAGCCGGGGAGGCCATGGACCCCGATGTGCTATTCCACACATAACCCTAGACCTTGTCCTTTATGAATCAATAAAAAATTTACAATTTTTCGTTATAAACCTGTGTTTTCTATCAAAATTACTTCTTGCGTGAATTTTGGGACACCCTACACACACACACACACACACACACACACACACACACACATACTAGGAGCCCTGTGCACGAATCTGTGCGCAAGTAGCTCGCTGCCCCCCCCCCCCCCCCCAAAGTAAAAGGTGCAAGTCAGGCCTGCAGGGATTTGCCAAAATGTTCACGGTGAATCGTGAGGAGCAGTAATGACACGCTTGTGTAAAAAAAAAAAAAAAATGCCTATTGGTGTGTAAGACGGTAGCCTAACTGGCCATTGCACCATACTTGCTCATGCTACCTGTGCCGTGAATTCGGAATGCCAGGCAGAAGTGCAGAAATCTATAATAATAGAAGCGTAGTATGCTGATTAGACCGGACAGCCGGACGACCTTCCGGATGTCATTCCGGATGTCCTTCCAGATGAAGCCGTGGTATCAGGGACCAAGACAGAGGCGGTTAGGGGCGATCAGGCAGGCAAGGGAGCAGTTAGGGGCATCAGGCAGGCAGGCGAGCAGTTAGGGGCGATCAGGCAGGCTGGAGAATGGTTAGGGGCGATCAGGCAGGCAGGTGAGTGGTTAGGGGCGATCAGGCAGGCAGGTGAGTGGTTAGGGGCGATCAGGCAGGCAGGTGAGTGGTTAGTGGTAATCAGGCAGGCAGGTGAGCGGTTAGGGGCGATCAGGCAGACAGGCGAGTGGTTAGGGGCGATCAGGCAGGTGAGTGGTTAGGGGCGATCAGGCAGACAGGTGAGTGGTTAGTGGTAATCAGGCAGGCAGGCGAGCGGTTAGGGGCGATCAGGCAGACAGGTGAGTGGTTAGTGGTAATCAGGCAGGCAGGCGAGTGGTTAGGGGCGATCAGGCAGGCGAGTGGTTAGGGGCGATCAGGCAGACAGGTGAGTGGTTAGTGGCGATCAGGCAGGCGAGTGGTTAGGGGCGATCAGGCAGGCAGGTGAGTGGTTAGGGGCGATCAGGCAGGCAGGTGAGTGGTTAGGGGCGATCAGGCAGGCAGGCGAGTGGTTAGGGGCGATCAGGCAGGCAGGTGAGTGGTTAGTGGCAATCAGGCAGGCAGGCAGAGGGGTTAGGGGCAACCAGGCAGGCAGGCGAGTGGTTAGGGGTGATGAGGCAGGCAGGCAGAGTGGTTAGGGGCGATCAGGCAGGCGAGTGGTTAGGGGCAATCAGGCAGGCAGGCAGGCAGGTGAGCAGTTAGGAGCCAGTGGTCCCAGATTCCAAGAGGATGCAGGCTGGGCTGAGGGAGCCTCCCCCCACCACCGTGCACAAATTTCATGCACCCAGCCTCTAGTGTATCACAGGTCACCTTCTGAGGCATGACATGGCCACCTGGGCAGGATCGGCCTCTGCCTTTTTCAAAATTCGGCAAAGGCCTGGCCAGCTGGCTCACTGAAGGGTCCTGGGTTCGATTCCCGTCAAGGGCATGTACCTCGGTTGCAGGCTCCGTCCCCAGCCCTCATCCGCACAGGTGTGGGAGGCAGCCGATCGGTGGGTCTCTAGCATGTTGGTGTCTCTCTCTGTGTCTCTCCACCTCCCTCCCAGTATCTCTAAAAACCAATAGGAAAATTAACAAAACAAAAAAAATTTAAAAATTAGAAAAATAAAATTTGGCAAAGACCGTCCGTCCTCGGGAACTCAAACCATGACAGTCACTGTCCATTGATTGATAACACAGTGATTCACTTGTAATCTTGACTCCAGCATTTAATTCAAGACATGTCTTTAAATTTCCAGGGAAGCCCTGGCCAGTTTGGCTCAGTGGATAGAGCGTCAGCCCGAGGAATGAAGGGTCCCGGGTTCGATTCCCGGTCAAGGACACATGCCTGGGTTGCGGGCTCGATCCCCAGTAGGGGGTGTGCAGGAGGCAGCCGATCGATGATTCTCTCTCGTCATTGGTGTTTCTATCTCTCCCTCTCCCTTCCTCTCTGAAATCAATAAAAAAATATATTTTAAAAACATAAAAAATAAATATGTCTTTATTGATTTTTCAGAGAGAGAGGACGAGAGAGGGATGGAGAGATAGCGACATCGGTGAGAGAGAGAATCATCCATCAGCTGCCTCCCGCACGCCCCCTACTGGGGATCGAGCCCGCAACCCGGGCATGTGCCCCGACCGGGAATCGAATCGTAACCTCCTGGTTCATAGGTCGACGCTCAACCACTGAGCCACGCTGGCCGGGCCTGCACGCTCATTTTTGATCAGCTGAGGATAATCATGGCAATTTTAGAACGGGATGATGCCAACAGGAAGTCCCCTTGTCCAATGGGCAGGGTTCCTAGGAACATGGCTGGTGCCGAGCCCGCAATCACCGTGAACCCCATTATTTTGCTGTCGGCGGCCGGCAGCTAGGCCGCAAGGATTGTGTATAACTTGGTTTTCTGAAGAGTCACTCTGTTAACTCTGCCAGCATCCGGAGGTTTCTGTGATGTACATCCCCGCCTGGGAGCAGGGTGTCCGCTGGGCCCTGGGAAGTGGCCACACTCCATCTCCCTCCAGCGCAGCGGTGCTCGACCTGTGGGTCGCGACCCCTTTGGGGGTCGAATGGCCCTTTCACAGCGGTCGCCTCAGACCATCGGAAAACACACATATCATTATATGTTGTTTTTGTGGTGAATCACTATGCTTTCGTGATGTTCTATTTGTAACCATGAAATTGGGGGTCACCACCACATGAGGAACTAACTGTATTTAAGGGTCGAGGCATGAGGAGGTGCTGGAAGCCGGTCCATCCCTGCTGCTTGACACAGTCGCTGCAGGGAAGAAACATCTGCACAGCATATGTTTCAAGGGACCTGGCGTCTATGGCATCCTGTTCTTAATGTGTTTGCTCCCCTTCTTAGCGCTATGTGTTTTCACCAAGGTCACCTATCTGAGAAAGGCTGTTTCCCCAGGCGGGGATTTTTCCCTGAAGTTAGGGAGGGAATAAAACCCCTTAACTAAGTGCCGGGCGGGTAGTTAATCACTTTAACTATGAACAATCACGCTTAAGCTACATAATCTTTACTCCCTGAAATAGAGATAAGAAACCCCCTAACCTTTGGAATAGAAATTGACAGGATTAAAATCAACTGGTATAAATACAGATGTAACAAGACAATAAAACACAGAACCTGGCTAGGCTGCTGATCAACTGAGAGCTGCTCCGTGTGTTTCAAACTGGGAGAACGCGAAGGGTTACACGGTTCCGTTAGACAAGCGCCTGGCTGCCGACGGACGAGGGTTGCAGACGGTCCACGTCCATGAAAATTTTGCTAAGCTGGACGAAGCCCTCTACATCGCTGATCGGAAGGCGCGAGAAGCCGTGGAAGTGCGTGCCCACGTGGAGAGGAAGATGGCTCAGAAAGAGAAAGAGAGACACGAGGAAAAACAGAGAAATGGCCCAGAAAGCGAGGGAGAGACGAGCGGGGATCAAGACCCACGTGGAAAAAAAAGGGGGATATGGAGGCACCACGTGAGAGGGATGAAATCCGGCATGACCGGCGGAAAGAGAGACAGCAGGACCGGAATCTTTCCAGGGCCGAGCCCGACAAGAGGTCGAAACGGGAGAGAAATGAAAACCGAGATATCAGCGAGGCCGTTGCCCTGGGTGTGCCCAATTTCCGGACTTCTGACGAGGTTCAGTATGACCAGAGGCTGTTCGGCCAATCCCAGGGCGTGGACAGCGGATTCGCAGGCGGAGAAGATGAAATTTACCATGTGTTTGATCGAGCCTGGAGAGGCGGCAAAGAGATGGCCCAGAATATTTACAGGCCCGGTAAGAATCGGGATCAGGACATGTATGGTGACGACCTAGAAGCCAGAGTGAAGGCCAACAGGTTCGTTCCCGAGAAGGAGTTTTCTGGCTCCGACCGCAACCATAGTAAAACAAAGACTTGTATTTTTTTTAAATATGTTGTATTGATTTTTTACAGAGAGGAAGGGAGAGAGATAGAGAGTTAGAAACATGGATGAGAGAGAAACATCGATCAGCTGCCTCCTGCACACCCCCTACTGGGGATGTGCCTGCAACCCAGGTCCATGCCCTTGGCTGGATTCGAACCTGGGACCCTTCAGTCCGCAGGCCGACGCTCTATCCACTGAGCCAAACGGTCTCGGCAAGACTTATATTTTTGATATTAAAAGACGGCTAGAACCTGGCTAGGCTGCTGATCAGCTGAACCGCTGCTGTCTCCGTGTCATTCCTTCTTCGCCGACTCCGTCCACACCTTTGGGAACCCCTGGACCTGCTGGGGTTGGACCCCAACGAGGAAGGTTGAGAACCTCTGCTCCAGCGGGTCCATCACACGCCCCGAGGGAGATTTTTGCAAAGGGAGGTCGTTGAAGAGTCTCCCCGAACAACTCAATCCTCTCTCCGTTCAATCTGCAGTCGTTGACCGTGTTCTGTGCGTGTGGCTCCGAATCCGTGATGGGCCGGCTCTTCTCGGCCGAGTCCATAAAAAAAAGGCATTTTGGCTGACGGGGAATAAATCCGGCAGCAAGGATGCCTTAGAGGCCAGCAGGAGAGGCGATCGGAGGCGGCCTGCAAAGATCTGGCCTCGCTGGGAAGGATGCCTGTGCGAGGCCGTCGCCATAAAGATGCCAGACCCTGGCGTCGTGGTAGGTCACTCATTCCGGTGCCTTTAGCGTCTTCTTTGGGCATCATTTTTGCTCCTCGAATAGAACTGTCATGTGTGATTTCTCCGGGGCTCATTAGAAGTTTTTTATTTTTTTTTATTTTTTTTAACCTCGGCAGTCGGCCCCTGGCTTCCTGGGTGATGGTTGTCTGCCCGGCGGGTTGGGTTAACGCAGGGGTTCTCAACCTTCAGGCCCTTTAAATACCGCTCCTCATGCTGTGGGGACCCCCCAACCGTACAGTGATTTTCGTGGCTGCGTCATCGCTGTCGTGTGGCTGCTGTTATGGATCGTCATGGAGATATCTGATCTGCAGGATGGATTTTCATTGGTTACAAATGGAACATCACGAAAGCGTAGTGATCAATCACAAAAACAATATGTGATTATCTGTGTGTTTTCCGACGGTCTTAGGGGACCCCTGTGAGAGGGTCGTTCGACCGCCAAAGGGGTCGCGGCCCACAGGTTGAGAACCGCTGGGCTAACACCTCCTTCGTCTGTCCGTCCGAAACCCCCCTCGTTCTGGAGGTCGGGGGAGGGGCGTTGGCGCGGCGAGCTGGGATTTGGCGTCCGTCCGGGCCTGCGTGCGCCCTCCCTGGGCCTTTCGTGAGTTTATACCGAGGGGTCCGAGCCGCTGTTGCTGTGACTCTATTGAAGTGCAGGGTTCGAGCCCGGCCGGCTGGTGTGGCTCAGTGGTGAGCGTCGGCCTGTGAACCAGGAGGTCAGGGTTTGATTCCTGGTCAAGGGCACATGCCCGGGTTGCAGGCTCGATCCCCAGGAGGAGGCGTGCAGGGGGCAGCCGATCCGTGATCGTCTCTCAGCATGGATGCCTCTCTCTCCTCTCTCTCTCTCTCTCTTTCTCTCTCTCTCCCTTCCTCTCTGAAAGGCACAGCCCAAGACCAGCAGACTGAGAACGTTTTTCCTGACGTTGGAGAACGGGAAAGACGTTAATACGGCAAAATCGACCCTGTGAGTCAGCGGTTAAGAGAATTCACGGGAAGCCCCATCCTGGTCCCAACTTGCTGATTTTTCCGATCGTATTATCAGGGACATTGGCTCTGAATGTTATAATATGAACGTAAGTCCTTGGTGCAAAAAATCACCATATTCTATCCCTTTTTTTTTTTTGGCACCTTCTTCCTTTGGTTTCAAGTGTCATCTCTATGCATATAGAGATCCACACGTTTATGTATTTTCTTTTCTGTTTTTTTTTTAATCCTCACGTGGGGGTATGTTTTTATTGATTTTTTTAAAAATATATTTTATTGATTTTTTTACAGAGAGGAGGGGAGAGGGATAGAGAGTTAGAAACATCGATGAGAGAGAAACATCGATCAGCTGCCTCTTGCACACCCTCCCACTGGGGATGTGCCCGCAACCCAGGTCCATGCCCTTGACCGGAATCGAACCCGGGACCCTTCCGTCCGCAGGCCGACGCTCTATCCACTGAGCCACACCGGTTAGGGCTCTTTATTGATTTTTTTAAGACAGAGAGAGAAACGTCAATGTGAGAGAGACAGAGCAGTTGCCTCCGGCACGCGCCCCACCGGGGCAGGAATCGAACCTGCGACCCGCGTGTGAGCCCTTGACTGGTCATCGAACGCATCACCCTGGGGTGTCAGGGCTGATGCTCTAACCATTGAGCGACACCGGCCAGGGCTCCTTTGTCTTGTTTTCATGTTCTTATTTTTAAAAAAATATTTTTATTGATTTCAGAGGGAGGAAGGGAGAGGGAGAGAGAGAGATTGAAACATCAGTGATGAGAGAGAATCACTGATTGGCTGCCTCCCGTACGCCCCCTACTGGGGGATCAAACCCGGAACCCGGGCATATGCCCTTGACCGGAATCGAACCCGGGGCCCTTCAGTCTGCAGGCGGACGGTCTATCCACTGAGCCACAGCGGCGAGGGCTGTCTTGTTTTGTCAATTGCCCTTAAGTCAGTGGTTCTCAACCTTCCTGAGGCCGCGACCCTTTAATACAGTTCCTCATGTTGTGGGGACCCCCAATTTCATGGTTACAAATTGAACATCATTAAAGCATCGTGATTAATCAAAAAAACAATACGTAATTATATATGTGTTTTCCGATGGTCTTAGGCGACCCCTGTGAAAGGGTCGTTCGACCCCCAAAGGGGTCACGACCCACAGGTTGAGAGCCGCTGTGAAAGGTGTCTGCAGGCCGGACGTCTTGGGCACGGACACCTTTGAATGGCGAAGGCTCACCTCGGTCCCTCCAGGCAAAGGCTGGGGCCCGGGGGTGCGGGGGATGTGGAAAACCTGAGCCATAGGGTGTTGACGTAAAAAAAAAAAAAATTCAAACCTGTAAAGAATTTTGGTGAGTTTATTTGAGCCAAATGGTCGACCATGCCCATTGGTCGAAATCCATTGGGGACGGAGGCGGGAGGTGGGAGGAAGCCATGCGGGGAGGTCCCTGGGATTGGATAGAAAGTGGGATGACGGACACCTGCTTCTTGTACATAAGTGGGTGCAGGATCGATAACAGACAACCATTAACTCAGGCCTTAGCCGGTTTGGCTCAATGGATAGAGCCTCAGCCTTTGGACTCAGGGGTCCCGGGTTCGGTTCCGGTCAAGGGCGTGTGCCTTGGTTGCGGATGTGTGATCGATGTTTCTAACTCTCTATCCCTCTCCCTTCCTCTCTGTAAAAAAATCAATAAAATCCTATATAATAAAAGGCTAATAGGCAAATTGTCCCCTTGGGAGTCCGACCGACCGGGAGTTTGACCACTTGCTCTGACGTTCGCTGATGACCCGGGGGTTGCATGGAACAAAGGAAGTCCCTAGCCGGCAGCTGGGAGGCGCCGATCGGCCCTGATCGCCGACCAGGCAGAGAGATCCTACCGGTGCATGAATTTTGTGCACCAGGCCTCTAGTGTATATATATATGTATGTATATAGATAAATATCTATATATCTATCTATCTATCTCTATCTATATATATATAGATATATAGATAGAGATAGTATTAGATAGATATATAGATAGATATAGATAGATAGATGATAGATAGATAGATAGATAGATAGATAGATAGATAGATAGGTATAGATATATAGATATATATATAGATATATAACTCAGTAACGATGAGGTCATGGGGGGTCCCCGCAGACCGATGCCTGTGCCCTGAGGGGTCCGGAAAAAGGGAAGTTACCTGGACGTTCCAACAAAATATCGTCGTCGATGCAAAAAGACAGACAGGTTCGGTTAAGGTAAGACTGGCCTCATCGGGGGAGATGCCGTCCTGGGACGCGACTGCGCGTCGTAATTGCTTTTGGTTAAAGTGCGAATTCCTGGCCATTCTTTGTGGTTGCTTTATAGGTCTCTGGGTTTGCACAGCCGCCACGCAGGCCTCCGCTGAGCTGGCCAGGTGAGCGCGCGGCCCCTTTCCGTCCGCAGGAGAAACGCCTGGCCTCCCTGGCCAACGCCGCCGAGTGAGCCTGCAGGATGCTGCGAGACTGGTTTGCACGTGTCCTTCTGGGGGAAGATTAAGAGATAAATAAGAGGGAGTTTATTGCCTGGAAAAGGACTTTTTGTCGGCGAGAGATCGATGGATGACTCTTGCGGGGGCTGGAGGCCACGGGCTCCCAACGGGTCTCCGATAAATCCATGCGTTGTAAATGCCGCCGCGCCCGCGGGAAATTAATGGGAGGATGCGCTCGCTCAGGGCAGCTCTGTTTCTGAGTCCTTGTGTGTGAGACACGATCGATCCCCGCTGTCCGGCCGCCGGGCCTGGGGGACGTTGAACACCAAGCCGTCCGCGGCCCAGCGGCTGCTAACACATGACCCTGCTGGTTTGGGTCCCACGTTGGTGGCAGAGATTTTTTAAAAAATCGGCTGTTTTCACCTTGGACGGTTATCGGGAGGCTGGTTCGAATGACTCTGCAACCCGTGCATCGCAGGGCTCCCACCACAAGGGTGGATAACGTTCAAAATGAGGGCAGGCTGGCCCTGGCCAGTTTTGCTCAGTGGTTAGAGCGTTGGGCCGAGGACCGGAGGGTCTCGGGTTCGATTCCTGGTCAAGGGCAGGTGCCTCGGTTGCAGGCTCAATCCCTGGCCCAGGGCTCGGTGGGGAGGCGACCAGTCGATGTGTCCCTCTCGTGTGTCTCTCTCTGTGTCTCATCATGGATGTTTCTATGTCTTGCTCTCCCTTCCTCTCTGAAATCAATCTATACTAATAAAAGGGTAATATGCTAATTAGACCGGACATCCTTCTGAATGTCCTTCTGGACAAAGCCACAATGGCGGGGGCCAAGGCAGAGGCAGTCAGGGGCGATCAGGCTGGCAGGGGAGAGCTGTCAGGGGCGATCAGGCCGGCAGGGGAGGGCAGTTAGGGGCGATCAGGCAGGCAGGGGAGAGCAGTTAGGGGTGATCAGGCCAGCAGGGGAGAGCAGTTAGGGGGATCAGGCCTGCAGGGGAGGGCAGTTAGGGGTGATCAGGCTGGCAGGGGAGAGCAGTTAGGGGCGATCAGGCAGGCAGGGGAGAGCAGTTAGGGGCGATCAGGCCGGCAGGGGGGAGCAGTTAGGGGCAATCAAGCCTGCAGGGGAGAGCAGTTAGGGGCGATCAGGCCGGCAGGGGAGAGCAGTCAGGGGCAATCAGGCCAGCAGGGGAGAGCAGTTAGGGGCGATCAGGCCAGCAGGGGAGAGCAGTTAGGGGCGATCAGGCCTGCAGGGGAGAGCAGTTAGGGGCGATCAGGCCGGCAGGGGAGAGCAGTTAGGGGCGATCAGGCCGGCAGGGGAGAGCAGTTAGGGGTGATCAGGCCGGCAGGGGAGGGCAGTTAGGGGTGATCAGGCCAGCAGGGGAGAGCAGTTAGGGAGATCAGGCCGGCAGGGGAGAGCAGTTAGGGGCGATCAGGCCGGCAGGGGAGAGCAGTTAGGGGTGATCAGGCCGGCAGGGGAGGGCAGTTAGGGGTGATCAGGCCAGCAGGGGAGAGCAGTTAGGGGAGATCAGGCCGGCAGGGGAGGGCAGTTAGGGGTGATCAGGCCAGCAGGGGAGAGCAGTTAGGGGGATCAGGCCGGCAGGGGAGAGCAGTCAGGGGCGATCAGGCCAGCAGGGGAGAGCGGTTAGGGGCATTAAGGCTGTAAGGGGAGAGTGGTTGGGGGCAATCAGGCTGGCAGCAGGTAGCAGTTAGGGGCGATCAGGCTGGCAGGCAGGCAGATGAGTGGTTAGGAGCCAGCGGGCCTAAACCAGCATTCGGACATCCCCCAAGGGGTCCCGATTGGAGAGGGTGCAGGCCGGGCTGAGGGCCCCGCCCCCATGCACAAATTTTGTGCACCGGGTCTCTAGTACAGTGATGCCGAACCTATGACAGGCGTGTCAGAGGTGACACGCGAACTCACTTTTTTGGTTGATTTTTCTTTGTTCAATGGCATTTAAATATATAAAATAAACATCCAAAATATACGTCTTGGTTTTACAATGGTTGCAAATATCAAAACATTTCTCTAGGTGACACGGCACCAGAGTGAAGTTAGGGTTTTTCAAAATGCTGACTCGCCGAGCTCAAAAGGTTCGCCGTCACTGCTCTAGTAAGAATGTATTTTTATAAAAGACGTGAGTGCAGGAAGGTGTTATTCCTGAAAAGCCATCAAAATATCATTAGGAAGTTGGCAGAGGGGAAGTCTCATCACTGGCTTTGTTGGAAACTGCAGCTGTGCTCTGCTTGTGGTGTAATGGCCTAAAGCGAGAGAGAGAGAGAGAGAGAGACAGAGAGAGAGAGAGAGAGAGAGATTTCACCGTGGGAAACCACACAGCGGGAAGGAGGGAGGTGTCGCGGTGGACAAGACACGGGAAGAGATTCCCCGACCTGGATGGGTTAATTCTCCCCAATATTCTATTCTCATTGGATCCTGAACACCTGCCACTGGCGATTGAAAGGAAACAGTGGGCCCGGCCGGCGTGGCTCGGTAGTTGAGGGTCGACCTATGAACCAGGGGGTCCGGGTTCGAATCCCGGTCGAGGGCACATGCCCGGGTTGCGGGCTCGATCCCCAGCAGGGGGCGTGCAGGAGGCGGCCGGTCCATGGTTCTCTCTCATCATGGATATTTCTCTCTCTCCCTCTCCCTTCCTCTCTGAAATCAATAAAAATATTTTTTTTAAAAAAAATTACTTTGACCCAAACTACGGATTCATTTGTGACTCCTCCCTCTCTCTCTCTCTCTCTCATGAGCTGCACCCTCCGTGTGCGTCTGTGAGTGGGAGGAAGTCACAGAACAGGAAATTGAGGTTCACCCTGGAGGAGAGGGCCCTGGCACCGACCACAACACCGGACCCCTAACACATCCGTGTGTCCGGCCGTGAAGTCTTCGCTGACGTCGTCTCCCACCTCTGGGTGCCTGTGGGTGATTGGGGCCTGGAGGGGACCTCGCTCCATTGTGAGCAGGAGGTGATGTCATACATACAATAGGCCAGCGTGTTGCCAGGCTACACGCCAAAGGGTCAAAGGTGGTGGAGCATGAAGAATATAGGGGCGATCAGGCCTGCAGGGGAGAGCGGTTAGGGGCGGTCAGGCTGGCAGGGGGGAGCAGTTAGGGGCGATCAGGCCGGCAGGGGAGAGCAGTTAGGAGCGATCAGGCTGGCAGAAGATAGTGGTTAGGGGTGATCAGGCCGGCAGGGGAGAGTGGTTAAGGGGGATCAGGCCTGCAGAAGAGAGTGGTTAGGGGCGATCAGGCCGGCAGGGGAGAGCGGTTAGGGGCGATCAGGCCTGCAGGAGAGAGTGGTTAGGGGCGATCAGGCCTGCAGGAGAGAGTGGTTAGGGGCGATCAGGCTGGCAGGAGAGAGTGGTTAGGGGCAATAAGGCCGGCAGGAGAGAGTGGTTAGGGGGGATCAGGCCTGCAGGGGAGAGCGGTTAGGGGCGATCAGGCCTGCAGGAGAGAGTGGTTAGGGGCGATCAGGCCGGCAGGGGAGCAGTTAGGGGCGATCGGGCCAGCAGGGGAGAGTGGTTAGGGGCAATCAGGCCTGCAGGAGAGAGTGGTTAGGGGCGATCAGGCTGGCAGGAGAGAGTGGTTAGGGGCGATCAGGCTGGCAGGAGAGAGTGGTTAGGGGTGATCAGGCCGGCAGGGGAGAGTGGTTAAGGGGGATCAGGCCTGCAGAAGAGAGTGGTTAGGGGCGATCAGGCCGGCAGGGGAGCAGTTAGGGGCGATCAGGCCAGCAGGGGAGAGTGGTTAGGGGCAATCAGGCCTGCAGGGGAGAGCGGTTAGGGGTGATCAGGCCAGCAGGGGAAAGTGGTTAGGGGCAATCAGGCCTGAAGGGGAGAGGGGTTAGGGGTGATCAGGCTGGCAGGGGAGAGCAGTGGGGAGAGCGGTTAGGGGCGATCAGGCCTGCAGGGGAGAGGGGTTAGGGGTGATCAGGCTGGCAGGGGAGAGCAGTTAGGGGCGATCAGGCCTGCAAGGGAGAGCGGTTAGGGGCGATCAGGCCTGCAGGGGAGAGCGGTTAGGGGCGATCAGGCCTGCAGGGGAGAGCGGTTAGGGGCGATCAGGCCTGCAGGGGAGAGCGGTTAGGGGCAGTCAGACTCGCCACGATCCCTGAAGACACATCACTCCAAACGAGAGAGACACCCAACGCCGTTTCGACCAGCACCAGTGAATAGAGCAGAGTGTGCCCTGGCCTGTGTGGCTCAGTGGATAGCGCGTCGGCCTGCAGACTGAAGGGTCCCGGGTTCGATTCTCGGCAAGGGCATGTGCCCGGGTTGCAGGCACTTCCCGGGCCCGGGCCCTGGTCGGGGCGCGTGCAGGAGGCAACTGATCAATGTGTTTCTCTCTCTTTCCCTCTCTCTTATGAGCTACCATCCTCCGTGGTGGTAACAGAAATATATATTTTTAAAATATATTTATATTGATTTCAGAGAGCAAGGGAGAGAGGGAGAGAGAAAAACATCCATGATGAGAGAGAATCATATACCTGCTGCCTTCTGCACGCCCCCAAATGGGGATCGAGCCTGCAACCCGGGCATGTGCCCTGACCGGGAATCGAACCCGGGACCTCTTGGTCCATGGAGGGAGACTCCCTCCCTCTCTTTCTGGGTTGTTGTTTTTTTTTTTTTAGGTCTTTTCTTTCTGGAGAGAGCAGTCGGGGAACATTCGTTCTCTCTCCCTGTAATTTTCTTGTTCTCTAATAAAGCCAACAGCAAGAGAGCAATTAGTGGCCCATTAATTTTTAACCTCCCTTCCTGCACATTTCCAAGTGCAGTTGTGCTGCTGTTGTTGTGTTTTTAACCCAAAGTCTAAATATTTGGCCTGTGTCTCTCGTCTCTGGGAAGTCCCGGCTCCTGGTGTCTCTCGCCTGGATCATCACCAAAGCTTCATGACAGAACAAAGAGATGAATGGGGGGGGGGAGGTGTCGGGGTGCCCCCAGGGCACCTCATTAGTGTGGGAGACAGACCTGTTGGGTGTGTTCCTACGTATCCACTGTCTGGGTCTGCCATCTGCACAGACCCGGAACAGGAGGCGTTCATGCACACGCATGATTCTCCCGCGTGCCAGCGATTCGTCCAGCTTTGCAAGCACTGTTTCTGCAGGGTCCCGGGTTCGATTCCCATCCAGGGCACATGCCCAGGTTGTGGGCTTAATCCCCAGCAGGGGGCGTGCAGGAGGCAGCCGGTCCAGGATTCTCTCTCATCATGGATGTTTTTCTCCCTCTCCCTCTCCCTTCTTCTCTCTGAAATCAATAAAACATGTTTTTTTTAAAAAAAATATTTGACATTCGCCCTAACCAGTTTTGCTCAGTGGACAGAGCATCAGCCTGTGGCCTGAAGGGTCCCGGGTTCGATTCCGGGCAAGGGCATGTACCTGGGTTGCGGGCACATCCCCAGTAGGGGGCGTGCAGGAGGCAGCTGATCTGTGTTTCTCTCTCATCGATATTTCCAACTCTCTATCCCTCTCCCTTCCTCTCTGTAAAAAATCAATATATTTTAAAAAATATATTTGACGTTCAAGGTGACTTATTTTTGCCAACATGATCAAAGCCATCGTGATCTGAAATCAAGCAGGCTGATTCTCGGACCGTTCGCATTCTGTCCGGGGAGGGAACATGTTCTGAAGGTTGCACACGTGTGGCATGTTCTGAAGGTTGCACACGCCTCTGCCTGCTTCCATCTCCGTGGCTGGCCGTGTTCTGGCCTCAGCGGGATCCCCTGTGTGCGTGTTCTTTCCTGGTGGACACGGAAGGGCCCCTGCTCAGGGCTCAAGGACATGGGACTGTCGATGCCAAGGGCGCTGAGCCATGGCGAGGAGGCCGGGTAAACTGGACACAGGCCCAGGGCCCCGCGGTTCTCGGGGTGGATTAGCCCGTCGTGTCCACGCCGGACGGAGAGCACTGTGAGCGCGAAGGATTGGCAAGGGCCGTCCGTGGTCAAGGGCTCCAGAGACGGGAGGGGGCTGAACCCATGGCCGGGGCCGGGGCCCACACGCTAATGTGGGTGCGAAGTGGGAGAGGACGGAACAGCAGGTCACGAGGTTCCCCAGGAGTCGGGGCCCAGGGAGAGCTCCTATATAAAGGCAGGGAGGGTGGGTGGGTGGGAAGAGATCTATCGAAGAATGTGTGTGCGTCTATGTGTGATCCATGGACACGGACAATTGGGGGGGTGGAGGCCTGGGGTGGGGGTGAGAGGGGCCCATGCGGGGGTTGGGGGTCAGCGAGGTTCTCTCAGCCTCATCATCTGATGCCCAGTGGAAGGCTCATCCTTGTTCTTACAGGGTCTCGTCCTTGGAATTTGAATGCGAGCTGGGCCAGGGCGGCTCAGTGGTGAGCGTCGACCTAGGAGCCAGGAGGTCCCGGGTTCGATTCCCGGTCAAGGGCACATACCCGGGTTGTGGGCTCCACCCCAGTAGGGGGCGGGCAGGAGGCGGCCAATGCATGATTCTCTCTCATCACGGATGTTTCTATCTCTCTCCCTCTCCCTTGCTGTCTGACATCAAAAAATATATATATTTATGTTAAGAAGAAAGGAAGAAAGTATAATGGAGAGGCCTGTGAAGTCCCCCTAGCCCCGTGGTCGGCAAACCGCGGCTCGAGAGCCACTTGCGGCTCTTGGGCCCCTTGAGTGTGGCTCTTCCACAAAATGCCGCATACAGTGCGATTGAAACTTTGTGGCCCGTGCGCAGAAGTCGGTATTTTGTGGAAGAGCCACACTCAAGGGGCCAAAGAGCCGCATGTGGCTCGCGAGCCGCGGTTTGCCGACCACTGAGTTAGTGCACCTGTACCAGCCAACCATATGACTCCCTTGCCAGGGGAGACTGTGTCCATGGTGCTGAAATTCATTTTTTTAACTAGAGGCCTGGTGCACGAAATTTGTGCACTCGGGTGGGGGGGTGGTCTCAGCCCGGCCTGAGCCTGCTCGCAGGCCCGGAGCCCTGGGGGATGTCCAACTGATGGCTTAGTGCTCCCCAGCCGTGAGCCGGCTTGTGGCTGAGCAGCGCTCGCCCTGTGGGAGCGCACTGACCACAAGGAGGCAGCTCATGCATCGAGCGTCTGCCCCCTGGTGGTCAGTGCACGTCATAGCGACCGGTTGTTCCGCCTTTTGGTTGATTTGCATATTGGCCTTTTATAATGTAGGATATTGTTGAACGTATGACATGTCTCCTTCCCCGCCATGACCCCTTCTAGCCGCCGCTGCCCCCCACCCCAGGCCCTCACCCCCCTATTGTCTGTATCCATGGGTGATGCATACGTGCATACAAGTCCTTTGGTTGATCTCTCCCCACGCACCCACCCTCCCCGGCTTTCCTCTGAGGTTGGACGGTCTGTTCACATATCTACGTCTGTGGGCCTATTTTTGTCCATCAGTTTATGTTGTTCGTTAGGTCCCACAAATGAGTGAAGTCATGGGACACGCGTCTTTCTCCAACTGCCTGATTTCGCTCAGCATCCTGCTGTCCAGGTCCCTCCGTGTGGCTGCACCTGGTAAGAGATCCTCCTTTTTCAGGGCTGCGTAGTATTCCACGGTGTCGATGGACCACAGCTCTGTAATCCACTCATGTGCTGGTGGGCACGTAGGCTGTTCCGACCCATAATGCTCTCTCATCGTTAATGTTTCTCTCTCTCTCTCTCTCTCCCTCCCCCTTCCTCTCTGAAATCAATAAAAATATATTTAAAAAGAAAGAAAGAAAGAAAAACAATACTCCAAGCAATTCTTAACAAAGCGTAGGTGAATTGGCCCTGGCCGGTGTTGCTCAGTGGATAGAGCATCGGCCTGGCCACCCAAAAGGTCCTGGGTTCGATTCCAGTCCAGGGCATGTACCTCGGTTGCAGGCTCCTCCCTGGGCGGGGCCCTGGGCGGGGCTCGTGCAGGAGGTAACCTGTCGATGTGTTTCTCTCACATCGATGTTTCTCTCTGTCTCTCCCTCTCTCTTCTATTCTCCCTAAGAATCGACAAAGTATCCTTGGGTGGGGGTCACTCTGTAAGGTGTATGAATGTCTGTCCACTCAGCTACACTCCTGAGGCAAATATCATGGTGAAAGGCAACTGTCATTGAAAAAAAAAAAGAGGGGGAGGGGTGGGAGGAGGGAGTCTGAACCCGTTTTATTTGATCCTAATAGAGGCCAGAATTCGTGCACCAGCGGGGTCCCTGGTCCTGGCCTGCGGGATCCGGGCGAAACCAGCTCTCCGACATCCCCCGGGGGGTCCCGGATTGCGAGAGGGTGCAGATTACGCTGAGGGACCCCACTGGTGCACCATCGGGGCCGGGGAGGGACCCAGGAGGGCTCCAGGGCGTGTCCAGCCTGTCTCGCCCACGCTCGATTGGCTGGACCCCAGAAGCAAGCTAACCTACTGGTTGGAGAGTCTGCCCCCTAGTGGTCAGTGCACATCATAGCAACTGGTCGACTGGTCGACTCTCTGCCCCCTGGTGGTCATTATGCGTCATAGCAACTGGTTGACAGGTCGACTGTCTGCCCCCTGGTGGTCATTACGCGTCATAGCGACTGATTGACTGTCTGACCCCTGGTGGTCAGTGCACGTCATAGCGAGCGGTTGAGCGGCCTTAGCATATCGTTAGCATATTACGCTTTGATTGGTTGATCGGACGACCGGATGGCGGGACACTTAGCATATGAGGCTTTTATTCTATAGGGAAATGAAGTCGGTATTTTAAACCCTACATGATACTTTTCTGAGACCTCCCGCCGGTACCTTGCGCATTTCTTATTCAGGCGAATTCTCTGAAGATCGCGTCGATCTTGTAGCAATTGCTTGTACGCCGTCTCCCTCTTGTCGGGGTAACAAAGGTTGTTTCCCATTGGACAGCAGCTGGGTCTGATTTGGACGTGTTTCTTCTCCCTCCTAATTGCCTACGTGTGTGTGTGTGTGTGTGTGTGTGTGCGCGCGCGCGCCTGTGGTCCCCAGAAATAGAAGCAGACGGGATTTCTACATTCAAATGAAAGCGCCCACGTGTGGCCGCCCAGGAATAGCGCATCTCTTTGTTTTTTAATATATTTTTATTGATTTCGGTGAGGAAGGGAGAGGGACAGAGGGGGGGGGAAACATCCATGATCAGAGAGAATCACGGATCGGCTGCCTCCTGCACGCCCCCTGCTGGCGATCGAGCCCTCAACCCGGGCATGTGCCCTTGACCAGGAATCGAACCCGGGACCCTTGAGTCCACAGGTTGAAGCTCAACCACTGAGCCACACCGGCTGGGCAAGAAACGCGTTCTTCATGTTTAAGAGAATTGTCCATCCTAAAGGTCCTGCAGATAATGTCCTCCCCATGTTTCTAATTTAAACAAAACCGGATTTAGCACCTGAGTTCACTCCAACTTGGTACGAGGGTCACGGGCAGCCGGAGGGACAGGATCCTCTTCTTGCTTCTCTGCTCTGAGGATCTTTGTTTGATGTCTTGGGAGAGTGGGGAGAGCGTTTGGGGTGCGGAACGGATTTCTTTTTCTCTGCCTCCTGGGGAAAAACAGATGACACTTAGGTCTTCGGTTCCACGGCATTGCTAATTCTGCCTGGGAATCAGGGAAAAAAAAGACATGATTGGGACTCAGCGTGCACGCTTTTGATAAACCCCCTCTCTCGGCACCTCCCTGGCTGGGTTTGTCAACGTGAAATACTTTGGGACTAGAACCGGCTATATTTCTTGGCTGCTTCGTCTAAAAAATGGGGTACATTGCCTTGAAATAGGATATTCACGTTTTGAAGTCATGATGCTTGAAAACAGCGCATTTCACCCAAAATGCAAGAGGTTGAGGGCGAGAGATGAGGCACTTGCGTGGACATCCTTGTTTCTCAAATAATGTTGGGGTGTGTTTTGTTTTTTTTTGAAGGGGGGTTTGTTTGCTTTTTAATATATTTTTATTGATTTCAGAGAGGAAGGGAGAGGGAGAGCGAGAGAGAAACATCCATGATAAGGCCCCTGGTGGTCAGTGCGTGTCATAGCGACCGGTTGACTGGTCCTAAGGGTCGTTTAGGCTTTTATATAGATAGATAGATATGTATTTTTTATTGATTTCAGAGAGGAAAGGAGAGATAGAAACATCCATGATGAGGCCCTGGTGTTCAGTATGCGTCATAGCGACCGGTTGACTGGTCATAACGGTTGTTTAGGCTTTCATATATATATATAATATAATAGATATGTATTTTTTATTGATTTCAGAAAGAAAAGGAGAGATAGAAACATCCATGATGAGGCCCCTGGTGATCAGTGCGCGTCATAGCGACTGGTCGACTGGTCATAACGGTTGCTTAGGCTTTTATATATATAGGTACGTATTTTTTTATTGATTTCAGAAAGGAAGGGAGAGAGAGATAGAAGCATCAATGATGAGAGAGAATCATCGATTGGCTGCCTCCTTGATTAGGGATCAAGCCTGCAACCCAGGCACATGCCCTGACGGAGAATCGGTTGACGCTCAACCACTGAGCCAAGCCAGTGGGGAGTCCTTGCTTTTTATCACTTTGATCGGGGGGTGGAAGGAGGAACATCTGTAATATGCTCACCAATATTGATATTTTTTAAAAAAACCATCATGCTGTTGCTTTAAATATCTCCCAATTTTACTCATCAATGATGCCTCCCTAAAACGGAAGGAAATACGTAGGTTGGGCTGGTGTTGGCCGGGCCTAGAACTGGAACATTTGGTTTGCCTCCGCGTCTCACTATCAACAGTGATTTTTTTTTCCCCCTTTTGGCATCAACAGAGAGGAGTCGCTTAACTTGAGCATTGATTTTCCAACTTGAAAAGGAGAGCGAAATGACAGCCTCGCTCCGGGGGAAAGCCGGCCAGAGGCGAGCCCGGCGCTGGCCGACGGCCCGCCCGCCCTTCGCCGAGCGTTCATTTCGAAGGCGCGGGTGTCAGGCAGGGTGTCCCTGGGGCCTAGCAGCCACTTTCCGGCATCGATTTATTTGCTTCCCTCCTTCCTGGGGGCGGCATAGAACATGACTTCTCCCTGGATAGTCGCTCTCCGGCACTTAATAGCCAATAAGAGGCTCCTTTTTGAAGCAAAAATATCTCAGTGTCTTGGCAGAGCTGTCCTTACAAGGACTGGCTGTCTGGGTTGAATGCATGTTGTTAGGAGTTGAGTGTCGATGGGGTGGGGTTGGGAGCCCACTGAAGTCGAGTGTTGGGTATTGGGCCTCGGTGGACAATGTTCTAATGAGCACGTAGGTGATAGGGGAGGAACAGACTCGATCGGAGAGCTGGAAATTAGCACAGGGAACGCTATGACGTGCACTGACCACCAGGGGGCAGACGGTCGACATATCGACCAGTCGCTATGACGTTCAGTGACCACCAGGGGGCAGTCGAAAAGTCGCTATGACGTGCAGTGACCACCAGGGGGCAGTCAGTCAACCAGTCGCTATGACGTGCAGTGACCACCAGGGGGCAGTCAGTCAACCAGTCGCTATGACGTGCAGTGACCACCAGGGGGCAGACAGTCAACCAGTCGCTATGACGTGCAGTGACCACCAGGGGGCAGACAGTCAACCAGTCGCTACGACGTGCAGTGACCACCAGGGGGCAGACAGTCAACCAGTTGCTATGACGTGCAGTGACCACCAGGGTGCAGGCAGCCAACCGGTCGCTATGACGTGCAGTGACCACCAGGGGGCAGACTCTCCAAACAGTAGATTAGCATGCAGCTGGGGTCCAGCCTATCGGGTGTGAGCAAAACAGGCCAGACATGCCCTGGAGCCCTCCTGTAGTCCCTCCCCAACCCTGATCGTGCACCGGTGAGGTCCCCCGGCCTGGCCTGTGCCCTGTCACAATCCAAGACCCCTCGAGGGATGTCGAGAGCCGGTTTCAGCCCAATCCCACAGGCCAGGCCGAGGGGCCCCACAGGTGCACGAATTCGTGCACCGGGCCTCTGGTAATTTATATTTAAAAGAGAAGAAGGAAAGTTAAGTTGGTCGAGTTCTTGTGTTGCTGGGGATCAGATGGAAGGCTGGGGGTTGAGTCTGAGGCCTTCGACCACTCAGACATGTGATCCACTACGATGGGATATGCAGGGCGTAAATCGAACACAGAACCCGTCCGTCAACATGGGGACGCAGCCCCTTGAGGCACAGAATACCATCTGCAATGCTAACGCTCGACGTTAATTTGGATGCGGTGAAAAACGGGCACCAGAAATTATCTCCTTGCCAACAAACCGTCCCATTTCTGTGTCGTAAAACACGCCCGGGGCCGTAAATACACACGGCAAATTAGAAAAAAAAATTTTTGGCCTTAATGTATTCCCTCCAGTTGGCGCCCCCATCCCCCTCCGCCATTTCTCTCTTCGTATTAGCTTGATGGTTTATTTATAAAGCAGAACGCCGTCCCCTGAATGGATGAACCCGTATAGCGGTAAATCGGTAAACTGTCACCGAGGCTCTGAGCTAATGTGGTCGGGATCCGTGAGAACTGAAGGGTCCTAGGTGTCCCCCGAGAGCAGGTTCAGGGGGTCGCATCGGCTACGTCAAGGCCTGCACCCCTGAATCAGGAATGCTCCCCGGTTTGTGAGCCTCGCGAGGCACAAATATGTGCCCGCTCCCCGCACGGCCCAATTACAAATAGGTAATTGGTTTGGCCCTGGTCTGCTCTTTCCATATCGCCCGTGGCAACATCGCATATAAATCCAGCGGCTTCTGACTTCCTTTATTTATACATTTTTCATTAGTTTGGCTCCTCCTGTGTTTGGGTTTTTTTTCCTCCTTAGCTGCAGAGCACATAAAATCCTGTAAGTATAATTTATCCCCTAAAATACACTCTGTTTTCCTTCCACCGGGGACGGTGGCCCCATGGGAAGTGCTCTCGCCTTCATGGAGAGAAACTGTCCCTGTAAAAGGTAGGTCTGGGCCTTGGGGAAGAACTCCGAGTGCTGCCCCACAGAGCAAAGTGTTGGCCCCCCAACGGACAGATCGCAAAGCCGCGGAGGTGAGTAGACGTTACAATTAAGGGAAGAAGAAATTGCAAACGTTTAGGGGGGAACACATAACATTTTGCCAATGCTCGAGCTATTTCTAACTAAATAGTATTCTCTCTGCCTTAATCTAGATATATAAAAGCCTAATATGCTAGGTGTCCGACCGTCCATTCGACCGTCCGACCGGTTGCTATGACGTGCACTGGCCACCAGGGGGCAGACGCTCCGACCGGTAGGTTAGCTTGCTGCTGGGGTCAGGCCGATAGGGACTGGACTTGCCCTGGAGCCCTCCCCAGGCCCGATGGTGCACCGGTGGGGTCCCCCGGCCTGGTCTGAGCCCTCTCGCAATCCAGGACCCCTCAGGGGATGTCGGAGAATGGGTTTTGGCCCAATTCCCACAGGCCAGGCCGAGGGACCCCACTGGTGCACGAATCAGGCCTCCGTAGTTTAATGATTGTCAAGCTAATGCGCTCTCTCTCTCTCTCTCTCTCTCTCTCATCTTCTCACCCTTCCCCCCCCCCCCACCTTAAGTTAGCTAGCATCCCTTTCTGTCACCAGGATTAATAACTCAATCCACATCATAGCTACCTTCAACGTGTCACACACGGTGAGTTGGGTGACTAGGAATGACTTCTGATTGATTGTTCCTGGTGGTTGAACACTCTGGAGTATTGTTATTTTTATGAAACTGGTGTTTACTATAGGAACTAGTGGCCCGGTACACGGATTCATGCACATTGAAAGGAAATGAATTAAAAGAAATATTTTAGTATCACTCTTCGTCCTTTCTCTATCATAGAAGTGTCAGAGATGAAAGAAAATTAGCAAAATGTATATGAAAATAATATATAAATTGATTAATTAATAAACAATAACAACATGATATAATAACAATAACCCCGGGAGTTTGGCCGACCAGGAGGGACTACGGGAGGGCTCCAGGGCATGTCCGGCCCGTCTAGCCCAGTCCCCATCGGCCAGACCCCAGCACAAGCTAACCTACCAGTCGAAATGTCTGCCCCCTGGTGGTCAGTGCATGTCATAGCAACTGGTTGACCGGCCGACTTTCTGCCCCCTGGTGGTCATTGCACGTCATAGTGACTGGTTGAATTGTCAGACACTTACCATATTAGGCTTTTATATGTATAGATTAGTGGCCCAGTGCACGAAATTCGTGCACAAGGGGCGGGGGGGGGTGTCCCTCAGCCCAGCCTGCACCCTCTCCAATCTGGGACCCCTCGGGGGATGTCTGATTGCTGGTTTAGGCCCAGTCCCTTTCACAATCTGGGACAGCTGGCTTCTAACCACTCACCTGACTGCCTGCCGGCCTGCTCGCCCCCAACTTCCCCCCCCTTGCTGGCCTGCTCACCCCCAACTACCCCTCCTGCCAGCCTGCTCACCCCTAACTGGCTCCTCCTGCCAGCCTGCTTGCCCCCAACTGCCCCCTCTCCGCCCGCCTGCTCACCCCCAACTGCCCTCCCCTCCTGGCCTGATCGCCCCTAACCGCCTCTGCCTCAGCCCCGCCACCATGGCTTTGTCCAGAAGGACTCCCGGACGGTCTCCCGGTCTAATTAGCATATTGCCTTTTTATTAGTACAGATTGTAGGCACAGCTGCAAATGTTCCAAACAAGAATCAGGACGCCTTTACGGATGGAGATTCTTCCACCCAGTGACCCCGAATAGCAGACGCCATGGCGATGTCTTTGCTGTTTCATATGCGAAGCAGCTGGCATGTGGACACAGCGACCTCGCCTCCCAGGATTGCGGGGGGCGGGGCTGGGCGCTCCGTGGGGGACGGAATAATGGACATTTCATTGGCAGGAGAGAGAGGAATGATTGAAGGGCAAATGCGCTGCGACATGTTGCAAATGAGGCCTCCGTGACCTGGACCAGAATGGACAGGGCCGTCCCAGCTGCTCACGACTGAATCTGAAGGGGCTCCCCCCGCCCCCCCCGCCGGCGGGCATCGATCATCCATCACCGTGTCCAGAATTCAGACACGATACGGATGATTGATTAAGCTTGCACCTGGGCCCAGGCAACGGGTTCCTATGCGGACGCACGGGGCGACGGCTACGTCGATGGAATGGATGGATCCCCAGGGCCCGGGTTCATCTCGGGGTGTCGCCCCGGACGTCCTGATTTGGGAGATGTTGACGGGGAGGTGTGGACGCCAGGCGAGTCCGGGTGAGCGATCGCCCTTCGGGGTCATGCTGTGTGTCTGGGGCGAAGCAGCAGCCCTGTTTTTGAGGAATGAGGTCATGATTACCCCTGGAAACGCCGCCGGACTCGCTGTCAGCGCATCCTTGGTGATGGATGAGCAGGCTTCCCGTTGCAGAACGGGGTTGAAAGCTGAGAGAACAGGCAGGTGAGATGTTTAAATGGCTCTTGTCGTGCATGGACTACGCCGGGGTCATGTCCAGGAGGTCACCGTCAAAGGGTCATTAAAGAATCGTTTGAGCCCCGTCCGCGTGGCTCAGGGGTTGAGCATTGACCTGTGAACCAGGAGGTCACCGTCCGATGGTTTGATGCCCGGGTTTGGGGCTCCATCCCCAGTAGGGGGCGTGCGGGAGGCAGCCGATCCATAATTCTCTCTCATCATTGATCTCTCTAGCTCTCTCTCTCTCTCTTTCTCTCTCTCCCCTTCTCCCTTCCTCTCTGAAATCAATATTGTCAGCTGTGCTGCTATGAACGTAGGATTCTTTCCGATGGGTGTTTTGGGTTTCTTCAGATATCTATATATATAAAAGCCTAAGCTACTGTTATGACCACCGGCTGGTCGCTATGAAACACACTGGCCACCAGGGGGCATACGCTCAATGCAGGAGCTGCCCCCTGGTGGTCAGTGCGCTCCCACCTCCCATGGTCCTTCCCCCTGCCCCCCACCCCCCGTGGCCAGCCGTGGTGCTTCCCACCCCCGGCTGGCCAGCCCCATTCAGCCCTGATTGCTGGCCAGGCCGAGGGACCCTACTCCCTGTGCACAAATTCGTGCACCAGGCCTCCAGTATTCCCAGAAAAGGGGTCCCTGGGTCCAGTGGCAGTTCCCTTTGTAATTTGTTGAGGAAACGCCCTGCTGGTCTCCACGGTGGCTGCCCCCGTCTGCACTCCCACCAGCAGTGCCCGCGGGATCCCCTCTCTCCACGTTTTAACCACTTACAACTTCCGATCGTTTACACATCCACGCTCCCCGCATCTGACCGCAAAGGGAGAAGGGGACCGAGATCCGGATTGGGGTGATGAACACGCGCCCCCCCCCCGCCTTTGTCGCTCCTCGACCCTCAACGCCACGAGACGGGCAGTTCTGCGTTCCGTTTCCTGCGGGTCGATGCTGGCAGCCCCTAAATTACTGAGTCCCCCCCTTTCTCCCCGCGCTGGGATTAGTATCTCTGTTGTACCCTCCCGGCCTGTTGTGTCAGCGCGAGGAAGGTGTCATCCGTCGGACCCTTGGGATTGTAGGATCGGGGATCCGACCGCAGTTTAAATTTGCGTGAGGGGCCCCAGCTGGTGTGGCTCAGTGGGTAGAGCGTCAGCCCGTGGTCTGAAGGGTCCTGGGTTCGATTCCCGGTCAAGGGCACATGCCCAGGTTGTGGGCTCAACCCCCATTGTGGGGTGTGCAGGAGGCAGCCGGCCCGTGATTCTCTCTCATCGTGGATGTTTCTGTCTCTCTGTCCCTTCCTCTCTGACATCAATAAAAAAATCTATATATATATAAAAAGCCAGTGACCAGAACGCCGTAATGACCAGAATGACCGGTTGCTGTGACGCCCACTACGACCGGCTAACCCGCCTGATCAGGGGTGGGGCGGCCAGCCAATCCTCTGAGGCCTCACCCCTGACTACCTCCCCACCCCAATCAGGGGAGGGACTGGCCAGCCAACCTCCCCGGGCCCCTCCCCACCGCCAGCCTCGCCCGCAGTCGGCCCTCCCACCCCCGAATTCGTGCACCGGGCCTCTAGTATATTTATAAAAAACAAATACGTGAATCACGTTGCCCGAGGGGAGGGGCCACTGGCAGGAGAGCTCAGCAGACGGCCAGGCCCGCCCCCCCATGAGCAGGTGGGAAACCGGGGCTGCGGTAGAGCCGGCGCCAAGCCCCGGGCAGCCAGCCCCACAGCAGAATTGGCTCATTTTCACAAGCGAATTGCAGACGCGCTGGGTCTGCCAACGCCTGCAGAGAGGATCTCGCCTGCTCTGCCCCCCGTGGTGCTGTCTGAATACGGTTCAGGTTTCTGTTCCTGGAAGGCGAACAGAAGGCCATCCCTGCCACCGTGGTTGGTTGGAGACGTGTCCCCGTGGACGGCCTGGACGCCCAGGCCCCTGGCAGCCTGGCCTGGCGCTGAGGACATGCAGCCCGTGCCTCTGATCTTAAAAGAAGGAATCAATTATCTCGATGTCTTTGTAGGGTTCTGCCGGCGGAAGTCCTGTCTCTTCAGGGACCGTGAGGGCAAGCGAGGTCATTATACGAAGAAAGGAGATTAGGAAATGCAAATGTGGTCCGGCCGGCGTGGCTCCGTGGCTGAGCTTCGGCCTGTGAACTGAAGGGTCCCGGGTTCGATTCCCGGTCGGTTGCGGGCTTGATCCTCAGGGGGGGCCGTGCAGAAGGCGGCCGATCCACGATTCTCCCTCATCATGGATGTTTTTATCTCTCTCTCCCTCTCCCTTCCTCTCTGAAATCAATAAAATAATATATATTTTAAAAATAAATAAATAAATATAGACACAAAGTTCAGATATTCTTTCAACTCCTTCCATTTCTTTTTTTTACATCTGAATTTTCTAGTCTTATACGTGATGGGAATCGTTTATTTTCCCGTTTAATTTCATTATAAAATGTGCTGGATCCTTTGCACATCTTTATTCCGACGTGTGAAGCAGCGGATTACGCCGTTCGCTCTCTCCTGCTGCTGTTGTGGGTTGTGGGGTTTCTCACGGTGACCCCGTGTGGCCTCTGCAACTTGATGAGAGATCAATCTTTGAGGCCTGGTTTTTTTAAAAAAAAAATCAGCTCCTTTGCAGAAAATGGGGGTCTATCTGAGCCAGGTTTCCGGAGGCCTGGACAACCTACACCCATATTAGGTGAAACCGCTGAGCGTGAGGAATTTGAAGTGCACAGTTGGTGTGAATTTGGGTCAGAAACCCGTAGGAATCTTCCCGGACGCCGCAGGCAGGGCACGGGGTCGGCCGTCAGAGCGGCTGCTGTCTTACTGCCCGCTGTTCCGGATTCCGCGGCTGTGGTGACGGATGGTCCCGTGAGCCAGGGGCCGTCTGGGGTCTCATGATCCGTCCTCGTCTTGCGAGGACCTGAGGCGTTTTCCCTGTGACCTGAGCAGGGCCAGTACCGATCTCCTCCTCTCGATTTGTTCCTCTCTTTCATCTTATTTCACGTCTCGGAATTTATCTTATTTTGTCTGTCCCCGAAAAGCCCACGTATGTGTTGGAGGGGATGTTTTAAAAGATTGCATCTGGCCTTCCTGCAAGCCTGGTAGCAGGGGAGAGATTCACACCATCCAGTCTGCCGCATGGCGGGAGGCAGAATAGCTGATAATTGAGTCGAAATCTATTTAAACTAGAGGCCCGGTGCACGAAATCCGTGCACTGGTGGGGTCACTAGGCCTGACCGGCGATCAGGGCCAATCGGGGCCTTCCGGCTGCCGGCTGGGGACTTCCTACGGTCCACGCTGCCCCCTGGTGGTCAGCGTTCATCATAGCGAGCGATAAAACTCCCGGTCGAACTCCCGTGGGGACACTTTGCATATTAGCCTTTTATATGTATAGACTAGAGGCCCGGTGCATGAAATTTGTGCACTCGGAGAGGGGGTCACTCAGCCCGGCCTGCGCCCTCTCGCAGTCAGGGAGCCCTCGGACTGCGAGGCTCCTGTGTTGAGCGTCTGCCCTCTTGTGGTCAGTACACCTCATAGCAACTGGTTGAGCAGTTGTTGTGGTCATGACGCTGTGATGGTTGCTGGGCTTTTATTATATAGGATGATGTTCACGATCCAGGCAGTTTCTTCAATTAGGCTTTTATATATATATAGGTTATTTTTTTTTTTTTTTAAAGTATGAGAAGTGGCGATTTGGTGGCAAAAGGAGAAAATCGTACCTTCCTAGACTGGCTGGTAGATTCGACCATTTTTTAAATTCTGTCTTTTTTAGATATGTTTTTATTAATTTCAGAGAGGAAGGGAGAGGAAGAGAAGAAAGGAAACATCAACGATGAGAGAGAACCGTGGATCGGCTGCCTCCTGCACGCCCCCTACTGAGGACCGAGCCTGCGTCCTGGGCGTGTGCCCCGACCGGGAATCGAACCCTGACCTCCTGGTTCATAGATTGACGCTCAACTGCTGAGTCACACCCGCCAGGCAATTTTTTTTTAATCCTTTAATGTGCATGCAGCTCACCTCAGGAGCTTGTTAAAATGCAATCAGGACGCAGTGGGTGTGGGATGGGCCCCGAGATTCCATATTCTGGAAAGTTCCCACCGACGCCGATGAGGGTGGACCGGGAACCCCATGTTGCATCGCCAAGGGGTTCGCAGATAAGGATGCGATAGCAGCTGAGGGGACTCTTGGGGGAAGAGGCACTCAGACCTGGAGGCCATAACCGACCTCCACCCTTAACCAGGACAAGCAGAGTCCATACAAGGAAACGGGTAGCCCGGCCCGTGTGGCTCAGTGGTGAGCGTCGACCTATGAACTAAGGGGTCACAGTTCGATTCCCGGTCAGGGCACATGCCTGGGTTTTAAGCTCTGTCCCCAGTAGGGGGCGTGCAGGAGGCAGCTGATCCATGGCTCTCTCTCATCATGGATGTTTCTATCTCTCCCCCTCCCTTCCTCTCTCTGAAATCCATAAAAATCTACTTCTTTTTAATGTCTAAAGTTTTTCATATGTCTCCTTCCACCCCCCCCCCATTGTCCCCACCAAGCCATTCCCACCCCAGGCAAGCCCCCACCGCCCCAGTGTCTGTGTCCATTGGTTATGCTAATATGCATGCATACAAGTCCTTTGGTTGCTCTCTACCCCGCCCCACCCCCCGCCATTTATCTCTGGATCTATTCTTGTTCATCGGTTTATGTTGATTATTATATCCCACATATGAGTGAGATCATGTCATACTTATCTTTCTCCAACTGGCTTATCTCGCTCAGCATCCTGCTCTCCAGCTCCATCCATGCTGTGGCGAATGGTAAGAGTCCTTCCCTTTTTCAGGGCTGCGTAGTATTCCATTGTGTAGATGCACCACAGTTTTCTAATCCACTTGTCTGCTGATGGGCCCTTAGGCTGTTTCCAGATCTTAGCTATGGTGAATTGTGCTGCTATGAACATAGGGGTGCATATATCCTTTCTGATTGGCATTTCTGGTTTCTTGGGATATATTCCTAGAAGTGGGATCACTGGGTCAAATGGCAGTTCCATTTTTAGTTTTTTGAGGAACCTCCATACTGCCTTCCATAGTGGCTGCACCAGTCTGCATTCCCACCAGCAGTGCACGAGGGTTCCCTTCTCTCCACATCCTCGCCAGCACTTGTCGTTTGTTGATTTGTTGATGACATCCATTCTGACAGGTGTGAGATGGTACCGCATTGTCGTTTTGATTTGCATCTCTCGGATGATTAGTGACTTTGCGCATGTTTTCATATGTCTCTCGGCCTTCTGTGCGTCCCCTTTCGAAAAGTATCTATTTAGATCCTTTGCGCATATTTTGATTGGATCATTTCTTTTTAAAAATATATACTTAAAAAAAAAAAAAAAACAAGACCCTTCAGCATTTCACGTCGTACCGGTTCAGTGGCAACGGACTCCTGTAGCCTTTTCTTGCCTGGGAAGCTCTTTATCGCACCTTCGATGCTAGATGACATCTCTGCTGGGTGGAGGGGTCTGACCGTTATGTGAAACACCACGCTTCCCTTGTCTTCCTGCTCTAAAGGACACGGCTCCTTAGATACGGGGTTGCGGGCCGGCTGCGACAGAAGAGGGAACAGCAGGAAATCCTTGAAAGAGCCGTAGCTAAGACGCAGCCGAGGCCTGGCCTTCTGGATGCAGAGAGCAGTGGTGGAAAATTGCAAGATGAATGTCAGGCACGGTGCCTTCGGGCGGGCGGGAGGCCAGCCGGCTGAGTCAGCGCAGTCCCGTCTGCTCACAGCACCGGCGGCTAAAGAAGCGATGATAGGCAATGACAGGCCTAATGGAGCTTGAGATACAGATGCAGGGGGGACGCTGGAGACGGGGCATGTCTCGCCCAGCTCCCCAGATTCCACCCCTGCCCGCATTAGGGCATTGGGGCAACTAACCAAACGGTGTGAGTGGGAGCCAGCCAGTCTAGGAAGGTATGGTTTTCTTCATTTGCCGCCAAATCGCCACTTCTCATTCTTAAAAAAATATAACCTATATATATAAAAGCCTAAGCGACCGTGATGACCGAACGACCAGTCGCTATGATGCGTACTGACCACCAGGGGACAGACGCTCAACGCAGGTGCTGCCCCCTGGTGGTCAGTGCACTCCCACAGCCAACCTCCCGTGGTCCTGCCGCCCTGCTGGCCGGCCGCCCTATAGGCCCCGATTGGGGAACCACCAGCCAACCTCCCGAGCACCCTCCCCTGGGCCAGCTGACCCCCCCGATAGGCCTCGATCGCCGGCTAGGCCGAGGGACCCCCCACCAGTGCACAAATTTGTGCACCAGGCCTCTAGTTATAATAACAACAATAATAATAATAATAATAAATTTATTGATTCCACAGAGAAAGGGAGAGGGAGAGAGAGAGAGAAACATCCATGACGAGAGAGAATCATGGATCAGCCGCCTCCTGCATGCCCCCTACTGGGAATGGAGCCCACAACCCTGGCATGTGCCCTTGATGGGAATCAAACCATCGCCTCCTGGTTCACAGGTCGATGCTCAACCACGGAGCCACGCCGGCCGGGCCATTTCTCTTTCCGAGTGAAATATCATTGCAACTCTCTCTGGAAATCACGGCGCCTGCACGGTGTGCCCTTGTGGGGCGACCACGAATAGAAGTGCGTTTCTGCTCCTTGCCAAGCCGTGAGTGGTGGCGAAAGCTAGACTAGTGGGACCCCCACACCCCCCAAACCCAGGGCAATGAATCTTGATTTTAGAGTAAGTGGTGGTAGAATTGTGCCCCTTAATCATGCGGGATATATTTCAATACCTACCGGACGATGCCTGGAGCCGTGGAGTACCAAACCCTACCTATACTGTTTTCCTGCCCGGCCAGTGTGGCTCAGGGGTTGAGCATCGACCTGTGAACCAGGAGGCGATGGTTCGATTCCCGGTCAAGGGCACATGCCCGGGTTGTGGGCTCGATCCCCAGCAGGGGGCGTGCAGGAGGCAGCCGGTCCATGATTCTCTCTCATCATGGGTGTGTCTGTCTCTCTCTCCCTCTCCCTTCCTCACACTGAAGCCATTAAAAAATACATATTTTATACTGTTTTTTTCTACACATATACATCTTTTCCATTTGTGTGTGTGTGTGTCTGTGTGTTTATTAATCTTCACCTGAGGACATTTTTTTCCATTTGGTCCTTCGTGGCCGTGGCCTATCCTTTGTGGGCGTGGCCAATCATTGAGAGCATGGCTATTCATTGTGGGCATGGCTAATCATTGAGTGTGTGGCTGTTCCTTTATAGGCATAGCCTATCCTTGTGGGTGTGGCCTATGCTTGTGGGCGTGGCCAATCATTGAGTGTGTGGCTGTTCCTTTGTAGACATGGCCTAGCCTTGTGGGCGTGGCCTATCCTTGTGGGCGTGGCCAATCATTGAGTGTGTGGCTGTTCCTTTGTAGACATGGCCTAGCCTTGTGGGCGTGGCCTATCCTTGTGGGCGCGGCCAATCATTGAGTGTGTGGCTGTTCCTTTGTAGGCATGGCCTATCCTTGTGGGCGTGGCCTATCCTTTGTGGACGTGGCCTGTCCGTTGTGGGCGTTGTCTGTCCTTGTGGGCGTGGCCTATCGTTTGTGGGCGTGGCCTATCCTTGTGGGCGTGGCCTATCCTTTGTGGGCGTTGTCTGTCCTTGTGGGCGTGGCCTATCCTTTGTGGGCGTGGCCTGTCCGTTGTGGGCGTTGTCTGTCCTTGTGGGCGTGGCCTATCCTTTGTGGGCGTGGCCTATCCTTGAGGCCAGGGCAGGATGGCTCAGCACCCAGATGGCACAGCCAGTGGGGTTTGCAGACGATACAGCTCTGCAAGGTCACCCTGAGCTTAGCGAGGCATCGCAGGCGGCTCGGTGCTGGGCGTAATCCATGCTGCGGAGCCAAGACTTTATGTGAGTGTCGAGTGGAAGCACAGGAGCCTCCCCGGGAGGCAGCCTCGCTCATTTCGAGAACGCGGCCCGTGTGCGCAACCTCCTGTAAAGGGGCTTTAGCGACATCAGAGAGGCTTAGCGAGGACGAGTCAAGAGGATTAAAGGGATCAAGGACACGCAGATAGATTAAAGGGACTGGAGTTGATTAGCTCAGATTAAACACGGACTCAGCCAGAGAGGCTGTGGGCTCCAGGCGACTCCAGCAACTCAAGTTAACTTCCTCTTTCCACGGGCAGTGAAAATGACCAAAACACGGGTTATCACGAAAATATAATAATCGATTTCTGGAACGTGGCAATCCATGCTTCCCAAATGCAAAATATGGGCCCGGCCGGCGTGGCTCAGTGTTTGAGCTTCGACCTATGAACCAGGAGGTCCCGGGTTCGATTCCCGGTCAAGGGCACGTGCTCCATCCCCAGTAGGGGGCGTGCAGGAGGCGGCCGGTCCATGATTCTCTCTCATCACGGATGTTTCTATCTCTCCCTCTCCCTTCCTCTCTGAAATAAAACATATATATTTATTTTTAAATGTAAAATATGGGATAAGGAAGAAAGAAAATTTCAGCAAACTATAATCCACGCTAGGCACACCTGTTATCACACCTGCCTGGTGCAGGAGAGGAGGGGTGAGGCTGAGAGCAAGAAGGCAGGACAGGAAACACGCCCATCTGGGGGCAATTGGGGACAGAGCCAGGGGACAGGCTGCAGTCACCTGACCTTGACCTGGGGCACGACCTCTGGCTCCGTGGAAAACGGTGGTGTTGAGAGGAGTGAGCTTGACACGCAGGCAGGAAGAGCAGGGGTCTTATGGGAAACAAGGACAGTGGAACGTACGCAGGGGCAGACACGGCAGCTTGAACAGCCTCCTCGCGGGAACCAACCATGCAGAAATAACAGGGCGGTTTTATTGTTTTTATTTTTCTAAATATACTAGAGGCCCGGTGCATAACATTCGTGCACTGGGGAGAGGGTGTCCCTCAGCCCGGCCTGCAGGGCCGAAGCCGGCAGGCGGACATCCCCCGAGGGGGCCTTCGCGCTGCCCCGGAGGTGGGAGAGGCTCCCGCCACCACCGCTGCCCTCGCTCGCCAGCCATGAGCCCGGCTTCTGGCTGAGCGGCGCTCCCCCTGTGAGACCGCACTGACCAGCAGGGGGCAGCTCCTGCATCGAGCGTCTGCCCCCTGGTGGTCAGTGTGTGTCATAGCGGCCGGGCCTTCCACCATTCAGTCGATTTGCATACTAGCCTTTTATTATATAGGATATTTATTGATTTCAGAGAGGAAGGGAGACGGAGAGAGAGAGAGAGAGAGAGAGAGAGAGAGGGAAATATCCATAATGAGAGAGAATCATGGATTATCTGCCTCCTGCACCCGATTATTTTATAAAATAAATAAAATAAAAAATAATATAATATATAATATAAATAAAATAAACAAATAGAACAAAAGAATAAAATAAATAAAATAAAACCTACTAATAAGTAAAATAAAGACCCCGTACTGGGGATCGAGTCCACAACCCGGGCATGTGCCCTGAGTGGGAATCGAACCCGGGACCCTTCAGTCCGCAGGCCGACGCTCTATCCACTGAGCCACACCAGCGAGGGCTGTAAGAGGGTGTTTTTAGGAACGGGGAAAGCTCAGGTCCTGGATGGACAAGAACGATTGAGGGAATCGGTCAGATGTAGACACAGAGCAGGCTTGTAGCAAACATATACCCCTAGACCGACTAGCGTCACTGGAAACCCATTATCCGGTCCCCTCCTCACGCAGGGAGTCTGAATCTGCATGCGATGGGTTTCCCACGCTTTCGCTTAAATCTTCTGGTCCGTGATTTCATTCTCGGTTTCGTGAGACCCCACCCCCGGGGAGAAAAACCGTGGCTCGCCTCCCACTTATTGGCTTTAGTCATAGAGTCTGTTCCTGGCGCCACCCAACCACCGGCAGCCGCAGGAATTGAAGCCACAAAACAGGTGTTCACTGGAGAGGCTGCCTCCGTCCACAGCGGCCACTGTGTCCACTTCCTTCCTCCCGCCCCCGGGGGATCGAACCCGCAACCCGGCCATGTGTCCTTGAGCGGGAATCGAACCTGGGGCCCTTCTCCCCTCCCCGTGAGCACTGCTCCACTTCACCCGGGATCGCGGGGCGGTGGGCCAGTGCTTGGGGCTTGGTCTGGAGGGTCTGAGGGGAGAAGAATTAAGAGCCGTTGGTGGGAGAGAGAAGGGTAGATGAAATGGGGAGGGTGTCTGCATATTTATTTTTTTTTAATATATTTTATTGATTTTTTACAGAGAGGAAGGGCGAGGGATAGAGAGTTAGAAACATCCATGAGAGAGAAACATCCATCAGCTGCCTCCTGCACACTCCCTACTGGGGATGTGCCCGCAACCAAGGTACATGCCCTGGACCGGGAATCGAACCCGGGACCCTTCAGTCCGCAGGCCGACGCTCTAGCCACTGAGCCACACCGGTCAGGGCTGGGTGTCTGAATATTTAAAATTGCAATCGAGGTGGGGAAGTGGGTGTCGGATATTTTTTTAAAGAAAGTGAATTGGAAGGTGAGGTGTGGAAATTGTCCTGTAACTGAGATTTGTAATGTAAAATAAAATTAATAAAATAAAATAATAAATATAATATAATATAAAGTAAAATAAAAAATAATAAAACAAAACAAGATAAATTAAATTAATAAAATAAAATAATAAAATTAAACAGAGAGGTGAGAGGGAAGATGTGTAGCAGCGGGCATCTGGAAAGGAATTTTAGAGTTTCGCGGTGAACCAGGCAGAATGAAGGATGCCCCTGCGTGCTGGCGATTTTTCTCTTTGATATCGACCTTAAGGAAAAAGATCCCCTGGGCTTTTTGGCGCATCCCTGGGAGCTGGTGCACAGGAGGAAAAATAACCAGGCGTTTCCTTTTGACGGGAAACTCCAAAACGCAACAGATAAGATTATAAGGACAAATGATCGTGATACTAGATTTCTTTCTTTTTTTTAAAGAAAAAAATATGTTTTTATAGATTTCAGAGAGGAAGGGAGAGGGAGAGAGAGAGAGAGAAACATCCACGATGAGAGAGACTCATGGACCGGCTGCCTCCTGCACGCCCCCTCCTGGGGATCGAGCCTGCCACCCGGGCGTGTACCCTTGGCCGGAATGGGACCTGGGACACCTCCTGTCCGCAGGCCGACGCTCTATCCACTGAGCCACACCAGCCAGGGCTACAGGTTTACTTTTAACAAAGATTTTTTTTTTAAAAAAGAAGAAGAGATCTAGTCAACAATAAAATAAAAGAAAAGAGAATAGAGTTAACATATGAGCCAGCAATCCCTTCCCTGGGTATATATCCCCCCAACACACACACAAAAAAAAATCTAAAAATCATGTATTCACAGAGATATATGCGCCCCTATGTTCATTGCAGCTTTATTCACTGGGGCCAAGACATAGAGACAACCAAAGTGTCCCACGATGGAGGACTGGATAAGGAAGATGTGGTCCAGGCCCTGGCTGGTGTGGCTCAGTGGACAGAACACCAGCCAGTGGACTGAAGGGTCCCGGGTTCGATTCCAGTCAAAGGCACATGCCCGGGTTCTGGGCTCAATCCCCAGCAGGGGATGTGCAGGAGGCAGCCGGTCCGTGATTCTCTCTCATCATTGATGTTTCTCTCTCTCCCTCTCTCTTCCTGTCTGACATCAATAAGAATATATTTTTCAAAAAAAGGAAGAAGAAGGAGATGTGGTCCATATGTGATTTCACTCATACCCTATATAATAAAAGGCGAATATGCAAATCGACCGAACGGCAGAACGACCGGTCGCTATGACACGCACTGACCACCAGGGGGCAGACGCTCAATGCAAGATCTGCCCCCTGGTGGTCAGTGCGCTCCCACAGGGGGAGTGCCGCTCAGCCAGAAGCCCTGAGCCGGCAGCGCTAAGGGTGTCCGACTGCCGGCTTAAGCCACAGGGAGTGGGCCTAAGCCATCAGTCGGACATCCCCCGAGGGATCCCGGACTGCCAGAGGGCGCAGGCCAGGCTGAGGGACCCCTCCCCCCCCCCCCCCCGCAGTGTATGAATTTTGTGCACCGGGCCTCTAGTGTGGAATATAAAACTGAAACTCGTGGACACAAACCACCATATGGTGGTAGCCAGAGGGTAGGGGGTGGGGGGTGGGGGGAGTCGAGGGTGAAGGCGGGGCCTAAGATATGGTGACGAGTGATCATCTGACCTTGGATGATGGGCACAAAGTGCCTTCTACAGATCTTGCCCCATAGAAACCACCCCTGAAACCTGTATGATTCGATTCACCCTGAATAACCCCGGGAAATGGGCTGGTGTTACCCCCGATAAATTTAATTTTCAAAAGAGAAATAATTGCACGTTAAGGAAAATGCGGACGATACAGACGAGTAAAAGAAAAAAGAAAAAAATATAGAAATCTCCCTGTTTAGACCGTACACGTTTTGATGTGTCGTTATATCACCTGTCTCCTTGCTGGCATTTAAAAGAGAAAGACTAGCCATGTTCTAGCCATTATGCACGGAAACTCGCTCATTTTTCTTGAAAACGCTGTGTCGTTTCTGACGGGGGAAGCTGGACTCTCAGATTCCAAACGCGAGGTTCGGGCGAAATGTCAGCGTTGTCGTCTGCGGCCTGAGAATTGCGGGAACAGACGCGGACGCTCCTGAGTCCTTGTTTTCCCCGAAAGGTGACCGGACACGGTCTGACACGAACAAGATTGCAGTCAACGGCCCCAATTAATAGGTGGACCTACGCTGATGGAATAAATAAGACGAACACGGAATCTGGAATAAGAGAAAGAGACGGGCATACTCCCAGGTCTGCCTCCCTCTCTCTTTCTCTCTCTCTCTCTTCCTCTCTGAAATCAAAAAATATATATATTTTTAAAAAGAAATCTTTTGGTAGGTGGAATCTCGGATAAATTTTTCTCTTTTTTTATATTTTATTGATTTTTTACAGAGAGGAAGGGAGAGGAATAGAGAGTTAGAAACATCCATGAGAGAGAAACATCGATCAGCTGCCTCCTGCACGCCCCCCACTGGGGATGTGCCCACAACCCAGGTACATGCCCTTGACCGGAATCGAACCCGGGACCCTTCCGTCCGCAAGCCGACCGACGCTCTATCCACTGAGCCACACCGGTCAGGGCTGGATAAATTTTTTTTAATAACCCGTCACTGGCTAGAGAATGTTCTTGGAATTGGGGATGGTTAATGGTGTCGGGTGTAGGAAGACCTCGAGGGTTTGGGCCGACCAAAATTAGATGTTTCTACATAAACATCCTGTTAATTCCAAAGTTTTCCTGGAGGAGAGAAGTCAACTTTAAAAACCGCTACAGCCAGACCTGGTCTGGCTCAGTGGATAGAGCGTCGGCCTGTGGACTCAAGGGTCCCGGGTTCGATTCCGGTCAAGGGCACGTACCTTGGTTGCGGGCACATCCCCGGTGGGGGGCGTGCAGGAGGCAGCTGATCGATGTTTCTCTCTCATCAATGTTTCTGGCTCTCTATCCCTCTCCCTTCCTCTCTGTAAAAAAATCAATAAAATATATTTTTAAATAAATAAAAATCAAATAAATAAATAAATAAAAACTGCTACAGCCCTGGCTGGTGTGGCTCAGTGGATAGAGCGTCGGCCTGCGGACGGAAGGGTCCCGGGTTGGCAACCCAGGTACATGCCCTTGACCGGAATCGAACCCAGGTCCCTTCCGTCCACAAGGCCGACGCTCTATCCACTGAGCCACACTGGTCAGGGCTCCACCGATGTATCTTGGGCACCATGGACCTCCCCGTTAAAATGCAATGGTACCCCCACCTCGGCTTCAGCATTTTCGACTCCCCGGGTTGTGTGTTTGCAGACGGTTGGTGGTGCAAGAAACCAGACCTGCCCCGTCCGGGAGCGATTCAGACCTCAGAGTGTTTCTAAATGACTTCAATGCATGTTCTGTGTTTTTTTTTTCTTATGCATAATCCTACACACGCTGGGCTCTCTACGTAAATTATTATGCCACTTACGGGCTGCAAAAGGTGGGGTGGCTTCAAGCATGGCATGGCTGTTCTATCTCGGGGTGAGGAGTCTCTTACATCATGCAAAAGACACACCCCAGGGAGGGAGGGGGCCGAGACCGCTGGGCTCATTTCACGGCCGCCCTGAGCCTTGCAGGCCCACTTAGCATGCGAGCAGCGTGAGCGGGAACATTCCTCATGCAATTTAAGGCTCGAGCCGCAGAACACAGGGACTCTGGCAGGGCGAGGACTCGGAGAGATGCTGACGGCTCTGTCTGGAGGACAGAGGATTCCTATAGAGCAGCGCTGTTTATGTAAAATATTCATAAACACGAGCTGAATGAACTTGCAAGCCAATCATGCTGTAGGTAGGGCCTAGAGAAGAATTTTGGGCGTCCCAAAATTCACGCAAGATTTGAATTTGGCGTGAGCATTCACAACAACAACAAAAATAAAAGCCTAATTTGACTTGGTTTATTGGATCCGATTCTAATATCTGTTGCCCTTGGATGTCAATCCCTTCGATTCGATCAGCATCACCAAGTACCAATGACGGCCCAGGAGCAGGAACAAGGAAGACCCATGAAGACCACGGCTTTGCATCTGTGCCAGCAAAGCCGTGAAGGCCGTTGACTCAATGTGCTATTCCATACATAACCCTAGACTGTGTCCTTTATGAATCAATAAAGAATTTACAGTTTTTAATTATAAACCTGTGTTTTCTATCAAAAGTACTTCTTGCGTGAATTTTGGGACAACCTATAGAAGAACTAGTGGCCCGGTGCACGAAATCCGTGCACTCGCAAGGCAGGGGATCCCCTGGCCTGGCCTGTGCCCTGTCACAGCGCGGGAGCCCCGCGATCCATCGCCCCAAAGAGGTAGGCCTTGCCCCTGTCCCCAACGCTGAGAGTCCCCGCCCACCCGCGCCTGCTGTGCACGCAGCCTCCAGCTGATTGGTCGTTACGCGTGAGGGCGACCCTCCATTTGCATATTTCCCTTTTATTCGTATGGATAGCATACATTGTATAATATCTCTGCCCATCGTGAAACAGCATGTGTGTGCGCAGATTAACGAGATGAAGGTGGCCCGGCCGGTGTGGCTCAGTGGTTGGGGGTCCACCTAGGAGCCAGGAGGTCACAGGTTCGATTCCCGGTCAAGGGCACATGCCCGGGTTGCGAGCTCCATCCCCAGTAGGGGGCGTGCAGGAGGCGGCCGGTCCGTGATTCTTATTGATGTTTCTCTCTCTTGTTCCCTCTCCCTTCCTCTCTGAAATCAATGATAAAAAATATATATTTAAAAAAATAAAAAAGAGCCCTAACCGGTTTGGCTCAGTGGTAGAGCGTCAGCCTGCGGACTGAAAGGTCCCGGGTTCGATTGCTGGTCCAGGGCATGTACCTTGGTTGCGGGCACATCCCCAGTGGGGAGTGTGCAGGAGGCAGCTGATCGATGTTTCTCTCTCATCAATGTTTCTAGCTCTCTATCCCTCTCCCTTCCTCTCTGTAAAAAATCAATAAAATATATTTACAAAAAATAAAGAGATCAATGTGAATTCAAGATGTTCATATTGTCCTTTTCCTCCGTTCCCGCCCCAAGTGCTAACAGAAGTTTAGCTGAAATGTTAGACGTGTGTCACCTTTGCATAGCAGGGCCGTTTCCGCCTTTATTTTGAGGTTTTTATTATGCATCAGGGGGGCGTGAACGGAAAAAATAACAATGCTATTATGTCTATTTCTCTCCTGGAAAATAAAAACCATTGTTCAGCAGGTGGCCTGTGAAAGGGACGTTCTGCTGTGATGCGTTTTACCGGGGACCGTGATGGGCGGGCGGCTGCGGGCGGCGTTCATTTCTGTCGCCGGCGGGGACCCTGGCTCCCACTGTGCTCTCAGCTTAACTCAAATCTCATGGTTTTCGTGTTATGAACGAAAACCTCCTCTAATTGGGGCACGTCGCTCCCCGACTGGCAGCCGCTGTGGGCGCCCGGGATTAACATCCAGCGAGGGCCTGTACGTCAACACTTCTTAGTAAGTTTTTATATGTTTTTAAATAATTTTTATTGATTTTGGAGCAGAAGGGAGAGGCAGAGAGGGAGAGAGAAGCATCAGGGAGGAGAGAGAATCATGGATCGGCTGCCTCCTGCACGCCCCCTACTGGGGATCTAGCCTGCAACCCGGGCATGTGTCCTGCCAGGGAATCGAACCCGTGACCTCCTGGTTCATGGGTCAATGCTCAACCACTGAGCCATGCCGACCGACCGGGCAAGCGTGAACAGTTTTAATCAGCACTGGAGGCTTTTTGGTAAAATCCGAAAGACGCCACGAGTGAGACTTCTTGATGATTATGTTCCGTGTTTGGATTCTCGCTCACACGGTTCTGGCTGACAGGTAGGCTGCCCCTTTGGGTTGTTTTGCACAAATATATGGTTTCTGGGCTTCAGTAAAAACACCCAGTGAGTTTGTGGGGGTTTCGGGGGGCTTTGTTGTTGTTGTTTTTCTCCGTGAAGCATTTTTGCAGAGCTCCGAGGGAAACGCAGAAAATGAAAGATAAGCCACTACTTCTGTGGGCTTTTTATGGCTGATACGCTAATGATATGCTAAGGCCGCTCAACCGCTCGCTATGACGAGCAGTGACCACCAGGGGGCAGACAGTAACTGGTCAACCAGTTGCTATGACGTGCACTGACCACCAGGGGGCAGACAGTCGACCAGCCAACCGGTCGCTATGATGCGCTCTGACCACCAGGGGCAGACAGTCGACCGGTCGACCAGTCGCTATGATTTGCACTGACCACCAGGGGGCAGACGCTCCGACTGGTAGGTTAGCTTGCTGCTGGGGTCCAGCCGATCAGGACTGAGTGAAATGGGCCGGACACGCCCTGGAGCCCTCCTGTGGTCCCTCCCCGGCTGGCCAACCTCCCACATTCCCCCCCCCACCCCCGGCCCCGATTGTGCACCCGTGGGGTCCCTTGGCCTGGCCTGCGCCCTCTCGCAAGCTGGGACCCCTCGGGGGATGTCGGAGAGCCGGTTTCGGCCTGATCCCGCAGGCCAGGCCGAGGGACCCCACTGGTGCACGAATTTGTGCACCGGGGCCTCTAGTAAATAAATAAATAGACTCACTGGTTTTTCCATTTGGAGGGTGAGCGAGGATTTTTCCTATTTTGGGGTCTGTATACGCTTGCAATAGACTTCCACGCTTTTTTTTTTTTTTTTTTAATATATTTTATTGATTTTTTACAGAGAGGAAGGGAGAGAAATAGAGAGGTAGAAACATCGATGAGAGAGAAACATCGATCAGCCGCTTCCTGCACATCCCCCACTGGGGATGTGCCCGCAACCCAGGTACATGCCCTTGACCGGAATCGAACCTGGGACCCTTCAGTCCGCAGGCCGACGCTCTATCCACTGAGCCACACCGGTTTCGGCTAGACTTCCACGCTTTTGCATAAAATCTTCTCATCTGCGAATTTTTATTTTTCCAACTTCCTAGGGCAGAAACCTGCAATTCATGTTCCAGCTCCCACTTGGGGTATCAGGTTCAGGGAAGAGGCGTGACCCCCGAGACGCGGACGGGAGAGGGCTGGGCTGCCAAGGAGGGTGTGTGTGATGGGGACACCCGCAGGGCGCGCTCTCGGCCTGAGCACAGGGCGGCCGTGTTATTAAACACATATTTTTACGGCAGCGTTTTACCGAAATGACGTGTCTTGCCGCCTGTGGGTCTGAGGGGATCGGGCTGGTGTAACACAGCGCCATTTCAGAAACTCGTCAACACGGCCATTTACGTATCTGGGCATATACGGGCAGAGCTCGAACACACACCTCTATCCTTGGGCATCCTTTTTTTCTCTATTTAAACCCTCACCAGAGGATATTTTTTATTGAGGGCGGAAGGGAGGAGCCGGAATGAGAGAGAAATATCGATGTGAGAGAGACACATTGAACGGTTGCCTCCCGCACACACTCCAACCCAGGCCGGGGCCTGGGACGGAGCCCGCAACCCGGGTACGTGTCCCCGACCGGGAATCGAACCTTCCACGCTTCGGTCTGCAGGCCGACGCTCTAACCACTGGGCCACCGGGTGGGGTCCTAGAGTGTCCTTTAAAAATGCATGTCTTGGGCCCCAGCTGGTGTGGCTCAGTGGATAGAGCGTCACCCTGCAGGCTGAAGGGTCCCGGGTTCGATTCCAGCCGAGGGCATGTACCTGGGTTGCGGGCACATCCCCAGTAGGGGGCGTGCGGGAGGCGGCTGATCGATGTTTCTCTCTCATCGATGTTTCTAACTCCCTATCCTTCTCCCTTCCTCTCTGTAAAAAATCAATAAAATATATTTTTAAAAAAATAAAAAAGCATGCCTTTGGCCCTAGCTGGTGTGGCTCAGTGGATAGAGCGTCGGCCTGCGGACTGAAGGGTCCCGGGTTCGATTCCAGCCAAGGGCACATGCCCGGGTTGTGGGCTCGATCCCCAGGGGGAGGCTTGCAGGAGGCAGCCGATCCGTGATTCTCTCTCTCTACTTCTTCTCCCTTCCTATCTGAAGTCAATAATATATATATATATGTATGTAAACATATATATATATTTTTAAATGCATACCTTGAGAATTAAAACAATCTCTTGCAAGACTCCTCCCAGCATTTAGGCAAGACGTCGTTTCCCTAATGGCTTCGTGGCTATGGGGGGGTGGGGGGGGGGCTCTGTCGTCCCCCCACATCGGAGTTCCAAACAAAAGGTTTCTGTTCGCTCGCCTCCTGCCTGCTCTACTCAGCCACAGCCCTACCCGCGGCTCGAGGGGGGCGGTCACCAAGGCCGTGAGCAATTTTAAGTTCTAATCATTCCAGATGAGCACAGGACGGATGCTATTGCCTTCTTGTGATTGTTCGTCCGCCAAACCCAATTCCTCGCGGGAGGGCCGGGTCGGGGGGTCGCAAACCCAATTTGCAAAATTTTCCGGCGCCGGATGCGACACGCTTCCCTGAATGGGATGAGATCATTTCAATCGCGCGTGCAGGTGAGCTGTTCAAGCTGAGTGGACCCGGGGCCCCGGTAAATACCACAGGCAGAGAAGTATGCCCATAATCAGGGAGTTTTTCTTTTTTTTGAAGGATTAGGTCCAAAATGCAGGTGGCAGGTATTTTTTTATGGCAACGGAATAAGGATGGGGCTGACGATAAAGTTTCCAGTCACAAAATGACATGTGGTCAGTCCATATTGACATCCTATAGAATAAAAGCCTAACATGCTAAGTGTCTGGTCGGCCGGTCAACCAATCAAAGCGTAATATGCTAATGATATGCTGAGACCGCTCAACCGCTCGCTATGTTGTACACTGACCACCAGGGGGCAGTCAACCAGTCGCTATGACGTGGACTGACCACCATGGGGCAGTTGGCCGGTTTACCAGGCGCTATGATGAGCACTGACCACCAGGGTGCAGACAGTCGACCAGTCGCTATGACGTCCACTGACCACCAGGGGGTAGACAGTCAACCGATCGACCAGTCGCTATGACGTGGACTGACCACTAGGGGGCAGTTACCAGTTTACCAGTCAATATGATATGCACTGACCACCAGGGGGCAGACAGTTGTCCAGTCGCTGTGACATGCACTGACCACCAGGGGGTAGGCAGTCAACCAGTCGACCAGTCACTATGACATGGACTGACCACTAGGGGGCAGTTACCAGTTTACCAGTCACTATGATGTGCACTGACCACCAGGGGGCAGACAGTCGTCCAGTCGCTGGGACATCCACTGACCACCAGGGGACAGACACTCTGACTGTTAAGTTAGTTGCTCCTGGGGTCAGGCCGGTCAGGACTGAGCGAGACGGGGTGGACACGCCCTGGAGCCCTCCCACTCCCTTCCTCTCTGAAATCAATAAAAATATATTTTAAAAAAATTAATGAATTAAAAATAAAATAGCCCAGCCTGCTCGTGAATGTCAGGAGAACGGCGAATGAGGCCCGTGTGCACCAAATCCCCCTCTACTAATGCACAATGCCAACTCTGTGTTTGTCGAGCTGTGAGATGTTTATTCCCAAGAACTGAGTTCATGTTTTCTCCGATTCACATCCGACCCCAGGAGCAAGCTAACTGACCAGTAGGAATGTCTGCCGCCTGGTGGTCAGTGCACGTCACAGCGACTGGTCAACCGGTTGACTGTCTGCCCCCTGGTGGTCAGTGCACGTCATAGCGACTGGTGGACCAGTCATCTGCCCCCTGGTGGTCAGTGCACGTCATAGCAACTGGTCAACCGGTTGACTCTCTGCCCCCTGGTGGTCAGTGCACATCACAGCGACTGGTCGACCAGTCATCTGCCCCCTGGTGGTCAGTGCACGTCATAGCAACTGGTCAACCAGTCAACTGTCTGCACCCTGGTGGTCAGTGCACGTCATAGCGACTGGTCAACCGGTTGACTGTCTGCCCCCTGGTAGTCAGTGCACGTCATAGCAACTGGTAGACCCGTCGACTGTCTGCCCCCTGGTGGTCAGTGTACGTCATAGCGAGCAGTTGAGCGGCCTTAGCATATCATTTTTAGGGCGAAATGGGGGGTTCTGGGCTCGACAGGGGTCGCCGCCCAGGCCCCTCGCACTTTCCCGTAGCCTGAAGGGTGTCGCCATACGTCAGGGGACAGTGCGTGCGTCCGGTCCCCGGCACAGACAAGTGCCCATCGATTTTGTGCAAAAACGGGCTGAAATATAGATTCCATTCGCTCCCTGTCCTCTACCAAGGCCCTGTTTCATCATAAGAAAATAGTGTGTCACCAAAACAAGACGAATTGAGCCGGAACGTCGTTCTATGGATTTGCTGAGGTTCTGACTTGAAAATCTTATGAAGTTCGGTGTGTGTTTGTGTGGGAGGGGGGTGCTGGGTCCCCAACATTGTCCATTGGATGCGGTGGTTTAGAATAGAAACCGCACCCCGGCCGGTAAGACTCAGTGGTTGAGCGTCGACCGGGGAACCAGGAGTTCTGGGTTCGAATCCCGGTCAAGGGCACATGCCCGGGTTGCGGGCTCCATCCCCGGTAGGGGGCGTGCAGGAGGCAGCCGGTCCATGATTCTCTCTCATCACTGATGTTTCTATCTCTCTCTCCTTCTCCCTTCTTCTCTGAAATCAATGAAAATATATTTTTTATATAAAAGAAATAAAGAAAAGGCAGGACACACCTGAGATTCCCGTCCTTCGAGCTTTAAACAGGAGGAAGTGGGGGTTGCTTCACCTGGCACCAGCCCCCCGTCTTCGCTAGGACCCTGAGCTTTGGGGATCTTTGTCGCGAACATCTGCCTGTGGGAGGCCTCAGTGGGGGCGCAATGGGGGCGCAGTGGGGGCTTCCTCTAGTCCCACAGGTTAGTAACGGGGGCGGCGGACACCCCCTGGGAGATTGCTGTCGGATCTGAGCGGGAGAGACACTTGGGCCAGGGCTTGGGGCCACGGTCCGTGTGGAGCTGCCGGTCCCGTGGCTGCGTTTAACGGTTTCACGGGCGCGTGCTCCCCCCTGGTTATAGCTCCGTGGGGTGCGCCCCCTTAGCCGTGCCTCCGGCCTGGGATCTCCCTGACCCCCATCCTGTCTTATTCAGCATCTTCCCGTACGATGTCATCCAACATTAAAGAGGAAAACAGGACCCCCTGGCGGTTTTTGCAGCGTCACCAAACCTTGGAGCATCGCACGCTCTGGGCCGGGCGTCCGCCAGGTTCCGGGAAAAGCCAAGAGGGGAGTGTTTTCAAGTTTGGGGGCCACAGCCCCTCCGCTCGGCCGATGTAGGAGGGAAATTGGCCACAGGCAAGGCCTATAGGAACGGGCGGGGATGTCTACATAGACCCTGAAATCGGAATTTTGTACCATTTTCACAGGCCATGATAGATTATTCTTCTTTTAATTATTTCCTCCATCGATTTAAAAATGCAAAAGCAGCCCATCTGGTGAGGCTCAGTGGTTGAGCGTCAAGCTATGAACCAGGAGGTCAGGGTTCGATTCCCGGTCAGGGCACATGCCCGGGGTTGTGGGTTTGATCCCCAGTAGGGGGCATGCAGGAGGCAGCCAATCCACGATTCTCATCACTGATGCTTCTCTCTCTCCCTCTCCCTTCTTCTCTGAAATCAATTTTTTAAAATATATTTCTTTATTGATTTCTGAGAGGAAGGGAGAAAGAGAGAGAGAAACATCCATGATGAGAGAGAATCATGGATCGGCTGCCTCCTGCACGCCCCCTACTGGGGATGGAGCCCACAACCCAGGCATGTGCCCTTGGCTGGAATCGAACCCGGGACCCTTCAGTCCGCAGGCCGACGCTCTATCCACTGAGCCAAGCCGGCTAGGGCTGAAATCAATTTTTTTTAAAAAATGTCACCATAGATTTCCAATGACAAAACCCAGCAGCTTGTCCTCCCCTCTCATCATCTGTGACGGCGGTGATTGCGTGAAGACTGAGGGGCTGGCGTCGCCACCCCAAGTCCTGATGGGAGAGGCGGCCGTAGCCTTTGCAAATAATTGCCTGTGACACGCACGGCCGTTGCTTACGGACCGCACGCGAGCCTCGTCCATCTGAGTAATGAGCGCGTATCGATTAGCCGTCGGAGGCCGCACGCTGGGCCTGGCCCGGCGGAAACAAATATTTCTCCTGTTCTCCCGCACATAAATAATTCACGGGGAAAAGACGCCCTCCATTTGTCTGGATTTCACTGGAAGAAAAGTGCTTAGTAAGCTCCTCTATCCGGTTTTGCCGTTATACTAAAACTAGAGGCCCGGTGCATGAAATCATGGTCGAAGCCCCACCCACCCGCCCTCATGGGGACCGGTCGTTTGGTTGTCACGATCGTCGCAGACACTGGCTTTTTAATATATATAGATTGTTTAAATCAAGAGCAATCAGCCCAGCTCGTGTGGCTCAGTGGTTGAGCATTGACCTAGGAACCAGGAGGTCACGGTTGGATTCCCGGTCAAGGGCACATGCCCGGTTGCGGGCTCGATCCCCACTAGGGGGCGTGCAGGAGGCAGCCGGTCCATGATGCTCTCTCCTCATGGATGTTTCTCTCTCCCTTCCTCTCTGAAATCAATAAACACATTTTTACAAAATAAACAAACACCGGGGGCCATCGGATTTGCCGCGTTGCGATGCCGCGGCGAACACTTGGGTTTGAACGCCAGGGCTCCTGGAATTCTCCCAGTCAGATGCTGAACACAGCTCCTGCAAAACGAATTTCCGGGTTATCCCGGAACGTCCAGATCCGAGGGGCGTGTCCTCTGAGCTGCACACACTCTCCGTGCAGCCAGCACCTGGCGGCCGGAACGTCGGAAGGAATGAAGGAGAGCTGTGTCACGTCCATGTGTGTTTCTCGGTGTGACTGTAACGTGGGCATTGAGGCCTGGGTATCGGACAGTGGAATTCCCAAGTGTCACCACTTCCCCGTGCATTTATTTGTTTAATTATTTAAATTATTTATTCATCTATTTGTTTACCAGAGGCCCAGTGCTCGAAATTCATGCACAGGTAGGGTTGGTCCCGAGGCCTGGCCGGCGATCAGGGCCTATCTGTGGGGCAACCGGCGGGGCGATCCGAGGGGCCCCCGCTTGGCCGGCCTGGGGCCTGCGGGTTGGGGGCAGCTCCTGCGTTGAGCGTCTGCCCCCTGGTGGTCAGTGCGCATGACAGCGACTGGTCGTTCCGCTGTTCAATTTGCAGATTAGGGTATGATAGAGGACTAGAGGCCCGGTGCACGAATTCGTGCACCAGTGGGGACCCTCGGCCTGGCCCACGGGATCGGGCTGAAACCGGCTCTCTGACATCCCCCGAAGGGTCCCAGATTGCGAGAGGGTGCAGGCCAGGCCGAGGGACCCCACCGGTGCACTCTCGGGGCCGGGGAGGGACACAGGAGGTTGGCCAGCCAGGGAGGGACCGCGGGAGGGCTCCAGGGAGTGTCTGGCCCGTCTTGCTCAGTCCTGATCGGCCGGACCCCAGCAGCAAGCTCACCTACTAGTCGGAGCGTCTGCCCCCTGGTGGTCAGTGCACGTCATAGCGAGCGGTTGAGCGGCCTTAGCATATCATTAGCATATTACGCTTTGATTGGTTGAACAGCTGACCAGACACTTAGCATATTAGGCTTTTATTGTATAGGATTAATTTCAGAGAGAAAGGAAGCGGGAGAGAGAGTTAGAAGCATCAGCGATGAGAGAGAATCACGGATCGGCTGCCTCCCGCACGCCCCCTACTGGGGAATCAGCCAGCAACCTGGGCATGTGCCCTGACCGGGAATCGAACCCTGACCTCCTGGTTCCTGGGTGGATGCTCAACCCCGGAGCCACGCCGGCCGGGCTGCATGCAATAACATATATGTGATGTGTGACAACCATCCCTGAAGTAGGGAGGGAGGGGGAGCAAGCGTGACTATTTTTTCCCACTTTGTCTTTGGCAGCCGATAAATATCTGATTAATCCCGGACTGGACCGAGGAGCCGTGGCTGAACATCCCCTGTAGCTGGGGGACCGGCACCCTTTCTCTCCTTATCTCCTCGCATTCTGAGACAATTACCGTGGCTCCCTTATCGGCTTAACTCAATCAAACCTGCGCTTCTTGTTTTGTTAGGACACACGTCCGAAATGAGGAGGGAAGGAGAGAGCTTTATCTCTTCCGCCGGCACCTATTACTTCTGCGATGACGAGGGAGCCTCGAGCTGTGCCCGTTTCAATGCGAAACGCGCCGGGAAGCCTGACGCGGGCTCGGTGTTTTAATTACCTCTGTTTGGGGGTGGGGTGCTGAGGACTCCGTCTTCCCCCGCTGGACAAGAAGGAAGAGGTTGATGTGAGTGCGCTGGGAGGTGAGAGAGGGTCCGCGTAAGGGGCCCTGTGGTTAAATTTCACAACATTATCATTGATCGGGTTCACAGCGCGGAATGTTCCGGAAAAATCTCCTTCTGGTGGGATTGGCAAATAGAGGATTTATTTTTTTCAACCGGGAGCTCGACATGGGAGTCATCACTTACCTTCTCTGGACCCAATGCCCACGGCTGAGAATATCTTCACCTTGTTCCTGCCCCGTGAGCGAATATCTATACTAACAAAAGGGTAACATGCTAATTAGACCGGGAGACCTTCCAGACGTCCTTCCGGACAAAGCCATGGTGGCAGGGCCGAGGCAGAGGTGGTTAGGGGTGATCAGGCCAGGAGGGGAGGGCAGTTGGGGGCGAGCAAGCAGGCGGGGGTGGGCAGTTGCGAGAGAGCAGGTTGTCAAGAGGGGACAGTGGGGGGCAATCAGGCCAGCAGGGGCGGGCAGTTGGGGGCAATCAGGCCGCCAGGGGAGAGCAGTTAGGGGCGATCAGGCCGGCAGGGGAGGGCAGTTAGGGGCGATCAGGCCGGCAGGGGAGGGCAGTTAGGGGCGATCAGGCCGGCAGGGGAGGGCAGTTAGGGGCGATCAGGCCGCCAGGGGAGAGCACTTAGGGGCGATCAGGCCGGCAGGGGAGGGCAGTTGGGGGCGATCAGGCTGGCAGGGGGGGCAGTCAGGGGCGATCAGGCCGGCAGGGGATAGCAGTTAGGGGCGATCAGGCCGGCAGGGGAGGGCAGTTAGGGGCGATCAGGCCGGCAGGGGAGAGCGGTTAGGGGCGATCAGGCCGGCAGGGGAGGGCAGTTGGGGGCAATCAGGCCGGCAGGGGGGGCAGTTCGAGGCGATCAGGCCCGCAGGGGAGGGCAGTTGTGGGTGATCAGGCCGGCAGGGGCGGGCAGTTGGGGGCGATCAGGCCGGCAGGGGCGGGCAGTTGGGGGCGATCAGGCCGGCAGGGGAGGGCAGTTGGAGGCGAGCAGGTTGTCGGGGGGACAGTTGGGGGCGATCAAGCAGGCAGACAAGTGGGCGGTTAGGAGCCAGCGGTCCCAGATTTCAAGAGAGATGTCCGACCGGTAGTTGGACATCCCCCGAGGGGTCCCAGATTGGAGAGGGTGCAGGCCGGGCTGAGGGACACCCTCCCCTGTGCACGAATTTCGTGCACCGGGCCTCTACTCTATATGTATAAAAGCCCAGCAACCAGAACGGCAGAATGACCTGAACGACCAGCCTCTATGACGCGCACTGCGGCGGCCAACCAGCCCGATCTGGGCCCCAATTGGCCCCCCTACAACCTCCCCTAGGCCCTCCCTCTGGCCAGCCCTGCCCTCAATGGGCACCCCCCCCAACCCCTATCGGGGGCAGGCTGGCTAGCCAACTGCCTGCGGCCCCTCCCCTCTGCCTGCTGCCCCCCTATATAGGCCCCAATCGGGGGCCAGCCTGCCAACCTTCCGTGGTCACTCCCCCCCCGGCTGGCTGGCCCCCGGTCAGCCTCGATCACGGTCCAAGCCAAGGAACCCCACCAGTGCACGAATTCGTGCACCAGGCCTCTAGTTTCCTGATAAAAGCAGAAAACATATCACACAACACGAATTTCATGCACAGCCAGGCCACGCGGGGAAATCAATGCTCGAACCACGTGAGTCCATCGGCGACCGGAAGAGAAATCCCTTACCCAGGGCGCTGCGGGGGGCGGGGGGAGGGGAGCTGTGTTCTCCGCCGAGCTTTGCAAATACTCGATAATGTCTAGTGGCATCTGTGCCCGGCGATGCTTATTGTGAAATTGCAAGAGGATTTATTCTGATGAAAGGAATCCACAGGCATAATCCTCTCCCGCTGTTCAGAGAAACGACGGCCTGAAACTCTCTCTTAAAACAGCCAGCCGGGCCCTGGCCGGTGTGGCTCAGTGGATAGAGCGTCGGCCCAGGCAGAGCGACAGGGGATGGGGGGATTTTTCCATTTGAAAACTGTTCATCCGTGGGAGTGGGCCCCGAATGTATGGGCAGCGTTTGCCAAGCAGGTCCCATTTTTCCTCTCGTGGGTTTAACGTGTGAGCGGTAAATATTGGATGTGCAATTAGTGGGCAGTGATTGTGGCCGGGATGGAAGCCCTCCAAGCCAACAGCTGCTCCGGTGGCTCAAATGCACGGAAAACGAAAAGGGAGGCGCAGAGGGAGCCGCACGCCGGCGTTTTTCAAAGGCTCCGTCTGGGAGGGAGGCGGCAGCCAGAGGGCCATGCGTCAGCCAACCACTATCCACTGGGTTTTCGCCGAAATGTCTGCCTCAGGGTCAAGAACGTCCTTGCCCAAGAAGATGGCATATTGGGGATAGGTTTTTTTTTTAAGTTTTTTTATTGATTTCAGAGAGGAAGGGAGAGAGAGAGGGAGAGAGAAACATCCATGATGAGAGAGAATCACGGATCGGCTGCCTCCTGCACGCCCCCTAGTGGGGATGGAGCCCACAACCCGGGCATGTGCCCTGACCAGGGATCAAACCAACCATGACCTCCTGGCTCATAGGTCGACACTCATCCCCTGAGCCAAACCAACCAGGGTTAAATAAATATATAAAATTTATTGATTTCAGAGAGGAAGGGAGAGGGAGAGAGAGACAGAAACATCCATGATGAGAGAGAATCATGGATCGGCTGCCTCCTGCACGCCCCCTACCAGGGATCGAGCCTGCAACCCAGGCCTGTGCCCTTGACAGGGAATCGGACCCAGGACCCTTCAGTCCGCAGGCCAACGCTCTATCCACTGAGCCACACCGGCCGGGGCCAGACTGTTTGTTCTTTTGTATCTCGGCCTCCACAAGGGACCACCCACAAAGCACAAGTATTAAGAAGAAACGAAGGAAGGAGTGAAGGCGCCATTCGCACTCACCATTCTGTCTGCAAGGCGGTGGCTGCCATGGTAACATGGGGGGAGCCTCCCAGGTGTGGGGAGGGCAGGGGAGGGTGACGCTCCCTCCCCTGGGGCCTGGGTGGCTCAGGGATGTGGTCAGGGCAGCGGTGACCTTGTGTGTCCCCAGCCAGGGAAGGTCAAGGTCATGCCGCCTGTTCCCAGGGTGTTTGGCTCTCTCTCCTGAGCACCCGGCCGCTGCGATTTGGGGAGCAGGTAGTCAGATGGGGAGGTCCAGGCTGGAGCCCGCCCACAACCAAGTGGGGGTATCAGGGGCCCACCGAGGTCATCCCCAGACACGTGGGGGTCACACTGCAAGTGACTGAGCCCCCGGTATGTGTCATGCAACCCCGCTGTCTCCCTAGCGCTGTGTGGAACACACACGAGCTGTGCCCACCTGTGAACCAGGAGGTCACAGGTTGGATTCCCGGGCAGGGCACAGGCCCCGGTTGCAGGCTCGATCGATCCCCAGTAGGGGGAGTGCAGGAGGCAGCCGATCTATGAGTCTCTCTGATCATGGATGTTTCTCTCTCCTTCTCCCTTCCTCTCTGAAGTCAGTCCTATAGAGTAAAAGCCTTATAAGCTAAGTGTCTGGTTGACCAGTCGGCCATTCAACCGATCAAAGCGTAATATTCTAATGATATGCTAAGGCCACTCAACCACTCGCTATGATGTGCACTGACCACCAGGGGGCAGACAGTCAACCAGTCGACCAGTTGCTATGATGTGCACTGACCTCCAGGGGGCAGACGCTCTGACCGGTAGGTGAGCTTGCTGCTGGGGTCTGGCCGATCGGGACTGAGCGAGATGGGTCGGACACGCCCTGGAGCCCTCCCATGGTCCCTCCTTGGCTGGCCAACCTCCCATGTCCCTCCCCTGCCCCGATCATGCACAGGTGGGTCCCCTCGGCCTGGCCTGCACCCTCTCACAATCCGGGACCCCTCGGGGGATGTCAGAGAGCCTGTTTTGGCCCGATCCCACAGACCACCCCGAGGGACCCCACTGGTGCAGGAATTCGTGCACCGGGCCTCTAGTGGATAGATAATTCCCTTACCCGGGAGGTCCTTGCTAAGGTGGCGGGTACGCTGAGCGCTGGCGATGAAAGGCAGTGGCTGGGCCAACACCTGAGGGAGAGGGGCAGGCTGGGAAATGCAAAGTTCAGCTCCGCTGCTGCCAGGAACATATACACGTAGGATGTTGCAAGTTATGAAGCTGTGACCGACGTTTGTCTGGAATCTATAGGAGTAGATTCCTTCATACGGTAGATATGATAATTCGCTTAAAAACTCGCCACTCGAGTTTGATAAACCGTCAGCCCTTTGCGGGCACAGCATTGAAACGTTTTTCCCTGATCGCAAACCTGAATTCCCTGTGCTTAGCGGTACGGTCTTTGAGATCCAACCAAACGCAATAAAATCTCACAAACACGGGAATTAATTCCTATGAACCCTTTATCTGTGTGTCTCGTCTGGGGCTCATTCTGAATCGAATTAAAGTGTGAGAGCCGGGAGCAGAGCAGGACACAGGATACGCCCGTCCTGGCGTGATGTTTGTTTCCTGGCCTTTCTCTCCTGAGGAGGGAGTGGACGAGTTAATGAAATCGGCTTTTATTACCCATTCACGGCTTTCAACGTGAGGAGGCCCCTCTGGACATTCATGAATTTACATAAAAAGTAAAGTAGGAATTTTCTTAAATGTGTTTTTATTGATTTTAGAGAGAAAGGGAGAGAGAGAGAGAGAGAGAGAGGGAGAGAGAAACATCCGTGATGAGAGAGAATCATGGATCGGCTGCCTCCTGCACGCCCCCTACTGGGGGTTGAGCCCGCAACCCAAGCATGTGCCCTGACCGGGAATCGAACCCAGACCTCCTGGGTCATAGGTCGGTGCTCAACCACGGAGCCACGCCGGCCGGGCGGTAGAGCAGGAATTCTACCGTCTCTTGTGGGAAAGGGGAAGGAGAAGCCATGGCCCATGGGGGCTCCTGGTGGTGGTGAGGAGGGCAAGGGGATGGGTCCCAGGCCCAAGGAGACCTGGACCACTTTGTAACTAAAGCATCGAAGCCGTCAGCCTGGTGTTTGGGGCACGGAGTCCAGGGTGGCGGTGGGAAAGCCAAGCCGACTGCTACGTGCGGACTTGTCCAGTGAGGGCGGTGGTAGACACATGAGTCGTCAGCCCCAAGGGCACCCACAAGATGGGAGAGTCGTGTAGACGCCTGCAGACCTGGGGTGGGGGTGGGGAGGACTGTACGGTCATGTGGTTTCCCGTGAAGATGGGAACCCATTGTAATCCCTTCAGTAGGTGCATTTGTGGTCTCCTGGGAGGGTCACCCCTTTAGGACTGATCATCAGCAGGTTGTTACAGGCTATAGAGTATTATTCCGGTTCTATGTGTGTCCGCCTGGGTTACCGTACTTTCTGAATTTAATGTCTTTCCTGCTAGACAGTAGGCACGGAGAGGGAAGGTGCTGGGTCTGCTTCTAAAATATAGCACAGTGTCTGGCATAGGAGGCACTTGGTTCATATTTGTTGGTTAAATGAATCAGAGTGAGGGGATGTATTGAATAGTGGGATGGATGCATGGGTGCATGGATGGGTGGGTGGGTGGGTGGGTGGGTGGATAGGTTGGTGGATGGGTAGATGGGTGCATGGATGGGTGGGTGGGTGGGTGGGTGGGTGGATAGGTTGGTCGATGGGTAGATGGGTGCATGGATGGGTGGGTAGGTGGATGGATGGATGAATGGATAGATGAATGGGTAGATGGGTGCATGGATGGGTGGGTGGGTGGATGGATGGATGAATGGATAGATGGATGGGTAGATGGGTGGATGGATGAGTAGGTGGGTGGCTAGGTTGGTCGATGGGTAAATAGGTGGATGGATGGGTGGGTGGGTGGATGGATGGATGAACGGATAGATGGATGGGTAGATGGGTGGATGAGTGGGTGCCTGGGTGGATGGATGGATGAAAGGATAGATGGATGGGTAGATGGGTGGATGGATGGGTGGGTGGATGGATGGATGAATTGGGTAGAGGGATGGGTAGATGGGTGGATGGATGGGTGGGTGGGTGGATGGATGGATGAACGGATAGATGGATGGGTAGATGGGTGGATGAGTGGGTGCCTGGGTGGATGGATGGATGAAAGGATAGATGGATGGGTAGATGGGTGGATGGATGGGTGGGTGGATGGATGGATGAATTGGGTAGAGGGATGGGTAGATGGGTGGATGGGTGGGTGGGTGGGTGGATGGATGGATGAATGGATAGATGGGTGGGTGAGTGGGTGCCTGGGTGGATGGATGGATGAATGGATAGATGGATGGGTAGATGGGTGGATGGATGGATGAATGGGTAGAGGGATGGGTAGATGGGTGGGTGGGTGGATGGGTTGGTAGAAGAGGAAGAGAGACAAGAAGACAAGGAAAAGGAAAATATTCAGTCTTGAGAGACACTCCCAAATGGTAAGGAAGTTAGAGGTCACATCTGCTTTCCCCCCCCCGATGCTCCCGATGCTGAGATACAGTTGCACGAAGGCCCGCCTGATCGGATTGTCCGGCCGCTCACCGTACACCTGCAGCCAGTACGAGGTCACGGCGCGTGCAGGCTGTCACTGAAAGGTGACACTTACTCTGAAGGGCCTATGAACAAGCCACTGTGCCGGGCATGACCGCACTGGGGAGCGGAGGCTGCTGGGGGGACAGCAGTGGCGGGAGTGGGCCCGTGAGCCCGCGCCGTGGGCCGAACGGAGCCTATACTGCCGACTGGTGATGGGCGTGGGGTTCGAGGGGCGGGAGACGCACACATCCAAGAATCAAGGTTGGCGACTAAGAGGCGTCCTCTCTTTTTTTTAATTTATTTTATTTTATTTTCATTTTTTGAATCCTCACCCAAGGATATTTTTCCCACTAATTTTTAAAATATATATATTTTTATTGATGTCAGAGAGGAAGGGAGAGGGAGGAAGAGAAACATCCATGATGAGAGAGAATCATGGATCGGCCGCCTCCTGCACGCCCCCTACTGGGGATCAAGCCCACAACCCGGGCATGTGCCCTTGACCGGAATCGAACTCAGGACCCTGCTGTCCGCAGGCAGACGCTCTATCCACTGAGCCACACTGGCCAGGGCATCTTGAAACTGTCGTAGCGGGTTTCATCTTGTTTAGCTGAACGAGAACTCTGTGTAGGTATGAGGACCTGAATCCTAGGTGGGCTGTGTGGGAAATGAATCCCCTAACCCAGTGGATCTCCACCTTTTCTTGGCTACACCCCACCTAAGCGTCTCTGAAATCCTGATGCCCCACCGTGACACAGAATTCTCATTCTTCAAAAACCGAACTCCGATTCACGTGGAGGAAGCCTAAAAGGCCATGAACTTGGTCTACACAAGTTTCCAAAGAACACGGCATCCATGAAGGAGAAAAATAAAATTACACAAGGACTGTGGAAGTACCGAGGAAGAAATCACTAAGAAATTGTTTTTTTAAAAAAATAATAATAATATGAAGTGACTAGAGGTCCGGTGCACAAATTCGTGCACGGGTGGGGTCCATCGGCCTGGCCGGTGATCGGTGATCGGCGCCAATGGGGACGGGCCAGACGGAGGGAGGGACCACAGAAGGTTGGCCTGCCACGGAAAGTTGGCTTGTGGGACGCACTGACCACCAGGGGGCAGCTCCTGCGTTGAGCGTCCGCCCCCTGGTGGTCATTGCGTGTCATGGCGACCTTGTTCAGTCGACAGGTTGTCACAGTCACTTAGGCTTTTATATATATAGATGTGGAAAAATAGCCCATAAAGTTTCAAAACATAGAATAGAGGCCTGAAATGCATAAATACGTCACAATATATATTTATCTACCGTACAGGAGGCCTCTAGAACCACAAGTAATGCAAAAAAAAAAAAAATTCACTGTGAATAACGCATTCTCGAATGGCCCCCTTAGAAACAGGAGGCAACTGATTGATGTTTCTCTGTCATCGACGTTTCTAACTCTCTATCCTTCTCCCTTCCTCTCTGTAAAAAATCAATAAAATATATTTTTTTTAATAAAAAGGAGAAGAATGAGCGTTGTGTTCTCTGCTCCCAGGACAGACGCCTGGTGTAACTGGTGTCTGTTAACCCACGCCGGGGACCACGCCAATGCGTGTCCACGAACATGTCCACGTGTTCGTGGCTCCTGTGGCCTGATTCTGTCAGCGGTGGGAGAACGTGTCGGCGTTTCCCCAGCCTGAACCTCTGCGTCTCGAGACTCGTCTCGTAAACACCTTTCAAGTGTCTGCGATGCTTTGTCAGCCGCCTCATGCATATGCAGGACGCTGACATTTCGTCTTAATTGATGAGTGTTTTGAAATCGCCTCCTTGACATCTCTGAGTATCAGGTGTTTGAGCAAACCCAACGCTGGTCCCTCCAAAGGTCACTGTTGTTCTGTGTTGTTGTTTTAACTTCTTTTTGTGCCGCTGAGTTGGGTAAAGACTTGGAACATTCGCTTTCATGTGGATTTTGAAAAGGAGAAAATAGAATAGAAATAGCTGGAAATCCAAGTAGAACCATGGATCCAAGAGAAACATACTTGTCCGCGACCTGTACCAGGATGATTTCTTTTTTTTAAAAAAAGCAGGACATCAACCAAAACACGAAATGCCATCTGTCAGTCAACGTAACACTGATTTTGAAAGGATGTGGTTAGGTAGTCCGGCCCAAATGAGAGAGAGAGAGAGAGAGAGAGAGAGAGAGAGAGAGAGAGAGAGAAAGAGAGAGAGAGAAAGAGACATCAATGATGAGAGAGAACCATGGATCGGCTGCCTCCTGCACGCCCCCTACTGGGGATCAAGCCCGCAACCCGGACATGTGCCCTTGACTGGAATCGAACCCCGGACCCTTCAGTCCACAGGCTGACGCTTTATCCACTGAGCCACACCAGCTAGGGCTCTTTCTTTTTTTAAAAAAAAAAAGCATATATTTTATTGATTTCAGATAGAGGAAGGGAGAGGGAGAGCGAGAAACATTCATGATGAGAGAGAATCATGGATCGGCTGCCTCCTGCACGCCCCCTGCTGGGGATCGAGCCCGCAACCCGGACCTGTGCCCTTGACTGCAGTGGAACTCGGGACCCTTCAATCCACAGGCTGATGCTCTATCCACTGAGCCACACCAGCTAGGACTCTTTTTAAAATATATATATATATTTTTGTTGATTTCAGAGAGAGAGAGAGAGAGAGAGAGAGAGAGAGAGAGAGAACTATCCATGAGGAGAGAGAATCATGGACCAGCTGCCTCCTGCACGCCCCCCACTGGGGATGGAGCCCACTACCCGGGCATGTGCCCCGACCGGGAATCGGACCCTGACCTCCTGGTTCCTAGGTTGACGTTTAACCACTGAGCCATACTGGCCAGGCCGTTGGCCCATCTTCACAGGGAGACATTATTCCCGATCTGCAAGCCGGAGGCCTCGGAGCTCAGCTGGAACTAGTTGGCGTTCTCTTCCTCGTTCATGATCGTCGCTGGTCTCGGCTGGGCGGACGCGTGGCTAAGAGGCCCTTCATTACTCGGTTGTTGTGTCCTTGTTTTCAGGGGAGGAAGGCGGGTCGGCAGGTGGCAGCGAACCTCCCGATAATGACTTCCTTTCGGCATCACTGAATTTCCTCGTGGAGTCGATCATTTCATTATGCGGCGGGGGGCTCTGCAAGGCTCGCCGTGCGCGTGTGTGCGTGTGAGTGTGTGTGTGTGTGTGCGTGTGTGTGCACGTGTGTGTGTGTGTGCGTGTGTGTGTGTGTGCGTGTGTGTGTTCAGTCTTCTTATAAAACGCCAGTTCCTGCCCGGCCGGCGTGACTCAGTGGTTGAGCGTCGACCTATGAACCAGGAGGTCCTGGGTTCGAGTCACGGTCAGGGCACATGCCCGGGGTTGCAGACTCGATCCCCAGTAGGGGGCGTGCAGGAGGCAGCCGGTCCATGATTCTCTCTCATCATTGACTAGAGGCCCGGTGCACGAAATTCGTGCACTCTGGGGAGGGGGGTGTCCTTCAGCCTGGATTCCAAGAGGGCGCAGGCCGGGCCGAGGGACCCCAGTGGTGCACAAACAGGGCCAGGGAGGGATGCGGGAGGTTGGCCAGCTGGTGAGGGACTGTGGGAGGGCACCAGGGCATGTCCAGCCCATCTCACTCAGTCCCAAACAGCCGAACCCCAGCAGCAAGCTAAGCTACCGGTCGGAGTGTCTGCCCCCTGGTGGTCAGTGTATGTCATAGCAACTGGTCAACTGATCGACCGTCTGCCCCCTGGTGGTCAGTGCATGTCATAGCAACTGGTCAACTGATCGACCGTCTGCCCCCTGGTGGTCAGTGCATGTCATAGCAACTGGTCAACTGATCAACCGTCTGCCCCTTGGTGGTCAGTGTATGTCATAGCAACTGGTCAACTGATCGACTGTCTGCCCCCTGATGGTCAGTGTATGTCATAGCAACTGGTCAACTGATCGACCGTCTGCCCCCTGGTGGTCAGTGCATGTCATAGCAACTGGTCAACTGATCGACTGTCTGCCCCCTGGTGGTCAGTGCATGTCATAGCAACTGGTCAACTGATCGACTGTCTGCCCCCTGGTGGTCAGTGCACGTCATAGCAAGCGATTGAATGGCCTTAGCATATCATTAGCATATTACCCTTTGATCGGTTGAATGGCCAACCAGATGACCAGACACTTAGCATATTATGCTTTTAATACATAGGATGTCTCTCTCTCTCTCTCTCTCTCTCTCTCTCTCCCATCCTCTGTGAAATAAATAAAAACATACTTTTAAAAAAAAATGCCAGTTCCTGTCAAAACTATTGATATAATTTTAAAACAGTGTAAGTCTCCGTGGTGTTTCCTAGCAGCATGCCATCCTGCCTACATTATGGGAGCTCATTAGTTAGATCCGGAATTTTGACAAATGAGCCTAGCAAACCCATTGATTCCTTCCCCCCACTGCATTGTGGGAAAAGTCTTTAAAGACTGCAAGGCCGCTGAGCTCCAACGCGGGGTGTTTTCCAGCCGAGACGAGCCCTGCTGCTTCCTGGCCTGTGCGTTAGCTCAGATTTAATGCACAGCGTGCACCTCGGGCGGCTACAGGGAGAAAGCAAACACCAGGGTGGTTGTACGGAGACGTTACTCACCAGGTGTGGCTAATACCCACCTAACAGTAATGAGAGAAGATGCACAGGGAGTATGGCATCTCAGCGTGCGAAATGCAACGGTTTATTTATTTTGTATATTTTTATTGGGCTCAGAGAGGAAGGGAGAGAGAGAGAGAGAGAGAAACATCAGTGATGAGAGAGAATCATGGGTCGGCTGCCCCCTGCACGCCCCCTGCTGGGGATCGAGCCTGCAACCCGGGCATGTGCCCTGACCATGACTCGAACCCAGGACCTCCTGGTTCCTAGGTCGACGCTAACCACTGAGCAACACTGGCCTGGCTGACTGTCGCTTTCGTCCTTACGACGCCGCTGATGTGCATGTAGAGTGATTTAGGGAAGCCCCTCGAAGTAACGTTTCAAGAAGTTACCTTCCTTCGTAGGAACGGAAGTGTGCTTCCCGCCTGAGGCAGCCCCTCAGACCGCCTGTGCACGCGTACATTTTTTTCCAAAAAAAAAAAAAAAGAATTTTGCAAGCTCACAAAAACCTCTTCTGTGGCAAACTGTCTGAGACGAAAAGGAACGTTGAGCCTGTTTTTCTCGGTTCCGTTCTTCTCCGAGCCTTCCGACCTCAAGGTGACTTCAAGGGCGAAATCTATGCAGCAAATTGATTTCTGCAACAGGGGAGACGGTGACGGACATGGTCCCCAGATGGCCAGAGGGCATTTTCCATGGAAACATCTAAAAAGGCACAGATGTGTGATGTCAGGTCAGGGGAACAGGACACCTGGTCTGCTCAGGTGGGAGTCCCTGATATGAAGACGGGCCTGCATGAAAGTGGCAAAATTCCCAGCTGGTGTGGCTCAGTGGTTGGGCGCCGACCTATGGCCCAGGAGGTCACGGTTCGATTCCCGCTCAGGGCACATGCCGGTGTTGCAGGCTTGATCCCCAGTAGGGGACGATCCATGATTCTCTCTCATCATTGGTGTTTCTCTCTCTCTCTCTCTCTCTCTCACCCTCTCCCAATAAAAGTGTATTACAAAAAAAGCAGGAGAAATGTCTTCTGTGTATCTGTGATAGCAAGTAAATATAGAAATATATATCCTCTATAATAAAAGCCTAATATGCTAAGTGTCCGGCCGTCCGTTCAACCAATCAAAGCGTAATATGCTAATGATATGTTAAGGCTGCTCAACCACTCGCCATGACGTGCACTGACCACCAGGGGGCAGACAGTTGACCTGTCAACCAGTCGCTATGATGTGCACTGACCACCAGGGGGCAGACAGTCAACCAGTTGCTATGACATGCACTGACCACCAGGGGGCAGAGACTCCAAACAGTAGCTTAGCTTGCTGCTGGGGTCCGGCCAATCAGGACTGAGAGAGACGGGCCGGACACGCCCTGGAGCCCTCCCTCCCTCGGTCCCTCCCCGGCTGGCCAACCTCCTGCGTCCCTCCCGGGCCCCGATCGTGCACCGGTGGGGTCCCTCGGCCTAGCCTGCGCCCTCTCACAATCCAGGACCCCTCGGGGGATGTCGGAGAGCCGTTTTCAGCCCCATCCCGCAGGCCAGGCCGAGGGAGCCCACTGGTGCACGAATTTGTGCACCGGGCCTCTAGCAAATTATAATGGGAGTGTTCGCTCAGGGCTCTAGACCTCAGCCCTGCAGATGTTGGGTCAGGATGACGTTGGGGGCCTGGCCTGGGCGCTGTGGGGTGTGGAGCAGCTCGAAGTCGCTCCCCGTCCGGTGTGGCAACAACAACTGCATACATTGGCAATGTCCCCCACAGGACAACAGGGAGATTTGTTCTCTCTCTCTCTCTCTCTCTCTCTAATCATCAGAGAGCTTCCTATGCTCCCTGCCCAGAAAGTGTGAGCCCTGGGGAGGCAGAGCACAGATCCTGCCCGTCTTGGTGAGTGTACCCACAGCCCAGCGCTGTTAATAAACGCTTCTGGAATAAATGAATAGCGATAGAGTGAAAATGAACCTGCCCAGGCTGCCAGTGGATAAAAGGCGATCTGATTTCATGGCTAATGTATTTAAATCTATGTGGGCTCCTCTTAAGCTCTGCGTTCAAAGGAGTTTCACTGACCTTGGGAGGGAGAATTTCACACATGAAATCTCTCGGTTTTGCCGTCTCTCCTTCCCTAATTGGGTCAAAAACTTAAGGAATGACCATCGCGTGGAAGGTCGTGCGGAAATAAGAGTTGTGTGAGAGCTCGGCCGGCGTGGCTCAGGGGCTGTGTGTTGAATCAGGAACGAGGAGGTCACGGTTCCGTTCCTGGTCAGGGGCACATGCTCTGAAATCAATAGAAATATATTTAAACAAACAAATAAAACGATGATAGGATATCACCTTCGTGTGCAGTTATCTTTAAACCGTGCAGCCCTGGCCGGTGTGGCTCAGTGGATAGAGCGTCAGTCTGCGGAGTGAAGGGTCCCAGGTTCGATTCCCGGTCAAGGGCACATGCCTGGGTTGCGGGCTCGATCCCCAGTAGGGGGCGTGCAGGAGGCAGCCGATCAGTGATTCTCTCTCATCATGGATGTTTCTATCTACCTCTCCCTTCATCTCCGAAATCTATTTTAAAAAATTCTTTAACGTGTCATTATCAACACTCACCCTGAGTTAATTTGCTTTTCTTATTCTTTTTTTAAAAAATATATTTTATTGATTTTTTACAGGGAGAGGGATCGAGAGTTAGAAACCTTGATGAGAGAGAAACATCGATCAGCTGCCTCCTGCACGCCCCCTACTGGGGATGTGCCCGCAACCAAGGTACATGCCCTTGAGCGGAGTCGAACCCGGGACCCTTTGGTCCGCAGGCCGACGCTCTGTCCACTGAGCCACACCGGTCAGGGCTGCTTTTCTTATTCTTAAAAAATAATAATAAATGTTCCCCTAGCCGGTTTGGCTCAGTGGATAGATCATTGGCCGGGGGACTGAAGGGTCCCGGGTTCGAGTCCAGCTAAGGGCATCTACCTGGGTTGCAGGCTTTGGGGTGCAGGAGGCAACCGATGGATGTGTCTCTCTCACATCGACGTTATGTCTCCCTGTCTCTCCCCCTCCCTTCCACTCGCTAAAAAAAATCAATGGGAAAATATCCCCGGTGAGGATTAACCAAGAAAATAAAAAATCGATGGAAAAAAAAATATCCCAGAGTCCGACCCCCAGCCCACAGCAGGTCGCAGACGGCACAAGACCCAGCCGAGCCCAACGAGGACTTTTCTCCCGTATTTTTCTCCTAAAAACATTGATTACACAAACAAACAAATAAGATAAACTAAACGGAGGTAAACGAAACCTTCACGCCTCCCCGGGCCCCGTGGCCAATTACTGGCTAAAATATGCGCTCTCCCCGGGCAGCCCACCTGCCGGGCCATCTGGACCGAGGCTGCTGGGCCGACAGGTGATTGCTAATGAGGTCCCTGGCGCAGCTGTGTCCAGATGTGCCTGGTGGTCCCCGGACGCTGCAGCCAGATGGCTCGCCCCTTCCCCCTCCTCCTCCTCCTCCTCCTCCTCCCACCCTCCTCCCACCTCTTCGGGCAGATGCTCAACGCAGGATCTTCTCGGGCGACAGACACCCTCGACAATTCACGGTCAGTCGTCACCGGGATCTCTCCTCCCGGCTTCCCCCACGTGAGGAACAGCAGTGGGCGCTGACTTTCAGAGAGGACGGGAGAGAGAGATGGAAACGTCCATGATGAGAGAGAATGATTGATCGGCTGGCTCCTGCACGCCCCCTACTGGTGATCATCGAGCGCACAACCCGGGCACGTGCCCTTGACCGGGAGTCGAACCCGGGACCCCCTGGTTCGTCGCTGGACGCTAACCACTGAGCAGCACTGGCCGGGCCGGCCCATCATTATGGACTGAGAATTGAGTCTAGGCCGGGGTCCGTGCTAAGAAGCTTCAGATGCGAGAAAGGGAACGTGTTAAATGCAGGGGGTGCTTGATGGTCACAAATGAGGTTTAAAGATGGAGTTTCATAGCAGACGTAACTAGAATATTGCACTAGGGTCACGGGGGGGGGGGGGGGGCTTGGGCACAGCCTCTGGGCATCACCCCACAGTCACCGCCCTCCCTCCTTTAATAAAAGGTTCCGCCCGGTCGGCATGACTCAGAGGTTGAGCATCGACCTAGGAGCCAGGAGGTCAGGGTTCGAATCCCGGTCTAGGGCCCATGCCCAGGTTGCAGGCGCCATCCCCAGTAGGGGGCGTGCAGGAGGCGGCCGGTCTGTGATTCTCTCTCATCGTGGATGTTTCTCTCCCTCTCTCTGTCATCAATTTAAAAAAATCTATATATCCCTCTCTCTTCCTCTCTGAAATCAATAAAAATATATATATATTTTTAAAATCTCTATATATAAAAGCCCAGTGAGGAAGAGCAGAAGGACCAGTCGACCAGTCGCTATGTTGCGCACCGACCACCAGGGGGGGCAGACGCTCAACGCAGGAGCTGCCCCCCTGGTGGTCAGTGCGTTCCCTCAGCAGGTGGATCCCCACAGGCCACGCCCCCCCCCACCAGTGCACGAATCCGTGCACCAGGCCTCTAGGAAAAAAATAAAAATGGTTCTGCCGGCCCTGGCTGGTGCGGCTCAGCGGATAGAGCGTCGGCCTGCGGAACGAAGGGTCCCGGGTTCGATTCCCGGTCAAGGGCATGGACCTGGGTTGCAGGCCCCTCCCCGTGTTCGCAGTTAAATGCCGCTAACTCCATACAGACACATTCGTCGTTAATAGCGAGTTGGTCATATTTTACACAGAACACACCCTCTCCCTTCCTCTCTGAAATCAATAAAGAAATATTAAAAAAAGAAAAAGAAACATCGATGAGAGAGAAGCATCCATCGGCTGCCTCCTGCACGCCCCCCACTGGGGATGCGCCCGCAACCCAGGTACATGCCCTTGACCGGGAATCGAACCCGGGACCCTTTGGTCTGCAGGCCAGCGCTCTTTCCACTGAGCCACACTGGCCAAGGATAACTATTCTTTTATTTTTTTAATATATTTTTATCGATTTCAGAGGGAGAAAGAGATAGAAACATCCATGCTGAGAGAGAATCACGGATCGGCCGCCTCCGGCACGCCCCCTACTGGGGATCGAGCCCACAACCCGGGCATGTGCCCCTGACCGGGAATCGAACCCGGGACCCTTCAGTCTGCAGGCCGGCGCTCTATCCACTGAGCCACACCGGCCGGGGCGGGATATCTATTCTTATGGCTGATCGTATTACCGATGTCCCCCTTACCCCCTCCTCCCAGCCCCCGACCCCTCCCCGGCCTTCCCCGCCCTGTTGGCTGTGCCCACGGGCGATGCCTACGTGCGTGTATGTTCTTTGGCGAATCTCTCGTCTTCCCACCCACCTCCCCCTGGGATCTGTCCATCTGGGCCATGCGCCCAGGCCTCTGTTTCTCGTTTCTCCGTCCGTTAATGCTGCTCATTCGACCCCGCAGACGAGTGAGATCATGGGACCCTCGTCGTCCTCTGACTGGCTTCTCTCGGTTAGCACGATGCCCCCCTGGTCCCGTTACCCGATGCAGGCGGACGAGACGCTGTGATTATGAGCTGTGCCGGACTGCGCACGTGAATCCCGCGGCTGCCTCTCTCACGGCAGTGGGAGCGGGGACATGACCGGAGGGGAGGTGTGGGAGGGATGCCTGCACGTCCGGATTCACGCCCGGTGGGCGCTGTGTCCCAGGGGCCAGTGTGGGGCAGAGCTGATGACGTGTTTTGCTCTGGCACAGACACAGCTGAGCTGAGGCAAGGGCAGTCTCGACACCGTGACCTTCCCTGACTACTGGCTCCTCGGCGATAGAAATGATGGACCGGAATCCTTTGTACGGTTAATACTTATGTTAATAAAAGGGTGATATGTTAATTAGCCGGATAGACCGGACGTCTGTCGGACATCCTTCTGGACAAAGCCACGGTGGCAGGGGCCAAGGCAGAGGCAGTTAGGGGTGATCAGGCCGGCAGGGGAGCAGTTAGGGGTGATCAGGCCGGCAGGGGGGCAGTTAGGGGTGACCAGGCAGGCAGTGGAGCAGTTAGGGGCAATCAGGCAGGCAGGGGAGCAGTTAGGGGTGATCAGGCAGGCAGGGAGGCAGTTAGGGGTGATCAGGCCGGCAGGGGAGGGCAGTTAGGGGCGATCAGGCTGGCAGGGGAGCAGTGGGGGGCATTAAGCAGGCAGGCAGAGTGGTTAGGAGCATCAGGCAAGCAGGGGAGCAGTTAGGGGCGGACCAGAATCCTTTGTACGATTAATACCTATGCTGATAAAAGGGTAATATGCTTATTAGACTGGACAGACCGGACGTCCTTTTGGACAAAGCCACAGTGGCGGGGGCCAAGGCAGAGGCAGTTAGGGGCGATCAGGCCGGCAGGGGAGAGCAGTTAGGGGCAATCAGGCAGGCAGGGGAGAACAGTTAGGGGTGATCAGGCAGGCAGAGGCGGTTAGAGGTGATCAGGCTGTCAGGGGAGAGTGGTTAGGGGCAATCAGGCAGGCAGGGGAAAGTGGTTAGAGGCGATCAGGCTGGCAGGGGAGAGCAGTTAGGGGCAATCAAGCCAGCATGGGAGCAGTTAGGGGCGATCAGGCAGGCAGGGGGGAGCAGTTAGGGGGCGATCAGGCAGGCAGGGGAGAGCAGTTAGGGGCAATCAGGCAGGCAGGGGAGAGCAGTTAGGGGCGATCAGGCCGGCAGGGGAGAGCAGTTAGGGGCAATCAGGCTGGCAGGGGAGAGCAGTTAGGGGTTATCAGGCAGGCAGGGGAGAGCAGTTAGGGGCGATCAGGCTGTCAGGGGGGAGCAGTTAGGGGGCGATCAGGCAGGCAGGGGAGAGCAGTTAGGGGCAATCAGGCAGGCAGGGGAGAGCAGTTAGGGGCGATAAGGCAGGCAGGGGAGAGCAGTTAGGGGCAATCAGGCTGGCAGGGGAGAACAGTTAGGGGCAATCAAGCCAGCATGGGAGCAGTTAGGGAGCGATCAGGCCAGCAGGGGAGAGCAGTTAGGGGTTATCAGGCAGGCAGGCAGGTGAGCGGTTAGAAGCCAGCGGTCCTGGATTTCGAGACGGTTGTCCGACTGCCAGTTTAGGCCCGATCCCGGAGTGACATCCCCTGAGGGGGCCCGGACTGGAGAGGGTGCAGGCTGGGCTGAGGGACACTCCCCCCTGCCCCGCCATGCACAAATTTCATGCACCGGGCCTCTAGTTTATAAATATAAGAGGGGACGTCATTATATGCATCTTTTTTTAAAGTTTACGGAGGTGAGGTTGGCTAACAGTACGACATGGGACTCCGGCGAGTCATTCTGCGATACCGTGTGTACCGGGTTCGCATGGCGTTGGCAAACTGTCTGTCATGGCCCTGTTCTGCTTAGAAAATCATTCCCATGCGTCCCATTTTGTTTATTTATTTGTAAATAAATTGCACGTGCATAGGGCACACGTCACAGGCATCGGAAAACCTGAGAGGCAGGTGGCCTGGGGTGGGGAACGTCCGACCGGGGGGGCCGTGTGAGCCCCAGGAGATCATGTGACCTGGCCCTGCCGAGGCAATGGGGGGAGTTTACTGAACGTCGGACCCCGTGGAGCAGGCCCATGTTTAAGTGGACGGTTCTTTATGGCCGTGAAGGATGTTATAAATATCAGCAGGTCCAGGGCACCCACCCCTCCGATGCCAGGACCCTACAGCTGGCGCTTTGCCAGCTTCTGATGCTCAGGGCGACATCCCAAGCCCCCGTGTGGCAGAGTTTTGTTGTTTACTACGGCCTGGCCTGTTACAGCATCGCTGAAGCGGACAACCACACCTGTCTTCCCTAATTGTTGGTGTTTGTAACCATAGTTACAAAGCAAGGATGTTCCTGAAAAGAGGAAGCGGGGAAGACGCATGGGATGTTAAAGGACAGCCATTGGGAGGAGGTTATTAGGGAATAGACGCCAACAGGGACCTGGGAACCGGACGAGCCGCCAATCACAGTGGCACCGGGATCTGGGTCAGATGTCCCGTCCAGCAGCTCCACCACACCCCGAAAGGCTGTCCCCCAAAACGGTGGAGGGGCCTGCTCCGAGCACCTGCGAGCCATGCGGGGCCACAAGGACAGGGGACAGCGTGGGACTGGCCAGCCGTGCACACGCACAGGCGAACACGGGCCACATACACACGGTTGACGTGTGTGCGGCCACAAACACGTCCATTTCCACAGAAACGTAGGTTTATTCCGACGGAGACCTGCTGAAGGCAAAGGGCTGAGATAAACGAGTCGTCGTTCACAGAAAATAATAGAACATTTTTTTTATTTTTTTTTAAATATATATTTTATTGATTTTTTACAGAGAGGAAGGGAGACGGATAGAGAGTTAGAAACATCGATGGGAGAGAAACATTGATCAGCTGCCTCCTGCACGCCCCCTACTGGGGATGTGCCTGCAACCCAGGTAAATGCCCTTGACCGGGAATCGAACCCGGGACCCTTTGGTCTGCAGGCCGACGCTCTATCCGCTGAGCCAAACCAGTCAGGGCGAAAATAATAGGACATTTTAATGAAAAGTAATGTTTTTTCTTGAGCATGAACTTACCAGACACTGAATAACGGCATCAATGAATCAGCGTCGCGCAGATAAACCTGTTTTTCTCGTTCTCCGAAAGCGAGATATTTCCCGTTGCGCACACCAAGCCAGTCAGTCCGAGACGAAGGACGCGGCCATCGGCTGCTAGAACATTCGCCGCTGGTATCAGTGGGGAGAGAAGGCGCGCCTACGCGTGAGGGAAATGAACGCAACACGATGAGAGTCATCCGTCATTAGCGAACATTGTGGTTTGTGATGAATAATTATGTACAACATGATAGTGAAAAAATTAAGTGATGAAACTTTTATTAAAACATTTCTTTCATGCCGTCCTATTGGCTGGGCCGCAGAAATACTCGTTGTGGGCGCGGGTCGCGAGTTTGACACGCTTGGAGTACACAGGCCATCACCCCTCCTACCCCGTCCTCCAGGGACGCACCAGCCAGCCACACGGTCACAGGCGCAGGCTGTCGGCACCGAATACTTTTACAACGCCCGGTGCATTCAGATTTGTTTCTGGCCCGGCCTGGGTGGCTCAGTGGTTGAGCGTCGACCTAGGAACCAGGAGGTCAGGGTTCGGTCCCAGGTCAGGGCACATGCCCGGGTTGCGGGCTCGATCCCCAGTAGGAGGCGTGCAGGGGGCAGCTGATCCATGATTCTCTCTCATCATCAATGTTTCTCTCTCTCCCTCTTGAAATCAATAAAAATATGTTTTAAAAAAGAAAAGATGTGTTTTTGCTTGAGAAGGCATCCGTAAAGAATTCATTAAACGCTCACACAGATAGAATCCTATAGAATAAAGAGCTAAGATGCTAATTAGACCGAACGACCTTCCAGACGACCTTCCGGATGACCTTCCAGACGAAGCCGGGGCTACGAGAGCCGAGCCCCTTGCACGAATTTCGTGCACCGGGCCTCTAGTATCCACATAACAGGGACGGAGGTGAAAGAGCTAGTGAATGGCCAGACCCGACTGGAGAAGGAATGAGATGAGCCCCTCTGTGAAGACCCGACTGCGTTTCTAGTAAACGCACCCCCTCCAGGGGACGCCGCTGCTCGCCCAGCCTGTGCCCAGATCCAGAGAAGAGAGACAGCGGTCGGGGCGTAGGAGCTCAATGCCGTGTATTGGAGGCTTTTCAGGGCCATCACATTGATCGAAAGGATGGTTTCGAACGGCAGGAAGGACAGGTGCATAACCAGGAAGGGCTGGCCCTTGAAAACGGGCTCGTTGGTAACTGCCTCTTCGTCGTCAGGAGTCACGCTCGGCAGACCCCATGGAAAGAGACGGGAGATTCGAGTCCGAGCCTGCTAAATGAATGGGAACTCGTAAAGGAATGATCATCTGCACTCGCTTTCTTTTTAAAATAAAAAAATATTTTTTTATTGATTTCAGAGAGGAAGGGAGAGGGGGAAAGAGGGAAAGACAGAGAAACATCAATGAGGAGACAGAAGCATCGATCGGCTGCCTCCTGCATGCCTGACTGGGGATGGAGCCTGCAACCATGTGCCCTAATCGGGAATCGAACCCTGACCCCCTGGTTCCTAGGTCGACGCTCAACCGCTGAGCCACGCTGGCTGACCGGGCGGGATTCATGTCTTATTCCCAAGGCTACGAGCGAGGTTGGTTTGGGTCTCCGTGCTCTGCAGGAGTCCGTGTGCGTTAAGTGCATCCCGCGTTGTGCCCTTGATAACGTTGCCACCTTCTCATGAAACGCCTCGTCTTTCTTTGCAGCCAGTGAACATTTAACTTTTCATAATGACGCAAACTGTGACCAAGACCGGTAACTGTGACAGAATTCTGAGGGCTCATAGAAATCTCATCACCGATCGCCACCGGACTCGGGACGTGCCTGGGGGCCCTCTACTCGAACCAGTTCTCCTTGAGCAAAAACCCAACGGTGTCCCGGAAGCCGCGATGGTACAGGGATTCCATTTCCTGCTTGCCCGGCGGGAACAGGGCATGGCTGAGCCGCACCAAGTTGGCCACGGACACCTAGGACAGAGAGACAGGGTGGGGCAGTAGGGCAGGGCCGTGAGGGTCGGCGTGCGTTACATCTGTAACCTGATGATTACCAATCTACACTAACAAATAGAAACATGCAAATTGGTGTCACTCCGCGACACCCACCAGCCAATCAGAGCGATTATGCAAATTAACCCAACAAAGATGGTGGTTCATTTGCATACGTAGGCGCAGAGCGAAGACTGAAGATGGCGTAGAAGGAAGCCAAGCGCTGCAGAAGGGAGCGGAGGGGCGGAGAAGGGAGCGAAGCCCGCCTCCCTTCTCTGCTTCGCTCCGGCCGCAGGAAGCCCTATTCTTGCAGGAATCTTCCTGCAACGGGCCTCTAGTAATAAAAATAAAATAAAAAATAAAACGAGGAGGGCCCACCCGGCGTGGCTCCATGGTTGGGCGTGAACCTAGGAGCCAGGAGGTCACGGTTGGATTCCCGGTCAAGGGCATGTGTCTGGGATGCGGGCTGGATCCCCAGTAGGGGGCGTGCAGGAGGCAGCCATCAATAGTTCTGTCTTCTCATTGATGTTTCTCTCTCTCCCTCTCCCTTCCTCTCTGAGATCAATAAAAATATGCTTTAAGAAAAATAAAGTAAAATAGGAACCTTGCCGCCGAGAACACACAGTTTGTACAGGAAACGATACGTGAGCTCACCATCTCAGAGCACGGGGAGGATTTTAGGGACGACGTTCGCCACTCACCAGGATGTCCTGGTTGGCGATGGTGACGTAGACACCCAGCTGCCCCTTGTCCTGCGGGGAGATGTCCAGGCGGCCGCAGAAGGGCGAGATGGTCACGGTGCGGCCCACGGGCAGGATGGGGAGGCTGTTGGTGAACCCGCCGTCCACCCACGTCTGCGGAGGGAAACCCGTCGTCACACGTGGGCCTGACCCGGCTGCCAGGTGGAGGGCGTGTGTACGGAGACCTCGACGGTCCGGGCCTGGGATCTGCTCCTGAATCACTAGTGACCGGGGCCAGTCCCATAGGGCATTTGCGTTGGGAGAAAAACTAATGTTTGTGCCCATAGCATACACCCCTGGTGCATGAGAGCGGCCAGAACCGGGGAATCTGGCCAGTGGTTTAGAAGTTAACTCGATTGTCCCTGGCCGGTTGGGCTCAGTGGGTAGAACGTCGGTCTGTGGACTGAAGGGTCCCGGGTTCGATTCCCGGTCAAGGGCACATGCCCCGATTGCGGGCGCGATCCCCAGTAGGGGGCGTGTAGGAGGCAGCCAGTCCATGATTCTCTCTCGTCATGGATGTTTCTATCTCTCTCTCCCCTCTCTCTTCCTGTCTGAGATCTAGCCTATATAATAAAAGCCTAATATGCAAATCGACCGAACAGCGGAACGACCGGCCGCTATGACACCCACTGACCACCAGGGGGCAGACGCTCTGAGTTGCCCCAGCCCTCAGGCCCCAGGCCAGCCAAGGCAGGTGCCAGCGGGGGCCCCCTGATCGCCCCCCAGATCAGCCCTGATCGCCAGCCAGGACTGTGGACCCTACGGGTGCACGAATTTCGTGCACTGGTCCTCTGGTTCTATTATATCACTGGAAAGCAACATTTTGTTTCTTTTTAAAATATATTTATTTTAACCTTGCTTTGGGGGGATTTACCCCATTTCATTTTGGTATACCTTTATTTTTTAACACAGATGCATGCTCTTTTTAACCTCTAGTCTGCGAAGTTGTTTGGTGTATTCTTTTTTAACAGAGGACAAAATCTTGTTGGCAACCTAAAACTCTAAGCTCGACAAGCAGCCAAAGTAAGTTTCTGATGAAAAAGTTTAAAAATAAAAATTAATCGCGACTGCTTTCCAAGTCAGTTTTTGCTAAGTCCTGTGTAAAAGAAATATTAGCTGTCCTTGTATACATAACATTTTTTTGTAACACAATTATTGATTTTTCAGAAGCTGCCCCTACGAAATTTTTCTTTTCGCATATTTCCACACAATGTCCCAAACAAAAATTACTGAAATGTTCAATCTTTGGAATTCCATATGCCCCGTAAAATATTTTTGTACGTAAAAATAAATATTTAATATTGGGGAAAAAATTTTTTTTTGTTGATTTTAGAGAGGAAGGGAGAGAGAGAGAAACATCCATGACGAGAGAGAGTCATGGATCGGCTGCCTCCTGCACACCCCCTACTGGAGATCGATCCCCCAACCCGGGCATGTGCCCTACCCGGGAATCAAACCCTGACCTCCTGGTTCCTAGGTGGAGGCTCAACCACTGAGCCACGCCGGCCGGGCTGGAGACCAGAATTTTCTGTCTGGAACTTAAGTAGAACCACAAGGGCCCAGTGGGCTGATTCGGAACCACCAGGAAGTGTAATTATAACACTGGGTTCTTCGAAGGGGACTTATCCCCATGGGATCCCTGATCATGGGTCAGGGATCAGAGCGCACCTGTCCTTTGTACTCCACGGGTTTCAGGCCGGCATAGAAAGGCAGGAAGCTGCTGGCCAGGAGGACCTGAGGGAGGAAAAGGAAAAACAGCTCAGGCACAGAGAGGTGCTCACACTCAGACTGGAGACTGGGTATGTGATTTCCTATAAAATTCTACGTCTTTAAGAAAAAAATTTAAATTGCTGTAAGAAAGAAAACGTTAAGTCCATTATAAGTGCACAATGCACGCGCTTAAGTAGAAGAAAACATAGTCAACTAGAGGCCCGGTGCACGAAATTCATGCACTTGGGGGCGGGGTGTCCCTCAGCTCGGATTGCGAGAGGGCGCAGGTCAGGCCGAGGGACTCCACTGGTGCACCATCGGGGCCAGGGAGGGACCGTGGCCGACCCGTCTCGCTCAGTCCCGATCGGCCGGACCCCAGCAGCAAGCTAACCTACCAGTCAGAGCGTCTGCCCCCTGGTGGTCAGTGCACGTCATGGCGAGCGGTTGAGCGGCCTTAGCATATCATTAGCATATTACGCTTTGATTGGTTGAATGGACGACAGGACGACCAGACACTTAGCATATTAGGCTTTTATTCTATAGGATATCAGAAAGGACCCTAGAGAGATATGTCTGGCTCAGCAATGGATAGCCTCTCCCTTCCTCTCTCTGAAATTCATTATATTTTTTTTTAAAAAAAGAAGATGCCATAACTGGTTTCGCTCAGTGGATATAGAGCATCGGCCTGCGGACTGAAGGGTCCCGGGTTCGATTCCCGGTCAAGGGCACATGCCCGGGTTGCGGGCTCGATCCCCAGTTGGGGGTGTGCAGGAGGCAGCCCATCCATGGTTCTCTCTCATCATGGATGTTTCTCTCTCTCTCTCTCCCTCTCCCTTCCTCTCACTCTGAAATAAAGAAATAAAAATAAATAGTACAGGTACACCGTCTTACCTAAACTGCCAAGTATCAGCTACGTTCATTTAAGGAGCTGTAGTTGCTACTCAAGGGCACCGGAGACCCGCTTCTAGAATAAACTCAAGGGCGTTGACGTGGCGAGGCTCCGCTCACGGGTCCCGCGGCTGACCGAGCACGGACCATCCCAGCCAGGACGGGAAGCCACGGGTGCGAAGGGCACAGGCTGCTGACCTCCTCCCCCCAGGAATGAGTTACCTGGATGAGGTCCTCCCGGGAGGAGAAGCTGGAGACCAGGGCGTTCTTCCCCGTCCGGGTGCTGGTGATGGACACGTGCAGGCGGCTGTGGGCCAGCTGGTGGGCGTTGGGGGGCAGGATCGACTCCATTCCGCGTCTGGGGGAGAGAACGTGGCCGCGTCACTCCCCTCTCATCATTGTTATTATTTATTTTTTAAATATGTATATATATATTTTTTTAATTTTATTTTTTATGATGTTACATGCAATAATCATCAGTATTTCTAGAAAAAAAATTTTTAAGTATAATAATGCTACATGCAGTTAATATTTCAAGAAAAGCGATTGTAAGTATAATAATGTTACATGTAATAATCATTGATATCCCAAGAAAAACGATTTTAAGTATAATATGTTACATGCAATAAAGATTAATCTTTCACACTTTAAATATAATATTACCAAAACTGTACTAGCATAGTATAATATCACAAAAGTGTATTTCCTACAACTTTTGTGATATTAAACATATTTTTATGGATTTCAGAGAGGAAGGGAGAGGGAGAGAGAGAGAAACATCCATGATGAGAGAGAATCACGGATCGGCCGCCTCCTGCACGCCCCCTACTGGGGATCAAGCCTGCAACCCGGGCACGTGCCCTGATGGAGAACCAACCCTGACCTCCTGGTTCATAGGTCAACACTCAACCACTGAGCCACGCTGTCCGGGTATTATTATTATACTAGAGGCCCTGGTGCATGAATTCATGCACCAGTGGGGTCCCTCGGCCTGGCCCATGGGATCGGGCTGAAACCGGCTCTCTGACATCCCCCGAGGGGTCCTGGATTGCGAGAGGGCGCAGGCCAGGCCCAGGGACCTCACTGGTGCACGATTGGGGCCGGGGAGGGATGCAGGAGGTTGGCCAGCCGGGAAGGGACTGCGGGAGGGCTCCAGGGCGTGTCCAGCCCATCTCGCTCAGTCCTGATCGGCCGGACCCCAGCAGCAAGCTAATCTACTGGTCGGAGCATCTGCCCCCTGGTGGTCAGTGCACGTCATAGCGACTGGTCAACCGGTCGACTGTCTGCCCCCTGGTGGTCAGTGCACGTCATAGCAACTGGTTGAATGGCCTTAGCATATGACACTTTGATTAGTTGAGTGGCCGACTGGACACTTAGCACATTAGGCTTTTATTATATAGGATGTTTTTGTCGTTAATGCTCACCCGAGGATATTTTTCCCATTGATATTTAGACTGGAAGGGGAGGGAGAGAGAGAGAAACATCAATGTGAGAGAGACACATTGATCGGTTGCCTCCTGCATGCACCCCGACCCAGACTGGGGATGCAACTTGAAGCAAGAAACGTGCCTTGGACCGGAATTGAACCCGAACCCTTTGGCTGCAGGCCGACACTCCAGGCACGGAGCCAGGCCTTTCATTCCCGACGCGAGTCCTCACGCCGTGGTGGGGAGTGCATTTGGGGACCCACACACCCCCGTACCTCAGTCGGGCCATGAAATCGTAGCCCGGGGTCACGGCCCCAAAGGACTGTCTTCGTGTCTCCTCAGCGAACTCGTAGGTGAACTGGTTGCATTCCTGAAACAGGACGTGAACGGGCGACTCGACATTGCGTCAAAGGGTCCGTTCTGATCCAGCGCTCTGTCCCTCACCCACCGTTCCTGGTCCCCAAGCAGGCCACCTGTTGTCCCCAATCCTGCTGTGTTTTCTTTTTAAATACTTTTATTGATTTCAGAGAGGAAGGGAGAGAAGTAGAAACATCAATGATGAGAGAATCATGCATTGGCCGCCTCCTGCATGCCGCCCACTGGGGATCCAGCCCACAACCCGGGCATGTGCCCTTGACCGGGAACCGAACCCTGACCTCCTGGTTCCTAGGTCGACGCTCAACCACTGAGCCACCCGGCCGGGCCTATAAAAGGGTTTAAGTATCTCCCTGTGCCAGGGGTGATGGGAGGGAGTTTTAAATGATCATCTATGTTATTTACATATTTTTCAAATGTTTGAATGAGGGGACATAGGATTGGCGGGAAAATCAATGCATCCTGTAAAATTGAATCTTTTTTGTTTTTAATATATTTGTATTGATTTCAGAGAGGAAGGGAGGGGGAGAGAGAGAAACATCCATGATGAGAGAGAATCACTGATGGGCTGCCTCCTGCACGCCCCCTACTGGGGATCCAGCCCGCAACCCGGGCCTGTGCCCTGACCGGGAATCGAACCGTGACCTCCAGGTTCCTAGGAGGATGCTCAACCACTGACATGGATGTGAGAGAGACACGTGGATGGGTTGCCTCCTGCGTGCACCCCGACTGGGGATGGAGCCTGCAGCCCAGGTACATGCCCTTGACTGGAATCGAACCCAAGACCCTTCCGTCCACAGGCTGACACGCTAGCCACTGAGCTAAACCGGCCAGGGCAGCAGCGCCGATTCCCAGCGACCACACAGAAAGCAGAGGGAGGAGATCTGAGGGCTCAGAGTCGTGGGAGGGCGGTCCTGCCCTGGCGTTTTGTGGGTCATGGGAACCCGCCTCCGTGAGCTCATCTTCACAAACCCTTCGAAGTGGGTTATATGGGTGACCTCCCAGTTGGCAGGTAAGAAAACAGGTTGAAGGGATTAAGGGTCTTCCCTGATTTGCCGTGAACAGTGAGGGCCATGGGCAGGGTTGGCACCCTGGCCTGTCTTCCATTCATTCATTCTTTCTTTCTTTCTTTCTTTCATTTGTTCATTCATTCACAGTATGGTAAAAAAACAGGTTGAAGAGATTAAGGGTCTTCCCTGATTTGCCGTGAACAGTGAGGGCCATGGGCAGGATTGGAACCCAGGCCTGTCTGCCATTCATTCATTCATTCATTCTTTCTTTCATTCATTCATTCGTTTGTTCATTCATTCACAGTATGGTAAGAAAATAGGTTAAGGAGATTAAGGGTCTTCCCTCATTTGCTGTGAACAGTGAGGGCCATGGGCAGGGTTGGAACCCAGGCCTGTCTTCCAGTCATTCTTTCATTCATTCATTCATTCATTCATTCACAGTATGGTAAAAAAACAGGTTGAAGAGATTAAGGGTCTTCCCTGATTTGCCGTGAACAGTGAGGGCCATGGGCAGGATTGGAACCCTGGCCTGTCTTCCATTCATTCATTCATTCATTCTTTCTTTCATTCATTCAATCATTTGTTTGTTCATTCATTCACAGTATGGTAAAAAAACAGGTTGAAGAGATTAAGGGTCTTCCCTGATTTGCCGTGAACAGTGAGGACCATGGGCAGGGTTGGAACCCTGGCCTGTCTTCCATTCATTCATTCATTCTTTCTTTCTTTCATTCATTCAATCATTTGTTTGTTCATTCATTCACAGTATGGTAAAAAAACAGGTTGAAGAGATTAAGGGTCTTCCCTGATTTGCCGTGAACAGTGAGGACCATGGGCAGGGCTGGAACCCTGGCCTGTCTTCCATTCATTCATTCATTCATTTGTTTGTTCATTCATTCACAGTATGGTAAGAAAATAGGTTAAAGAGATTTAGGGTCTTCCCTCATTTGCTGTGAACAGTGAGGGCCATGGGCAGGGTTGGAACCCAGGCCTGTCTTCAAGTCATTCATTTATTCATTCATTCAGAGTATGGTGAAAAAATAGGTTGAAGAGATTCAGGATCTTCCCTGATTTGCCTGAACAGTGAGAGCCATGGGCAGGATTGGAACCCAGGCCTGTCTGCCATTCATTCTTTCATTCATTCATTCATTCATTTGTTCTTTCTTTCTTTCATTGATTCATTCGTTCATTTGTTCATTCATTCACACTATGGTAAGAAAACAGGTTGAAGAGATTAAGGGTCTTCCCTGATTTGCCATGAACAGTGAGGGCCATGGGCAGGGTTGGAACCCTGGCCTGTCTTCCATTCATTCACTCATTCATTCGTTCGTTCATTCATTCACAGTATGGTAAGAAAACAGGTTGGCCAAAACCGGTGTGGCTTGGTGGATAGAGCGTCGGCCTGTGGACTGAAGGGTCCCGGGTTCGATTCCGGTCAGGGGCATGTACATTGGTTGCAGGCACACCCCCAGTGGGAGATGTGCAGGAGGCAGCTGGTCGATGTTTCTCTCTCACTGATGTTTCTGGCTCTCTATCCCTCTCTCTTCCTCTCTGTAAAAAATCAATAAAATATATTTAAAAAAAGAAAAAAAGAAAAGAAAACAGGTTGAAGAGATTAAGGATCTTCCCTGATTTGCCTGAACAGTGAGGGCCATGGGCAGGATTGGAACCCAGGCCTGTCTGCCATTCATTCTTTCATTCATTCATTCATTTGTTCTTTCTTTCATTGATTCATTCGTTCATATGTTCATTCATTCACAGTATGGTAAGAAAACAGGTTGAAGAGATTAAGGGTCTTCCCTGATTTGCCATGAACAGTGAGGGCCATGTGCAGGGTTGGAACCCTGGCCTGTCTTCCATTCTTTCATTCATTCATTCGTTCATTCATTCATTCAAAGTACGGTGAGAGCGCCTGGGAAGGAGACAGAATCAAGCCACCCTCCCCCTCATCATGTTCACATCGGAAAACACAGACCGTGGGGCCTTGACTTACGAATGTCCCGACTAATGAGTTTTTCGAGATACGAGCCGTCTCTCGGCCAGTTTTTTGCTTTGAGTTGCGAGCTAAAATTGGGGTTACGAGCCAGCTACAGATACCCACCGCTAGTTGGCACAGCGAACGCCACAACATCAGCTCAGCATCACGTGTCTCACTCCTTCACTTTATGATTTGACATACGAGTAATTTGAGTTATGAGCTCCGTCATAGAACGAATCAAACTAGTAAGTCAAGGCCCCACTATATATAATTACATATTGTTTTTGTGATTAACCACTATGCTTCAATTATGTTCAGTCTGTAACAATGAAAATCCATCCTGCGTATCAGATGTTTACATGACGATTCTTAACAGTAGCAAAATTACAGTGATGACGTAGCCACAAAAATAATTTTATGGTTGGGGGTCCCCACAACATGAGGAACTGTATGAAAGGGTCGTGGCATTAGGAAGGTTGAGAACCACTGGATTAGACAATCGTATGCTTTACGAAGGGACGTCCCCGATATTTCCAGCACTCGCCCGAAATACACCAGGAGGTCAGGGTTCGATTCCCGCTCAGGGCACAGGCCCGGGTTTCGGGCTCGATCCCCAGTGTGGGGCATGCAGGAGGCAGCTAATCCATGATTCTCTCTCATCATTGACGTCTCTCTCTCTCTCTTCCTCTCTCTCACTCTCTCTCTCTCTTCCTCTCTGAAATCAATACAAATATTCTTTTTAAAAAAGAGGGTAAAATAAGGCATTATCTGTCTCACTGTCACCCAGAACAGTCCCCTCTCCCAAATCCGGAGCCCAGATCCCTGATGATTAAATGTTAAAAGCTCTTCTGTTTCCCAGGCAAAGCATGCAGCTAGCTGAGCGTGAGCATCCGGCATTGTTGCTGGATCTTGACTTCTGGCCAAGGAAGGCGGCCGAGGGGCCACCCCATTACCTCTATTTTCTCCGGTGCTGTGAGCAGGACCGAAGCCACCAAGGACCCCGCGGAAGCCCCCGCAAAAGCCTTGACGTCCTTCAGCAGCTTCTGGCCGTGTTTGCAGAAGGCCGAGGCTGCCCCCAGGTGGTAAATGCCCAGGAATCCGCAGGCAGCGAAGGACAGGTTGATGTGCTTCGTTCCACCTGCGAAGTTGGCCACACACACACACCAGGGAAAAAAAAGAAAAAAAATACAGGTAAATGCTCTAAGTCGGTATAATAAGCTAATCATGACTCTAAGCCTTTCTTTTCGTAGACAATTGTTTGTGCTGAGCTCCAATCTGCACAATTAAAGGCTCATCAAACACCCAAATCCTTCAAGGATACGTTTTCCCTACCCCTCCCACCTTGACCCCCAAGTCTTATTCATGAAAAAATGAGGTTACAACAGTCCATTTCTGTTCAGGGGGTTGCATAATATGCGATTTATTCATTAGATCACGCAACCTCCTACTCCATTTCTTGGCAAGAGACGGATGGATCCGTGCCAACTGGCAGGCCACCTGGTCTTTTTTCTTGACCTTTTTGTAACTTGGTAAAAAAGGAGGGGGGGGAGTGCTGTATTGGGGAGACCTCCAATCATTGGACCAGGGCACATCCCAAAGGATGCACACATTTGCATGTTGCAAACGCACCCGTCAATTGCAAATGCACCCATCAATTGCAAATGCACCCATCAATTGCAAATGCATCCGTCAATTGCAAATGCATCCATCAATTGCAAATGCATCCCTCAGTTGCAAAGACAGATCCCTGCTCCCTCCCCTCCCATCTCCATTCGGGGCATCCACGTTTTCTTAAAACAAACAAAACAAAACGGATGCCCCCAATTATTCAATCACGCGATATTTTTCACCCCCGAGTTTCTTAGGACAATCTGAGGTCCTGACTGGCCATGGCACCCGCTCCCCCTGATATCTGTAAGGAATCTAACTAAACGGCTCCTTTGGCTCGAGCCTCGGAGGGCAGATGTGGCCCCCCCGTCCCCCCCAGCCCCGTGGCTGAAATCCTGCCCCCTGCTTGCTGCTCACTAGGACCCCCACTTGGGGCTCCGGGACCCCAATTCCGGGGCCATCAGAATAGGCGCAAGGCCCGGGCCCCCCAATTCAGGAACCTGCAAGCTTTGTTCTGCAGCATCTGGCTGGGCCCCGTGAGAGAGGCAGCGCGGCCATTGCAGCCGAGCCTCAGCTTTGCTTTAATGACTGCAGATGGGAGGGGGCGAGGGATGGGGGCTCAGTGGCCAGGCGGCCGCCCCGGACTGCGCATGCCCAGTGTGCACCCGCGGCCTGGAGGAGGCAGGACCCAGGCGGCCGCCCCGGACTGCGCATGCCCAGTGTGCACCCGCGGCCTGGAGGAGACGGGACTCAGGTGGCCGCCATGCCAGGCCCAGGGCGACAAAACCAGCCCACAAAGCACCCTAGCAAAGTCTGTGGGCCAAAGCCCGCCCCCAACCCGCTCCGCCCTCACCCGGCTCCGCCCTACCAATGCAGGGGGGAGGCACTTCCGTGTTGAACGCCCCACCTCCCCGCCTCAACCGGAAGGAGGGGCCAGGCCGTCACTCAATGCGGCTCCGCCTACCCACGCAGGCCTGCGGCACTTCCGTGTTGGACGGTCCCTCCCCTCCACCCGTTAACTGGAAGGCGGGGCTGAGCCGTCACTCAATGCCGCCCTGCCCTACCCAAGCAGGCCTGTGGCACTTCCGTGCTGTACGCCCCACCTCCCCGCCTTAACCGGAAGGAGGGGCCAGGCCGTCACTCAATGCAGCTCCGCCTACCACCCCGCTCTGCCCTCATCCCGCTCCGCCCTCCAATGCAAGATTGAGGCACCTCCGTGCTGAACGCCCCACCACACGCCTTAACCGGAAGGAGGGGCCAGGCCGTCACTCAATGTGGCTCTGCCTACCCTTGCAGGCCTGCGGCACTTCCGTGTTGAACGCGTCCCGCCTCCTCCCTACCCCCGCCCCCCTTCCCCGCCTTAACTGGAAGGCAGGGCTGAGCCGGCACTCAATGCGGCTCCGCCGACCCATTCAGTTCCGTGTGGAACGCCCCCTCCACCCCACCGCCCGCCTTAACCGAGAGGCGGGGCCGAGCCGTCACTCAAACCTATGGAGGCAGGCCTGAGACACTTCCGCGTTGAGCGGCGCCCCGCCCCCTGCCTTAACTGGAAGGCAGGGCTGAGCCGTCACTCAATGCCGCCCCGCCCTACCCAAGCAGGCCTGAGACACTTCCGTGTTGAACGCCCCACCTCCCTGCCTCAACCGGAAGGCGGAGCCTGGCCGTCATTCAATACGGCTCCGCCTACCAAGCCGGACCACGTTTGACGTGAGCCCTTCAAGGGAGGCCCGCCTACCTGCGCGGATCCGTGACGTCATCGCGCCGACGCGAGGGTCCGCTGGGCCCCACCTACTCTATTTACATGGCTGGACTCATCATGGCGGCGCCCATTGGGCCGCTAGACCTAAGGGACCCCGAGTCCCGGCAAGGGTCCAGACTGTCTCCTCCGGAGCCCTGTGTTCTGCGTTTCAGTCACTTATGAGTGCGCTAACCCTGAACGACCCTCAGGAACGGAGCACCGGAAGTGCTTGGTCCCCTTCGCGGCTGCTTCCCGGAATTGGTTCTTCCCCTACCCCCTAAAGGCGATCCAGCTGTCCCAGGAGGCGGGCCCCAGGCTGTGTCCAGGGTTGGGGGTGCCATGTCGCGTTTCTCGGCACATCAGTGCTTTTAACGGGGCATTATTGGGAAGGTCGGGCTGCTGGCTCGGGGGAGCGGCCACTTCCTCCATCAGCTGCAAGCTGTGTGACCTTGGGCAGGTTGCTCAACCTCTCTGAGCTCTCCCAGTGACTCTGCTGCAAGAGGGGGCGGTGGAATCTGAGTTGGGCTCAGTTGCAAAGCTGCTGCCCCTCGCGCGCCCGCAATGCACTTTCGGAGCAGCTTTACCGGGTGGCCAAGCAGGCTGACCTCACTGCCCGAATCCAAAGGCCTCTGACCAGTCTTTTCTCTCCATAAACAAGCGCCTCCCTGCTTCACCCTAAAAAGCGACCCCGCAGGAATCTCAGGCCTCCAGGTGGAAGGTTCTCCAGCCCCCTCTCCCCGCCCCCCCCCCCCCCCGCTTTTTTTTAAATCATTTTTTATTTTTCAATTACAGTTGACATACACTGTTACATTAGTTTCGGGTGTGCACCCCTGGGGTTAGACATTATAAAACTGATCATCCCCCCCAAAAAATCTCGTACCCTCATATCACACACAGGTATCCTATGGGATAAAAATCCAATATGCAAATTGTCCCCTCCACCGGGAGTTTGACTGGGAGTTCGACCAGGGGGCAGGGCCGGCCGCCAACCACCCTTGACCCCTCCCCCTGGTCGGCCCCTCCACTCCCGACCCCCAGAGGCCCCTCCCCCAGCTGGGGCAGGCCAGCCAGACCCCACCCATGCACACATTCATGCACCAGGCCTCTAGTTAGAATATTATTGATTATACTAGTGGCCCGGTGCATGGATTCGTGCACATTGAGAGGAAATTAATGAAAAGAGATATTTTTAAATCGCTTTTTGCCCTTTATAATACAAGTGTCAGAGACGAAAGGAAATTAGTAAAATGTATATGAAAATAATATGTAAATTGATTAATAAATAATAACAACATGATACAACAACAAAGGAATCTAAACTCCAGTCTGGCGCCAGCGAGAGCTTTATATGTATCGAGCCTGTGCAAGTCGTTTATTTTTAAATTGCCAGTGCGTGTCATATGTACTGTCAGTCAGTCGGTCGGATGGTCGGGCGGACGGACGGGTGGTCACTTAGCCTTTTATATATATAGATAGACTAGAGGCCCAGTGCACGAATTCGTGGATCAGTCCGGTCCCTCGGCCTGGCCTGTAGGGTCGGGCTGAAACTGGCTTTCTCACATCCCCGAGGGGTCCGGATTGCAAGAGGGCACAGGCCAGGCCGAGGGACCCCACCAGTGCATGAACAGGTCCGAGAGGGACTAAGGAGGTCGGCCAGCCGGAGAGGGACCGAGGGAGGGCTCCAGGGCGTGTCCGCCCTGTCTCACTCAGTCCCGATCCGCCAGACCCCAGCTGCAAGCTAACCTACAGGTCAAAGCATCTGCCCCCTGGTGGTCAGTGCATGTCATAGCGAGCGGTTGAGTGGCCTTAGCATATCATTAGCATATTACACTTTGATTGGCTGAACGGCCGACTGGACACTTAGCATATTAGGCTTTTATTATGTAGGATTCCTTGTGCTGTACTTGACATCCCTGTGACTATTCTGTTGTGACCCATTTGTACCTCTCAATCCTTCACCTCTTTCCCCCATCGCCCCAATTCCCCTCCCGTCTGGCCACCGTCCAAATGTTCTCTCCCTGGGAGTCTGTTTCTGTCCTGCCTGTTCGTTTATTTTGATTTTTAGACTCAGCTGCTGATAGATATGTATTGATTGCTGTTTTATTGTTCACATTTAAACATTTTTTTTCCAGGTCCTCTTTTTATTTTTTGTTAATGTTTTTTATTGATTTCAGAGAGGAGGGGAGAGAGAGAAAGAGATAGAAACATCAACGAGGAGAGAGAAACATCGATCGCCTGCCTCCTACACGCCCCCCAACTGGGGATCGAGCCCACAACCTGGCATGTGCCCTGACCGGGAATCGAACCTGTGACCTCCTGGTTCATAGGTCGGCTCTCGACTACTGAGCCACGCCAGCCGGCCGGGCTGAGAGTTCCACACTCATTTAAACTCTGTTCTTGTTTCCCCCGCCCACCCCATATATTCTCATGCGATCGATTAAAAACTCGCGAGGATGAGCAAGAATATCGGGTCCACCCACATCTGTCTTTGTGGTGTTAGCACCGACAGTAACACTCGGAGCACGGAATCCGATCAATAAACATTTGGTTTTGGATGTTGGGTTTGAGTAAATGGCTCTGGCGATGCGAGTCTATAAGAATTTAATCGCCCTAGCAGGACTTTTTTTTTTTTTTTTTTTTCAGGAATTTATTGGCACGCGTTGGCTTCTCTGTCTCCTTTCGTTTCGGAGCGGCTTGTCTATTTAGTCGTTTGTCAGACGGCTGGGGCTGTGTCACTCCTGAGGCGTGAGGGCCAAGCCACGCAAGGCTGCTCTGGGTGTGGGCGCTGAGCTAACGCGTGGGGAGCCCTTAGCCTTGGGACGCACCTGGTGTGAAAACAGAGAGGTATCAGACGAGGGGGGCTCGCCATGAAAATCTGCTCTGCACCCCACCATCAGCCAGCTGCTTATGTGGGGTAGGACGAGGATTGCATGGGGAAGAGGTTGCCGAATGGGATTTTTACAGGGAATGTGGGCTGGGGGTTTGCAAAGGACCTCAGGTATGCAAAGGGCTGGGGCTGAAACCAGCTCCCCGACATCCCCCGTGGGGTCCCGGATTGCGAGAGGGCGCAGGCCAGGCCGAGGGATGCCACCAGTGCATGATCGGGGCCGGGGAGGGACGCGGGAGGTTGGCCAGCTGGGGAGGGACCACGGGAGGGAGGGCTCCAGGGCATGTCCGCCTGTCTCGCTCGGTCCTGATTGGCTGGACCCCAGCAGCAAGCTCACCTATCGGTCAGAGTGTTTGCCCCCTGGTGGTCAGTGCATATCATAGCGAGTGGTTGAACGGTTGAATGAACGGTCAGACACTTAGCATATTAGACTTTTATTATATAGGATCATATATATGTACTAGAGGCCTGGTGCATGAAATTTGTGCAAGGGGGAGGGGGAGGGGGAGGTCCCTCAGCCCAGCCTACACCCTCTCCAATCCGGGACATCCCTCTCACAATCTGGGACCACTGGCTCCTAACCGCTCACCTGCCTGCTGGCCTGATCGCCCCTAACTGCTCTCCCCTGCCGGCCTGATTGCCCCTAACTGCTCTCCCCTGCCGGCCTGATCGCCCCTAACCGCCTCAGCCTTGGCCCTGCCACCATGGCTTTGTCCCGAAGGTCGTCCGGAAGACCTCTGGTCTAATTAGCATATTACCCTTTTATTAGTATAGATATGTAAACATGCATAAAGAAAACTTTGAACACTTTGCAAACAATTAAAAGTAGACATCCCTCAGAAGTGTCATTTAAGGTTGGAGACATCTGAGAATCTATGCTAACCTATACATCTTTTTCACTGAAATATCAAGCTATGCACATTACAGAGAAACAGTTTTAAAACGTAACATTTACTTATAAGCCTCATTTTTAGCATCAATGATAGAAACATCAATGATCAGACAGAATCATGGATCGGCTGCCTCCTGCACGCCCGACACTGAGGATCGAGCCCACAACCCGGGCATGTGCCCTGACTGGGAATAGAACCCTGACCTCCTGGTTCATAGGTCGACGCTCAACCACTGAGCCACCTGGTCGGGCTTATTATTGTTATTCTTAAAAATCATGTAGATTCCTAGATAAAACGAATATTTTCAAATCGTTTCACATTTGCATGGAGCTTTTGATTATTTTCAAGTGTTTTAAATATGTTGAGAAATATAAATTATTAAAACGACAGTGAAATGATGTGGTTACAAGGGAAATGCAGTCATTTAGAATACATTTTGTCTCCAGATGAAATATATATCCTTGAGAAATTCAGTTCCTTGGAACTGAGTGCTTTTTAGCATTCTAATTCATTTTTTTCCCTGCAATTTATAGAGCCGGCATTAATAAAATATTCATATCTCTGAGCTAATGTGGCATAACAAATTTAATTTTCAAAACAAGGATGACATGAATAGAACATGAACCATAATCACTTTTCCCCCCACTTGAGCCTCATGTGGTAAGCCCTCCATGAGAAACACAGACTAGTCATCCGTATAACACCGTGGAACTTGCCAAATAAATACACGCTTAGGAAAAGTCATAAAACGACAGAATCCCAGAACAAAATATTTGCTCAGAGTATTTCTTTCCCATTGTTTCTCAGCAGAATACAACCCCACTGCCCTGGTCAGTGGACTTTGAAATGTATGGGGGTGCAGGGCCAGCATGACTCAGGGGTTGAGCATCGACCTATGAACCAGGAGGTCACGGTTCGATTCCCGGTCAAGGGCACATGCCTGGGGTTGTGAGCTCGATCCCCAGGAGGGGGCGTGCAGGAGGCAGCCGATCCATGATTCTCTTTCCTTCTTCCTTCCGCTCTGAAATCAATCCCATATAATAAAAGCCTAATATGCTAAGTGTGTAGTCGTCCGGTTGTCTGTCCAACCAATCAAAGTGTAATATGCTAATGATATGCTAAGGTCGCTCAACTGCTCGCTATGACATGCACTGACCACCAGGGGGCAGACAGTCAACCAGTCGCTATGAGGTGCACTGACCACCAGGGGGCAGACAGTCGAACAGTCGAACAATCGCTATGTCATGCACTGACCACCAGGGGGTAGACGCTCTGACCGGTAGGTGAGCTTGCTGCTTGGGTCCGGCCGATCAGGACTGACCGAGATGGGCCGGACACACCCTGGAGCCCTCCTACGGTCCCTCCTGAGCTGACCAACCTCCCACATCTCTCCCAGGCCCCGATCGTGCACCAATGGGGTCCCTCAGCCTGGCCTGTGCCCTCTCACAATTCAGGCTGAGGGACGCCCCCCCCCCCATCTGCAGTGCACGAATTTCATGCACCGGGCCGCTAGTAAAAATATATTTATTTTTTTTTAAGTAATGCAAAGGGATGCTTTGGGAGGTTATTTTGACCAGAAAGTCTTCACACCGCAGCGTAATCTGGTCCTGAGAAAGGACGGGGGGCGGGGGAGCACTGGGTAGAAAGAACCCCAGACTGCACTGCACCCCGATGAGGGTCCGCAGGTGCCTGGGGGCCCGGCACAAAGATGGCCTGGAGCGGGGACTAGGCGGGGCCGGTGGCCAGACGCTCGTTCTGTGGCCTGGCCTGCGCCCCTGGCTGGCAGCTTTGCCAGGAGGGGTGTGGCCTCGATTTAAACACGGGACCCTCGCCCTGGCCAGGTGGCTCAGTGGTTAGAACATCGGCCCTCAGACTGAAGGGTCTCGGGTTCGATTTTCCAATCAAGAGCCTGTGTCTCCATTGCAGGCTCCGTGCCCGGCGTGTGCTGGAGGCAGCTGATCGTGACTTTGATGTTTCTCTCTGTCTCCCCCGCCACTCCTTCGCGCTCTCTCTCAAAATCAATATCCTTGGGTGAGGATTAACAAACAGGCCACAAAAAGGTAATAAAAAATGTAAAAAAGAAAATAAACATTGATGCTCCAAGCGGCAGCGTTTGGTGGCATACCCGTCGTGCCCACTCACCGAGTGCTTCTCCACGCTTTTGGGATTTCCGGGAGTTGCCTGCTTTGGCGTGTTCATGTCAGTCATTTTTTTTTTTTTCAAATATTTTATTGATTTTTTACAGAGAGGAAGGGAGAGGGATAGAGAGTTAGAAACATTGATGAGAGAGGAACATGGATCAGCTGCCTCCTGCACACCCTCTACTGGGGATGTGCCCACAACCAAGGCACATGCCCTTGACCGGATTTGAACCCGGGACCCTTGAGTCCGCAGGCCGACGCTCTATCCACTGAGCCACACTGGTCAGTCTCTACCTTACCTGGGCCTGTCGTCTTTTTTTTTTTTTTTAATATTCTTTTATTGAGTTTATTGATTTCAGAGAGAAAGGAAGAGGGAGAGAGAGATAGAAACATCCATGATGAGAGAGAATCATCCATCGGCTGCCTCCTGCACGCCCCCTACTGGGGATCGAGCCTGCAACCCGGGCATGTGCCCTTGACCGGGAATCGAACCCGTGACCTCCAGGTTCCTAGGTTGACGCTCAACCACTGAGCCACGCCGGCCGGGCAATGTCTGTCTTTTTGCATCTCCGGTAACACAGCCCTGTGAAATGTGGGGGACATTGTAACTGCCCTTTTCCCGGAACCCCTCAGGGCACGGGCGCTGCTCTGTGAGACCCCAAATCCCCTCGTTGTTACTGAGTTCATTGCTGACTGTTCACTGTCCTGCACCCACTCATTCTAGACCAATAAAAGGGTAGTATGCAAATTAGACCGGGAGACCTTCCGGACGTCCTTCTAGACAAGCCAAGGTGGCAGGGCCGAGGCAGAGGTGGTTAGGGGCAATCAGGCCAGCAGGTAGCAGTTGGGGGCGAGCAGGCCAGGAGGGGAGGGCAGTTGGGGGCGAGCAGGCCAGGAGGGGAGGGCAGTTGCGGGTGAGCAGGCCGGCAGGGGGGAGCAGTTGGGGGCGATCAGGCTGGTGGGGAGGGGGCAGTTGGGGGCGATCAGGCCGGCAGGGGGGGGCAGTTGGGGGTGAGCAGGCCGGTGGGGAGGGGGGGCATTTGGGGCAGTCAGGCCGGCGGGGGGGGGGGGGGAGTAGTTGGGGGTGAGCAGGCTGGCGGGGGGGCCAGTTAGGGCAATCAGGCCGGCGGGGGGGGGAGCAGTTGGGGGTGATCAGGCTGGCGGTGGGGAGCAGTTGGGGGCGATCAGGCCGGCAGGGGGGGTGGCAGTTGGGGCAATCAGGCCAGCGGGGGCGGGGGGAGTAGTTGGGGGCGAGCAGGCTGGCGCGGGGCCAGTTGGGGCGAGCAGGCCGGTGGGGGGGGGGAGGGTAGTTGGGGGTGACCAGGCTGGCAGGCAGAGTGGTTAGGGGCAGGCAGGCAGGCAGGCAGGCAGGTGAGCAGTTAGGAGCCAGCGGTCCCGGATTGCGAGAGAGGGATGTCCGACTGCCGGTTTAGGCCCGATCCCAGCAGTCGGACACCCCCCGAGGGGTCCCAGATTGGAGAGGGTGCAGGCTGGGCTGAGGGACACCCCCCACCCCCCATGCACGAATTTCGTGCACCGGGCGACTAGTGTAAAGGAAGCAGGTGTCCATCATTTTACTTTTCATCCAATCCCAGGGGTCTCCCTGCTCTGCTTTCTCCCGCCTCCGCCATCCGTCCCCGATGGATTCCATAGGAACCCACGGACGTCCCTCCTTTGTCATGGAGACAACACGGTGAAAAAAAAACACGCCGTTCCCTGGAGCAAAGGGCTGGTTCCTGCAACTCTGGTTAGAGTCCCAGCATGGGTCCTCTTGCCATGAGCTCGTTTAATCTTTCCGTCATCACAGGCAGCTCCCAGATGCGGGGGGAGGATGGGCCGCATTTCCAAGGAGGGAAGCCCCCGGGTCCCGCGTGCAACTTCCTGCCGAACAAGGACGATGACTATTTCTTATCTTTCTAGCTGGTCCCCACTGTTCTATTCCTGCCCCCGACACGTGTCCCCAAACCTCAGGCGGACGGAGGACGGAGGAACGGGCTGAGCACCCAGGTGTGGAGGCGAGACCGACATTATTGACCCTAACCTTTCCTGCTCTCTCCTCTCACCATCATCCGACCCTGAACGTGCCCCTCGGACACCTGGCTCCTTCCCATCTGTCCCCTCTGTCCCCACACCCCTGCATCGGCTTAGGGTGGTGCCCTCCCTGATCCTGTCTGAACGCTGTTCCTGTGGCCCCGGGGTGCCCTCAGGCACAGCTCTGCAGCCCCCACAAAGCAGGGTCACCGTTATCTGAAACGCCCACAGGGATTGCTGAAGCCGGGGTGGGAAGCAGAGATAATGAGGCCATTGTCCCCCGTGCTCCCAACGCCCTCTCTTCTTCTGAGAACCTGAGGGGAAGCCGCCCACCGCCCACCGACCTTAAAAGTCAGGCTTTTATCCCAGAAAAAAAAAGGGGGTGAATTTATAGCGGGGTCTCCCATATCAAAGGAGGAACGCCAGGCCTCACTTGAGCCCTCGAATAGAGGGAGAGGCCCAGGCAGGGGTCAGCTCATTCTTTTCTGCAGCTGCTGCTGGGACAGCCAGAGGGTGTCTGCAGGGCCTCAGAGAGGAAATAATTTGCAGGCCTTGCAACCCCGGGCCCTGCCGGGGACAAGCCTTAAGCCGCTTCCCGGTCAAGCCTGTGTTTTGGATCCTGAAATGTGGGTTTCAGTCATGCTCCTGGCTCACAGAATCTTTGGATGTTTTTAAAGTAACAATTTAAAGTGTTTAGGAAAAGGAAAACAACATTCTAGGCCTGCCCTGGCCAGTGTGGCTCAGTGGGTTGGAGCATCGTCCCGCACGCCGAAAGGTTGTGGGTGTGATTCCGGGTCAGGGCACATACCCAGGTTGAGGGTCCCCTAAGCGGGGCGGGGGGGGGGGGGGGGTGCAGGCATGGGGAACGCCCGGCCCTCGGGCCGTATAAGGACCAGGAAATCTTTGGGTCTGGCCCCAGCCAAGGTGTCAGGGGTGAGTCCATCCAGTGTCGGACCCAACAGAGCAGGCTGGTGTGGAAGCTGATGATTTTGTAGGGCCGCGAATGATGTTGTAAATACCCAATGGCCTTTGGCAGGGAACAGGCTCCCCACCCCTGCACCCATCTCCTCCCACCCGCCCAGAGCTCTGGTGCCCTAGAGATTTCTGCAAATGGCGCCCCCTGGTGCCGGGAGTGCAGAGCGGCACGCTCTACTGCTGTATAAGGGCGCCCCCTGGTGCCGGGAGTGCACAATTGCACATTCTCCTGCTCTGTATCGGTGCCCCCTGGTGCCGGGAGTGCACAGCTGCATGCTCTCCTGTGTATAATGGCGCCCCCTGGTGCTGGAAGTGCACAGCTGCATGCTCTCCTGCTGTATAATGGCGCCCCCCGGTGCTGGAAGTGCACAGCTGCATGCTCTCCTGTGTATAATGGCGCCCCCCGGTGCTGGAAGTGCACAGCTGCATGCTCTCCTGTGTATAATGGCGCCCCCCGGTGCTGGAAGTGCACAGCTGCATGCTCTCCTGTGTATAATGGCGCCCCCCGGTGCTAGAAGTGCACAGCTGCACGCTCTACTGCTGTATAAGGGCGCCCCCTGGTGCCGGGAGTGCACAATTGCACATTCTCCTGCTCTGTATCGGTGCCCCCTGGTGCTGGGAGTGCACAGCTGCATGCTCTACTGCTGTATAAGGGCGCCCCCTGGTGCTGGGAGTGCACAGTTGCATGCTCTCCTGCTCTATAACGGTGCCCCCTGGTGCTGGGAGAGCACAGCTGCGTGCTCTCCTGCTGTATAAGGGCGCCCCCTGGTGCTGGGAGTGCACAGTTGCATGGCTCCTGCTATATAACAGCGCCCCCTTGGTGCCAGTAGTGCACAGTGACATGCTCTCCTGCTGTATAATGGTGCCCCTCGGTGCCGGGAGTGCACAATTGCATGCTCTCCTGTGTATAATGGTGCCCCCCGGTGCTGGGAGTGCACAGCTGCATGCTCTCCTGCTCTATAACGGTGCCCCCTGGTGCTGGAAGTGCATAGCTGCATGCTCTCCCGCTGTATAATGGCGCCCCCTGGTGCTGGGAGTGCAGTTGCACGGCTCCTGCTGTATAACGGTGCCCCCTGGTGCTGGGAGTGCACAACTGCATGCTCTCCTGCTCTATATCTGTGCCCCCTGGTGTTGGGAGTGCACAGCTGCATGGCTCCTGCTCTATAACGGTGCCCCCTGGTGCTGGGAGTGCACAGCTGCATGCTCTCCTGCTCTATAACGGTGCCCCCTGGTGCCGGGAGTGCACAGCTGCATGCTCTCCTGCTCTATATCTGTGCCCCCTGGTGCTGGGAGTGCACAGCTGCATGCTCTCCTGCTGTATAATGGCGCCCCCCGGTGCTGGAAGTGCACAGCTGCACGCTCTCCTGCTGTATAATGGCGCCCCCCGGTGCTGGAAGTGCACAGCTGCATGCTCTCCTGCTGTATAATGGCGCCCCCCGGTGCTGGAAGTGCACAGCTGCACGCTCTCCTGCTGTATAAGGGCGCCCCCTGGTGCCGGGAGTGCACAGCTGCACGCTCTCCCGCTATATAAGGGCGCCCCCTGGTGCCGGGAGTGCACAGCTGCACGCTCTCCCGCTATATAACGGCGCCCCCTGGTGCCGGGAGTGCACAGCTGCACGCTCTCCCGCTGTATAAGGGCGCCCCCTGGTGCCGGGAGTGCACAGCTGCACATTCTCCTGCTCTATAACGGTGCCCCTTGGTGTTGGGAGTGCACAGCTGCATGCTCTCCTGCTGTATAAGGTCGCCCCCTGTTGCCAGGCGTGCACAATTGCACACTCTCCTGCTCTGTAACGGCGCCCCCTGGTGCTGGGGGTGCATGCTGGGCATGTGCCCTGATTGGGAATCGAACCTGCGACCTTTCGGTGCACGGGATGATGTTCCAACCAACTGAGCCACACTGGCCAGGGCAATAATGGCGATTTCCTCAGTGGAAGCACCTCGATATTTCACCAAGGTTTTATGACACTTACAAACCGCCAGAGGGGGAAAAAAGCATAAGAAATGAGAACTATAAAACTTAAAAAAGAGAGAGCCAGTCTAACGTCTTTTCTGTTTAGAAAACATGCTTATCGCGCCCAAAGAAGGGGCCTCCAGAAAAAACTCCTTTTTCCCAACAGGAGGTGACATATTGATTTTTATGATGGCCGTGGAGGTAATGACAACCCAAGGCCGCGGTGTTTCTTCAGTTATATACAAAAGATGGATAAATCCTACAGCGTCTCCAATTGCCAAAGATTGGATAACAGTGTGTCCGGATTAAGAAAAAAAATCACCGAATGATGATCATTTCTTTCTCTCTGCACGCAGCCTCTAATATTAAAAGGCATCTCTGAGCTGCTATTATGGGCTTAGCAGTGTTCTTTTTATTCAGTAGGGATGGCATTGTGCTGTGTCCTAAAAAAAAAAAAAAAATACACCAACTGTTCCCAGGAATCTTGTGTAATGGCGCCCCCTGGTGCCTGGAGTACAGAGTTGCATGGCACCTGCTGTATAATGGCGCCCCCTGGTGCTGAACGTCCACAATTGCATGGTTCCTGCTGTATAAAATCGCACCCTCGTGCCAGCGTCAGCCTGCAGACTGAAGGGTCCCGGGTTCGATTCCGGGCAAGGGCATGTACCTTGGTTGCGGTCACATCCCCAGTAGGGGGTGTGCAGGAGGCAGCTGATCAATGTTTCTCTCTCATCGATGTTTCTAACTCTCTATCCCTCTCCCTTCCTCTCGGAAAAAAATTAATAAAATATTTTTTTTAAAAGAAAGATTTGCAGAAAAGCGTGTAGCTGGCCCAGCAGGGGGCGCTGTGCCACCGTGGAATAGGCCAGCCCACCCTCCTGCAGGCTCCCTGATGCCCTGCCCTCCCTCTTCTTGCGAAGCTTCTTGATTTCTTGTTTTAAAAATGAGTTTTTCCCCCCTCCAGTGTGATGACAAACACGCGTGTTCACGGTGATGTCTCCTGGAAACTCGCCTCGTTTGCATATTTTAGAAAAATGAAGCGTTTGAACTTTCGCGGTTGAACACCCCCGTCTTATTTTTAGTACAGTTTTTTAAATATTATTTCATGGGTTTTTTTTAATTTTTAGTATATTTTTTTTAATTGATTTCAGAAAGGAAGGGAGAGGGGGAGAGAGAGAGATAGAAACATCCATGATGAGAGAGAATCAGGGGTCAGCTGCCTCCTGCACGCCCCCTACTGGGGATCGAGCCCACAACCCGGGCATGTGCCCTTGACCGGGAATCAAACCCTGACCTCCTGGTTCCTAGAAGGATGCTCAACCACTGAGCCACACCGGCTGGGCTCATTCCTATATTTTAGAAAAATATATAGTTTGAACTTTTGCTGTTGAGCATCAAATTCTTACTTTCAGTACAGTTTTTTGTTTTTTGTTTTTTAAAAAAGGGCATCTGAATGGCAAAGTAATGCCTTGGCTTTCTGGAATTTATTTTCATTATTATTTTTTTTCTTTTTTTTTTTTTTTAATATGGGAAGCAACCAATAGATGTTTCTCTCCCATATTAATATTTCTCTTTCTCTCTCATTCTATTATTATTATTATTATTATTATTATTATTATTACTAGTGGCCCGATGCACAGATTGAAAGGAAATTAATTAGAAGGTGGCCGGCGCCGGCGGGGAAGGACTGGGCGAGATGGGCTGGACACGCCCTGGAGCCAACCTCCTGTGGTCCACCCCCTTGCCCCCCAGGCCAGCCGTACCTGGGGTGGCGCCGTGGCTCAAAGGGCGTCTGGGGAGTGAGCAGGGTCCCTCCGGCAGGTGGGGTCCCTCAGCCTGGACTGTGGGGCTCGGGCTGAAACCGGCTCTTTGGCATCCCCCAAGGGGTTCTGGATGGCGAGAGGGCGGTTCTCGGGTGACACACCCCAGAAATGGGCTCCCTCCTGTCTGGTTCTGGGTGTGTCACCCGAGAACGGCTGCTGCCAAGTCACCGCAGCTCAGCAGCTCCTGTGTTGAGCGTCTGCCCCCTGGTGGTCAGTGCATGTCATAGCTACCGGTCAGAGCATCTGTCCCTGGTGGTCAGTGCACATCATAGCTACCGGTCAGAACATCTGCCCCCTGATGGTCAGTATGCGCCATAGCTACCGGTCGGAGCATCTGCCCCCTGGTGGTCAGTGCATGTCATAGCTACTGGTCAGAGTGTCTGCCCCCTGGTGGCCAGTGCACGTCATAGCTACTGGTCAGATGGTCGGATGGTTGCTTAAACTTTTATATATATAGATTATTATTATTATTATTATCATTATTATTACTCAAGCAATGCTCCACAGGTGTGCTGAGCCCTCCTGAATGTAGCTAGATTGTGGTCTGCAGGCATAGACCCCCGGGGATGCTGGGATGCCTGGTCCCAGGCAGGAGGCCGCCTTGGGTCAGCTACAGAGGCGGCTGCCTTGGCAGGGGGCTCGCTCTGACCACCTCCCAGGACTGGGCAGCTTCAACCACTCCGGAAACCTGGAGTCCGTCTGTCTGTCTGTCTGTCCCCTTGGAACAGCCCGAAGCTCGGACCCCATTGCCAACTTGGACCTCCACTTGACGTGAGCTGAGAGCTGGCCCTCTGCCCTCCCGGGTGGAGATTCAAATGCAAATCGGAGTGGCCAGCCGCCCAGGCCCAGGGAGTGGGCCCTGGGAACCCAGGCTCCCAGACGGGGTGGAGGCGCATCCTGTCTGCTCTCCTTCCAACCGTCCTCCTCCTACAACCCGCTGTCTGTGCAGGCCCAGCTGGTGTGCACCCGCCCCAGAGCGGCCTTGCGGAAACTGGGCCTGTGCTGCGGGAACCTGCTACCTCCAGGCCCATCCAGCCCTCCATCCGCATCCCAGCTGGGTCTCTGCCTGGGTGTGGTGCTCATTATCTGAAGTCTCCAGGCATTGACTTCCGTCAGAACACAGCGCCCCCTGCTGCCTGGGTCTGGGCGGGCTTTCCCGGGGACTCATTCTCCTGAACCTCCAGTAGGGGGCGAGCATGAGGCAGCGGATCGATGCTTCATTCTCACATCGATGTTTCCCTCCCGCTCCCTTCCTCTCTCCCTAATATTAATTTTTAAAATAAAGAAATCACACATTATCATTCTAAGGCAATTAAAAATTTTTAATATGTTTTTACTAGAGGCCCAGTGCATGAAATTTGTGCACTCACGGGGGTCCCTCAGCCTGGCCTGCACCCTCTCGCAGTCCAGGAGCTCTCGGGGGATGTCCGACTGCTGGCTTAGGCCGGGGGAGGGGGCCTAAGCTGTCAGTCATGGAATATTTTTACTAAATTTGCTGTGCATGGAGGGGAGGAGGTGGGGAGCACGTGATCGTATCTGGGGCTTGCTGCGTTGTTGGATCAGCCGGCCATGGAGCAGCCGCAGGTGCTGGGAAAGGAATTCGGGGGCACTTCTGAGGGGCTGTTGGCCCATCCTGCAAGTATTTGCTTTGTTGCGGCTCTCGACATACCTTTACGCATATTTTGTGGCCACGCCAGCAGGCATTTCTTTGGGAAACACCTACTTGGCCTTTAAGACGGCTCTTATTCAATTATTTGCCTAATTGGGGGCGGGGGGGGGGGGGGATGTGGAGAAGGAGGGGTTGGGAAATGCGTTTCAAGTTAGCGGTCGGCTACCAGCTCTTGGGTCCCTGCGAGAAGAAATCTGAGGTCGTGTGGGTGTGGGAATGCCGCAGGCCTCGGAGACACCCGGGGGGAGGTGAGGACCTACTGTGTGCCAGTGCCTGAGATAAACCGTGATGGGGAGAGTCATCTTCTGGACCTACTGTGTGCTCACACCTGTGATAGATCCTGTTGGGGGAGAGAGTCATCTACTGTGTGCTGGTGCCTGTGCTAGCTCCTGATGGGGGGGAGAGTCATTTTCTGGACCTACTGTGTGCTCACACCTGTGCTAGTTCCTGATGGGGGGGAGAGTCATTTTCTGGACCTACTGTGTGCTCACACCTGTAATAGACCCTGAAGGGGGAGAGAGTCATCTTCTGGACCTACTGTGTGCCAGTGACTGTGATAAACCCTGACAATGGATAAAGTCATCTTCTGGACTGACTGTGTGCTCACACCTGAGATAAACCCTGATGGGTGAGAGAGTCATCTTCTGGACCTACTGTGTGCTGATGCCTGAGATAAACCCTGACGGAGGAGGAAGTCATCTTCTGGCTGCGAGGTGGAGATGACAGGTCGTGGCGGAGGGCTCAGAATTTGACACGGTGAACCTGGAGAGAGGAGCTGGAGGGAAGCAGAGGCAGACAAGCGAGAGCTGTGGGCAGGAGCCTGATTGGGGTGGCGGCTTCTCTTTTCCACCTTCCCTGTCTGGCTGTCAGAAGCGATGGACGGTGGCCAGTTGGAGGATGAGAGCAGGAGGCAGGCTTTGGTGGGGTGAGCAGGGGAGTTTCTGCTCAACTTGTGAACAAAGGAGAGGAGCCCCCGCCAGTGTGGCTCAGTGGATAGAGCGTCAGCCTGCAGACCCAAGGGTCCCGGGTTCGATTCCGGTCAAGGGCATGTACCACGGTTGCAGGCTCCTCCCCGGCCGGGGCCCTGGTCGGAGCGCGTGCAGGAGGAGACCGATCCATGTGCTTGTCTCACATCGATGTTTCTCTCTCTTGCACTTTCTCTGAAAATCAATGGGAATATATCCTCGGGTGAGAATTAACCAACGAACCAAAAAAAAGGCAAAGGAGAGAGAACATGACTTCAGGGGGAGATTTCGTTGACAGTCTCGGTGGAGGAAAAATATGCGATGATTCAGCCGTGACATGAATCAGGACGAGGCCGGTGGGAAGGACGCGAAACCTGCGTATTCGATAAGACCGTTGGCAGCCTCAGGCGCCAGGGGGGCGATGGGCTCCAGGCCCTGGGAGGGCCTTCCATTTGCAGTTGCATTTAATATCTACACTGGAGGCCCGGTGCACGAAATCCGTGCACTCAGAGGGGCAATCGGCCGGACCCCAGCAGCAAGCTAACCTACCGGTCCGAGCGTCTGCCCCCTGGTGGTCAGTGCACGTCATAGCGAGTGGCTGAGTGGCCTTAGCATATCATTAGCATATTACGCTTTGATTGGTTGAACGGATGACCTAGCAACCGGACACTTAGCATATTAGGCTTTTATTATAGAGGGTGTGTGTGTGTGTGTGTGTGTGTGTAAACTAGAGCCCCGGTGCACAAATTCATGCACCCAGTGGGGTCCCTCGGCCTGGCGTGCGGGATCAGGCTGAAACCGGCTCTCTGACATCCGCTGAGGGGCCCTGGAATGTGAGAGGGCACAGGCCAGGCCAAGGGACCCCCCAGTGCATGTTCAGGGTCAAGAGGGACAAGGGAGGTTGGCCAGCTGGGGAGGGACCACGAGAGGGCTCCAGGGCATGTCTGTCCCATCTTGCTCAGTTCCAATCGGCTGAACCCCAGCAGCAAGTTCACCTACTGGTTGGAGCATCTGCCCCCTGGAGGTCAGTGCATGTCATAGTGACTGGTCAACTGGGAAACTGTCTGCCCCCTGGTGGTCAGTGCACGTCATAGCAATTGGTCGACCGGTCAATTGTCTGCCCCCTGGTGGTCAGTGCGTGTCATAGCGAGCGGTTGAGCGGCCTTAGCATATCATTAGCATATTACGCTTTGGTTGAATGGACGACCGGATCACTGGACACTTAGCATATTAGACTTTTATCATATATATATAATTGATTTCAGAGAGGAAGGGAGAGGGAGAGAGAGAGAGAAACACCAATGATAAAAGAGAATCATGGATCGGCTGCCTCCTGCACGCCCCACACTGGGGATGGAGCCCTCAACCCGGGCACATGCCCTGACCAGGAATCGAACCGTGACCTCCTGGTTCATAGATCGATGCTCAGCCACTGAGTCACACCATTGGGGCACCCTGTCTACCTTTTATCGCTTGATCAAGCTGCCTCCTTTGTGGCCGTGGAACCCTCTTACTTTACAGACCTTGTCAGTGCCTTTATTCCCTGAGGTGTGTGGTGGGCTGGGAGCAGGGGCCGGTGGAAGGAGGCTGTGATCACGAATGGAATTGCTCTCAGTGACAAGGGTGGTGGGCCTGATTCAGGGCTGAGAGAGAAGGGATGGCATCTCTCGTCGGGCCGGGGAGAGTTTGTAAGAAAAGTGAAACCCCTGAAGAATGTGCCTGCTCCCTAAGCCTGCTGTGAGGACCCATTCAAGGGCCGGGAGATGCTGAGCAGGCCTGTCAACGCGGTGTCTGTGGGGACAGAGGGGAATTTGTTCCTCCCTGAAAGGGGATATGGGGCCGCGGCGGGGACACGCGCCTGGCAGCGAGGAATCCTGGGGTGGGCGCCATCCAATGCCTCCCCCATACCATTGGGGTCTTATTGCAGAGTTTCCATCCTGGTGGAGGTATTGTGGCCACAGTCTGTGTCTTAGGGGATGTGGTCAGGTGCGTGCGTGGGCGTGGCTGAGTGCTTTATGCAGCCAGGGTGTAAGAGCCCATGCTTTAAATTAAAGCTAGCTTCTTTAAAATATATATATATATATAAAGAGTGTCCCAAAATTCACGCAAGATTTGAATTTTGCGTATTAACAACAACAAAAAATAAAAGCCTAATTTGACTTGGTTTATTGGATCAGATTCTAATATCTGTTGCCCTTTGATGTCAATCCCTTCAATTGGAGAAGCATCACCAAGTACCAATGACGGCCCAGGAGCAGGGACAATGTGCTATTCCATCCATAACCCTATACTGTATCCTTTATGAATCAATAAAAAACTTACAATTTTTAATTAGAAACCTGTGTTTTCTATCAAGATTACTTCTTGCATGAATTTTGGGACAATAGATAGATAGATAGATACAGATAGATAGATGATAGATAGATCCTATATCTATCTATCTGAACGACCAGCCGCTATGACACGGACTGACCACCAGGGGGCAGACACTCAATGCAGGAGCTTCCCCCTGGTGGTCAGGGCACTCCCACAGTGGACCAGGATGAGCAGCACTCCCACAGTACGTCCCCCACCAGTGCATGAATCCTGTGCACCAGGCCTCTAGTATATATATATTTATGTAATTAAATGTATTATTTATGAGCGCACACACAGGGCCTTGGTTTTGAGGGGTTTTAAAGATGGGGCATTTTCCGCTGGCGTGGCTCAGCGGTTGAGCATCGACCCATGAACCAGGAGGTCAGGGTTCGATTCCTGGTCAAGGGCACCTGTCCGGGTTGCAGGCTGGATCCCCCAGTAGGGGGCGTGCAGGAGGCAGCCGGTCCATGATTCTGTCTCATCATGGATGTTTCTCTCCCTCTCTCTCAATCTCTCTCTCTCTCTCTCTCTCTCTCTCTCTTCCACTCCCTTCTGCTCTGAAATATATACATATATATATATATATATATATATATATTTTTTTTAAAGGATCTTCAGTTATGCTTCAAGGAATAATACAAACATTTGTGGGACCGGATACACGTCCGCTTACATATTTTCGAAGTGAAGTAACGCTGGAATGTTCTAAGCGGTCCGGGCTGACGTTGCCGGCTTCAACGTTACAAAAAATAAACATCAGGGTGCGTTTAATATGGGGCCCCTTCACCAGGTGCCGCGTGTTGCGTTTGGCGTCAGGAAATTTGGGATTTTTACGATGGCCGCGGCCGGAGGAAATTTCAAGGGAGCCGTTTGTACAGTGTATATTTTACTTCTTACTCACAGGCTGGCTTCTAACTCTACAAAGTCCACCGGCGTTTAACTTTGTGAATTAACTTCAAATATTTGCAAAACCCTCTTTGACGTTCTAATGGCTGTTGGCTGCCACAGGTCGCAGCACGGCCAAGTGAGTCTTACATAAAATTCAGAAAATGCTGCGTTAGCCAAGTGCCTTCCCCTCCGCTCTGTTGGGAAATTATATTTTGGGTCTGACCGAATTGGAAACAAAACTTTCCTGCCTTTCGTCCACGCTTTTCCAACATTTGATTAGATGGTCAGCGTTGCTCACGTTCCTGGGAAGAGAGGGAGATGCTCACGGGATGAAAGTACTCGTGGGTCCCAGTTTCTACGCTTTCAAAGAGCGATGGGAATGAGGGACAGAGCGACTGCCTTCTCCTGGTCCGTTGGGCCGTGGCATTCATGCTGCACAGACTAAGCATGAAGAGCAACAACAGACATTCAATTTCTAATTCCTGGAACCAGCACACAGTAGGTCCAGAAGATGACTCTCTCCATTGTCAGGTTTATCTCAGGTGTGAGCATACAGTAAGTCCAGAAGATGACTCTCTCCCCCATCAGGATCTATCACAGTCACCAGCACACAGTAGGTCTAGAAGATGACTTTCTCCACTGTCAGGGTTTATCACAGTCACCAGGACACAGTAGGTCCAGAAGATGACTCTCTTCCCATCAGGGTTTATCACAGGCACCCGCACACAGTAGGTCCAGAATATGACTCTATCCCCACCAGGGTTTATTTCAGGTGTGAGCACACAGTAGGTCCAGAAGAAGACTCTCTCCCCCATCAGGGTCTATCACAGGTGTGAGCACACAGTAGGTCCAATTGGTGAGAGCGCTACCCTGATACGCCAAGGTTGCTGGTTTGATCCCCAGTCAGGGCACATACGGGCACCAAGCATCCTTGGATAATGACTGGGGATTCCTAATTCTTCAATTAAACAAATAGATATAGATATAGATATAGATAGATATAGATATAGATATAGATCAATATATATATTGATTTCAGAGAGAAAGAGGAGGAGAGAGAATCACGGAGCAGCTGCCTCCTGCACAGCCCCTACTGGGGATGGAGCCCGCAACCCAGGCATGTGCCCTGACCAGGAATCGAACCAGGAACCTCCTGGTTCATAGGTCGACGCTCAACCACTGAGCCACACCGGCCGGGCTCTCTTGGATTTTCTGTACATAAATGTGTTTTCTTTGTTGATTAAAAAACTACGCAGGCCCTGGCTGGTTTGGCTCAGTGGATAGAGCATCTGCCTGCAGACTGAAGGGTCCCGGGTTCGATTCCGGTCAAGGGCACACGCCCAGGTTATAAGCTCGATGCCCAGTGTGGGGCGTGCATGAGGCAGCCAATCCATGATTCTCTCTCTGAAATGAATGAAAATATAAACATGAATGAATAAATAAACCGATAGCCTCACAGTGGGAGAAAAAGGTTTATTCACGATTGCCCCCCAAAAAGGAGAAAATATTAGGTAAAAACACGGCTGAGTTCCTGCATCCGTGCCAACAGTTCCTCGCGGGGGAACTCCAAAGCGAAGCCAACAAAAATAACTGAACACGTCACCCTAAAAGCGCCCGGGGCGGCCGGCCAAGCCCCCACGTCCCTGAGGCGGCCTCATGGGTTGTCACGCCTGGTGACGTGTTGACACTCTCCCGGACATCAGCACACAGTAGGTCCAGGGATTGTCAGCGATGAGTCACACTTGTCCCTGCCTCCAATGCAGGGCCTCAGACTGAAATAGTACACGGTGCCACCCGGGTACCCAGGAGGTGGGAAAGGTAGGTGTCTCCCACCCCAATTCCACTGGGGCCTCGGTTTCAAACCCGCGTCTTCTGCACCCTCTCCCTCAGCTCTGAGTCCTGGTGGCCGGCCGGATGCTTCACTTCATCCCTCCACGCTGCCTGCTTTCTGGTTTCTTTTTATTATTATTTTTAAAATACTAGAGGCCTGATGCATGAATTCGTGCACCAGTTGGGGACCCCTCAGCCTGGCCCACGGGATGGGGCCGAAACCGGCTCTCCGACATCCCCCGAGGGGTCCCGGTGCATGATCGGGGCAGGGGAGGGGGTGACATAGAAGGTTGGCCAGCCAGGGAGGGACCGTGGGAGGGCTCCAGGGCGTGTCCGGCCCATCTCGCTCAGTCCTGATTGGCCAGACCCCAGCAGCAAGCTAACCTACCAGTCGGAGTGTCTGCCCCCTGGTGGTCAGTGCACGTCATAGAGACTGGTTGACTAGTTGGCTGTCTGCCCCCTGGTGGTCAGTGCACGTCATAGCGACTGGTTGACCAGTCGGCTGTCTGCCCCCTGGTGGTCAGTGCATATCATAGCAACTGGTTGACCAGTCGACTGTCTGCCCCCTGGTGGTCAGTGCACGTCATATTTTTGGGCGCAGCCAATAGAACGCTATGTAAGATATGTTTTAATACAAATTTCGTCACTTAATTTTTATAATATCCTGTTATACGTCATTATTAATCACGAACTACAATGCTCGCTAATGACGGATGACTCTAATCGTGTCGCATTCATTTCCCTCACGCGCCTTACACGCAGTCGCACCATTTCTCTCCACTGATACCAGCAGCGAATATTTTAGCAGCCGGTGGCCGCGCCCTTCGTCTCGGACTGACTTGCGTGGTGTGCGCAACGGGAAATATCTCGCTTTCGGAGAACGAGAAAAATAGGCTTATTTGCGTGATGCCTGTTCATTTGTGCAGTTATTCTGTGTCTGGTTGGTTCATGTTCAAGGAAAAATATTAATACTAAAATGTGCTATTATTTTATGTGAACGGTGACTCGTCGATTTCAGCCCTCTGCATTCAGCCGTCTCTATCGCAATAAACCTACGTTTCTACGGAAATGGAAGCTTTTGTTTGTGTGCGGCCCACAGACACATAAACCTTGTGTATCTGGCCCGGGTGAGCCTTTGAGTTTGACACGCTCGGTGTATCCAATTTGCTGATGGATATTTATTCGAAGCAGCCACATGTGTCCTAATGCAAAAATCCCCATCTGTCTGTTTCTCACGCATGAAAAACACGTTCCCTTTGGCCAAAATAACGGCTTGTCGGCGCCATAGGCAGAGAAATACACTCCGTCCCGCCCCCATTTCATCCGGGTCTGTTCTCAGGACGTCCATCCGTGTCACCGGTCCCCTTCTCGCTCCGAGTTTGATAGATTTTACCCGAACCGGCTGCTCTGAAAACACCTGTTTGCTCTCAGACCTTAAGCACCATGCCCCACGCCTCACCTTTGAAAAAGTGGGATTCGGCCCTAACCATGTAGCCAGTGTGGCTCAGTGGGTAGAGCACCGGCCCGCAGACTGAAGGGTCCCGGGTTCGATTCCAGGCCAAGGGCACGGGCCTCGGCGGCAGGCCCGGTCCCCAGTCCTGGTCCAGGTGCGTGCGGGAGGCAACCCGTCCGTGCATCTCTCTCACATCGATGTTTCTCTCTCTGTCTCTCCCCCTCTCCTGTCCACTCTCTCTAAAAAAATTCAATGGGAAAATATCCCCGGGTGAGGAGGAAATAAAAATCCTATATAATAAAAGCCTAATATGCAAATAGAGCGGATGCCGGAATGATCGGGGAACGACCGGTTGCTATGATGTGCACTGACCACCAGGGGGCAGACGCTCCATGTGGGAGCTGCCCCCAGCTCCCGGGGGCCCCCTGATCACTCTCTGGTCACCCCACAGATCGGCCCTGATCGCTGGCCAGGCCTAGGGAGGAAGGGAGAGTGAGAGAGGGAGAGAGGGAGGGAAACATCCATGATGAGAGAGAATCACGGACCAGCTGCCTCCTGCACGCCCCCTACTGGGCATTGAGCCTGCAACCCGGGCCTGTGCCCTTGACCGGGAATCGAACCCTGACCTCCTGGTTCCTAGGTCCACGCTCAGCCACGGAGCCACGCCGGCCGGGCGAGTCTATTTAGTTCTCTTCTCCCCAAACTGCGGAGGATTTGCAATGACTTCCATCTTTTCCCCGAAGAAATCAAAGCGTCATGATTCCCCCACAGGTGATCGCTCGGGGGTAGGAGCGGGAAGGTGGGTTGAAATGAAGGACAACATGGGAAATAGGATCTCCAGGAAATAATTTTTAAAAAAAGAGGAAATAAAGGCCTTTATCAGGCCGTATCGGGTTAATTTATTCCTGGGTCTGTCCTGGGAGCAGCAGCCTGCCCCTGAAACAGAATAACCAGGACCTGAAAAATGAGTGAATTTCCACTAAAGGGTGAAAATGCATCTGTTGAGGCAGCTCCTGGCCACGTTCCCAGCTCTTCGTGACTTGGGAACAGTAACGAGGTGTGAGTGAGTGTGACCGAGACGCCGGGAAGACGTGAATAATGAGCGCAGTGCTCACCCCGGGACGCCCGGTGACTCAGGTTTTGGCCGTCGCAGCGAGAAAGAATATCTCGAGTACAAACCTCGCTGTTTGCCTGCAAATCTCCCCGGTCTGGTTCTTTCCTTAGTCCCTGAGGATATGACTGGGGGAGGGAGGAACTGGACAGAAAGGACTGGGCCCGGCCAGCGTGGCTCTGTGGTCGAGCGTGGACCTGTGAACCAGGAGGTCCCGGGTTCGAATCCCGGTCCAGGGCACAGGCCCGGGTTGTGGGCTCGATCCCCAGTGGGGGGCGTGCAGGAGGCAGCCGGTCCATGATTCTCTCTCATCATGGATGTTTCTATCTCTCTCCCTCCCTCTTCATTCCTCTCTGAAGTCAATAAATATATATATATATATTTTTTAAAGAATAAATTACTTAGCTAAGATAAGCACAGGAGAGAATCTTAGGTATATTTTATATCTTTTTTTTTTCTGGTGAATAGAATGAGACCAATTCTATGTCCTTTCCGCATTTGTCATCAATATCGTTGTTTATGCATCTCCGAGTGTGTGTGTGAGAGAGAGAGAGAGAGAGAGAGAGAGAGAGAGAGAGAGAGAGAGAGAGAAGGATTGAAGGCTTGTAGCATGAGCCTGATTGGGTTTGATCTGAATTGGATCTGTTTTCAGTTCATCGTGAGGAACCAAGCCCAAGTTTGTCAGAGGAGGACAAGCAAAGAAATCTGAGGGTCGTACAGCTTCCAACACGGCCTTCATTCGGGCGAAATCTCACAACAGCAGTGATTCAAACCGACAGGCATGCTGATTCGGGCAGGGGGGTGGGTGAAGTGGGGAGGCCTAGGTTCGGCAGATTTGCAAACCCCCAGGCCTTTGCAGACCCCCAGCCTTTTGCAGACCCCCAGCCCTTTGCAGACCCCCCAGCCTTTTGCAGACCCCCAGCCCTTTGCACACCCCCAGCCCTTTGCAAACCCTCAGCCCTTTGCAGACCCCCAGCCCTTTGCACACCCCCAGCCCTTTGCACACCCCCAGCCCTTTGCAGACCCCCAGCCCTTTGCAGACCCTCCAGCCCTTTGCAAACCTCCCAGCCCTTTGCAGACTCCCAGCCTTTTGCAGACCCCCAGCCCTTTGCAAACCTCCCAGCCCTTTGCAGACTCCCAGCCTTTTGCAGACCCCCAGCCCTTTGCAGACCCCCAGCCCTTTGCAAACCCCCCAGCCCTTTGCAAACCCCCCAGCCCTTTGCAGACTCCCAGCCCTTTGCAAACCCCCCAGCCCTTTGCAGACCCCCCAGCCCTTTGCAGACTCCCAGCCCTTTGCAAACCCCCAGCCCTTTGCAGACCCCCAGCCCTTTGCAAACCCCCCAGCCCTTTGCAGACCCCAGCCCTTTGCAGACCCTCAGCCCTTTGCAGACCCCCAGCCCTTTGCAAACCCCCCAGCCCTTTGCAGACCCCAGCCCTTTGCAGACCCCCAGCCCTTTGCAAACCCCCCAGCCCTTTGCAGACCCCCAGCCCTTTGCAGACCCCCAGCCCTTTGCAGACCCTCAGCCCTTTGCAGACCCCCCAGCCCTTTGCAGACCCTCAGCCCTTTGCAGACCCCCCAGCCCTTTGCAGACCCTCAGCCCTTTGCAAACCCCCCAGCCCTTTGCAGACCCCCAGCCCTTTGCAGACCCTCAGCCCTTTGCAGACCCCCAGCCCTTTGCAGACCCTCAGCCCTTTGCAAACCCCCCAGCCCTTTGCAAACCCCCCAGCCGTTTGCAGACCCCCAGCCCTTTGCAAACCCCCCAGCCCTTTGCAGACCCCCAGCCCTTTGCAGACCCCCCCAGCCCTTTGCAGACCCCCAGCCCTTTGCAAACCCCCAGCCCTTTACAGACCCCCAGCCCTTTGCAAACCCCCAGCCCTTTACAGACCCCCAGCCCTTTGCAGACCCCCAGCCCTTTGCAAACCCCCAGCCCTTTGCAGACCCCCCCAGCCCTTTGCAGACCCCAGCCCTTTGCCGACCCCCAGCCCTTTGCAGACCCCCAGCCTTTTGCAAACCCCCCAGCCCTTTGCAGACCCCCAGCCCTTTGCAAACCCCCAGCCCTTTACAGACCCCCAGCCCTTTGCAGACCCCCAGCCCTTTGCAGACCCCCAGCCCTTTGCAAACCCCCCAGCCCTTTGCAGACCCCCAGCCCTTTGCAGACCCTCAGCCCTTTGCAGACCCCCAGCCCTTTGCAGACCCCCAGCCCTTTGCAGACCTCCAGCCCTTTGCAAACCCCCCAGCCCTTTGCAGACCCCCAGCCCTTTGCAGACCCCCAGCCCTTTGCAGACCCTCAGCCCTTTGCAGACCCCCCAGCCCTTTGCAGACCCTCAGCCCTTTGCAAACCCCCCAGCCCTTTGCAGACCCTCAGCCCTTTGCAGACCCCCAGCCCTTTGCAGACCCTCAGCCCTTTGCAAACCCCCCAGCCCTTTGCAAACCCCCCAGCCGTTTGCAGACCCCCAGCCCTTTGCAAACCCCCCAGCCCTTTGCAGACCCCCAGCCCTTTGCAGACCCCCCCAGCCCTTTGCAGACCCCCAGCCCTTTGCAAACCCCCAGCCCTTTACAGACCCCCAGCCCTTTGCAAACCCCCAGCCCTTTACAGACCCCCAGCCCTTTGCAGACCCCCAGCCCTTTGCAAACCCCCAGCCCTTTGCAGACCCCCCCAGCCCTTTGCAGACCCCAGCCCTTTGCCGACCCCCAGCCCTTTGCAGACCCCCAGCCTTTTGCAAACCCCCCAGCCCTTTGCAGACCCCCAGCCCTTTGCAAACCCCCAGCCCTTTGCAGACCCCCAGCCCTTTGCAAACCCCCAGCCCTTTGCAGACCCCCCAGCCCTTTGCAGACCCCGGCCCTTTACAGACCCCCAGCCCTTTGCAAACCCCCAACCCTTTGCAAACCCCCAACCCTTTACAGACCCCCAGCCCTTTGCAAACCCCCAACCCTTTGCAAACCCCCAGCCCTTTGCAGACCCCCACCTCTTTGCAAACCCCAATCACTGGCTCCCACTGGGGTGGTTTCCGTTAGTGCACTTCTTTTATTTTTAAAAATAATATATTTTTATTGATTTCAGAGAGGAAGGGAGAGGGAGGGAGAGAGAGAAGCATCCATGATGAGAGAGAACCATGGGCAGGCTGCCTCCTGCACGCCCCCCACTGGGGATCGAGCCCGCCACCCGGGCGTGTGTCCCGACCGGGAATCGAACCTGTGACCTCATGGGTCATATAGGTAGATGCTCTCTGATCAGATTCTCTCTGATCGTTGATGTCTCTCTCTCTCACCCTCTCCTTTCCTCTCTGAAATCAATAAAAAATTATATATTTTAAAATGAATGACTGTGATGCATGTCAGATTCCTACGTGATGAAAATCCGCTGGCATCGCAGGACAAACTGCCCGGGGACCAAGATCCTGTGGAATTAGAACGTTTGGCTTCTCCAAGGAGCCCGATCCTTATCGTGGCCTGAAACCTCTGAGAACTGTTTTGACTTCCTAAGGAAACACGACCCCTCGGCCGCTCTTAAGGCCTGAGGTCCTTCCCACGTGTGTTAGCCGACCTCCGTGTCTGCTGAAGTTGGTCCGGAGGGGAACACGGGTTTCCTATCTGGACGCAGGGCTCCATCCGACGTGTTACCAACAGGTCATTTCATGGAGACACAGAAGGAGCTGGGGCGGACCCCCGATCCCTGGCCCCCAACACCCCCCCACCCCCCCAAACCCCTGCTGTGTGCTGGCGGGATTGTTTGCTCTAGATGTAATCTCACAGCCACTCAGGGGGAAGTGAAATCATGGCCGTGTCTGGAGGAGAAAGGTTAATGCTTCCCTCATGTTCCCCCAGTGGTTGCTGGGATGTGTTTCTTTCTTTTTTTTTAAATATATATATTTTATTGGTTTTTTACAGAGAGGAAAGGAGAAGGATAGAGAGTTAGAAACATCGATGAGAGAGAAACATCGATCAGCTGCCTCCTGCACACTCCCCACTGGGGATGTGCCCGCAACCCAGGTCCATGCCCTTGGCTGGAATCGAACCCAGGACCCTTGAGTCCGCAGGCTGATGCTCTATCCGCTGAGCCACACCGGTCAGGGCTGGGATGTGTTTCTGAGATGCCAACCTGGGCAGGAGAGGGACACCTTCGTCCCCATAGCAGTTGGGAGGGGCCTGGGCTCCCTCTGTCCCCAGCGAGGGATTAGGAGAGACAGCGGCCTCGCTGACATGGACGTGGGCGCTGCTCCTGGAGGCTCAGACTATGGCCCGTAGGTCCTGGCGGGTAAGGTGAACCCACAGGTGTTGGGATCGCTAACAAATGCACGGGCGCGGCCGGCGTGGCTGGGTGGCTGAGCGTCGACCTAGGAACCAGGTGGTCAGGGTTCAATTCCCGGTCAAGGGCACATGCCCGGGTTGTGGGCTCGATCCCCGGTGGGGGGCGTGCAGGGGGCAGCCGATCCGTGATTCTCTCTCCTCATGGATGTTTCTCTCTCTCTCCCTCTCCCTTCTTCTCTGAAATTAATTTTAAAAAAATCCTATAGAATAAAAGCCTAATATGCTAAGTGTCCGGTCGTCCAGTCGGCTGTTCAACCAATGAAAGCGTAATATGCTGATGATATGCTAAGGTCCCTCAACCGCTCGCTATGACGTGCACTGACCACCAGGGGGCAGACAGACGACTGGTCAACCACTCGCTATGATGTGCACTGACCACCAGGGGGCAGACAGTCAACTAGTCAGCCAGTCGCTATGATGTGCACTGACCACCAGGGGGCAGACAGTCGACTGGTCGACCAGTCGCTATGACGTGCACTGACCACCAGGGGGCAGACAGACGACTGGTCAACCACTCGCTATGATGTGCACTGACCACCAGGGGGCAGACAGTCAACTAGTCAGCCAGTCGCTATGATGTGCACTGACCACCAGGGGGCAGACAGTCGACTGGTCGACCACTCGCTATGATGTGCACTGACCACCAGGGGGCAGACAGTCGACTGGTCGACCACTCGCTATGATGTGCACTGACCACCAGGGGGCAGACAGTCAACTAGTCAGCCAGTCGCTATGATGTGCACTGACCACCAGGGGGCAGACAGTCGACTGGTCGACCAGTCGCTATGACGTGCACTGACCACCAGGGGGCAGACAGTCGACTGGTCAGCCAGTCGCTATGACGTGCACTGACCACCAGGGGGCAGACAGTCAACTAGTCAGCCAGTCGCTATGATGTGCACTGACCACCAGGGGGCAGACAGTCGACTGGTCGACCAGTCGCTATGACGTGCACTGACCACCAGGGGGCAGACAGACGACTGGTCAACCACTCGCTATGATGTGCACTGACCACCAGGGGGCAGACAGTCAACTAGTCAGCCAGTCGCTATGATGTGCACTGACCACCAGGGGGCAGACAGTTGACTGGTCGACCACTCGCTATGATGTGCACTGACCACCAGGGGGCAGACAGTCGACTGGTCGACCACTCGCTATGATGTGCACTGACCACCAGGGGGCAGACAGTCGACTGGTCAGCCAGTCGCTATGATGTGCACTGACCACCAGGGGGCAGACAGTCGACTGGTCAGCCAGTCGCTATGACGTGCACTGACCACCAGGGGGCAGACGCTCCGACCGGTAGGTTAGCTTGCTGCTGGGGTCCGGCCGATCGGGACTGAGTGAGAAAGGCCAGACATGCCCTGGAGCCCTCCCACGGTCCCTCCCTGGCTGGCCAACCTCCCGCGTCCCTCCCCGGCCCCGATCGTGCACCGGGGGGGTCCCTCGGCCTGGCCTGCTCCCCCTTGCAATCCGGGACCCCTCGGGGGATGTCGGAGAGCTGGTTTCGGCCCGATCCCGCTGGCCAGGCTGAGGGACCCCCCCACTGGTGCAGGAATTCGTGCACCGCGCCTCTAGTACTAAATATAAGAACAAAAGTCAATGATGGCCAATGTGTTCAGTTGGTCTTCCAGTGGGTGAGAGGTATGGCCCCTGGGTGATGTCCTCAGTATGCAGGTGGCCTGATCCAGGTTCCCCCCCCCCCCCCAGGCCCCGGCTCAAAGGAAAAGGCTCCCCGAAACCCTGGTCATAGAGGAGCTAAAAATGCGCCCATTCCTGCTGCCGCCCAGGGTGCCCTGAGCTGGGTGTCCTCCGCTGCAGGCATCTGGCCCGAGGGGCACGCTCCCTCCCCCACCGTAGGGAAGGCCCACAGTATGCCAGCACCCTGCCCACCCCACGGTGACGGTTAGGTGCCTTCCTCCCGGGCGAGGGCCCTGGCACACGCACAGCCTGTCAGCCTCCCCTCCCGTTGGCCTGACCCCCAGAAGTCTGTCTCCCGGCCAGTGGGGCTGAATGAGCCCTGTGTCCGCAGGCTGGCCCGCTCCCCGGCTCGCTGGCCAGCTGGTGAGGGGTGCAGACAGGCGCCTCTTTTGTGCACCACCTGTAGGACCATGGCGCGTGGGAACAGGGCTCGGGGGTGCCACACAGGACATGGAAGAGGGGCGGTCGGCCTGGAGGGAGCCAGGTCGGGAGGGGGTGCAGGTGCATGATTGACAGGTGCGGGTGGCTCTGATTGACAGGTGAGGTGGGCGGGCGGGGAGGGCTGCCTTGGCCTGGGGGCTGTGATGGCTGAGTGACACGGAAGGGGGCGGTGAGGTGCTCAGCTCGGCACCAGGGTCCCCCGGGAGGGTCCCACACCCAGCAGCACCCCCCACGCCTTCACCCCAGTTGCTGGTCGCCTGCTCGTTCACCTGCATTCGGGGGTGGCCAGGTCTGGCCTGAGCAAATGGGCAGACATCTCCACGGTCCCCTCACTCCCTCCAAGGGGTTGGAAACCTTTTCCCCTCCTTTGTCTTGGCTCGGGCACCCCCACACCCCACCCCTGAGGCCAAGGGTACCCCAGAGAGTTTCCGTCTGGCCTACAGTCACTCATTCATCACCGTTCATCACAATTGACCACCCGGACCCCAGCCACAAGCTAACCTACCGGTCGGAGCGTCTGCCCCCTGGTGGTCAGTGAGTGTCATAGATGGCGGCTGGTCAGCCGGTCGAACAGATGGCCGGACACCTAGCGTATGAGGCTTTTATTATATAGGATTGATAAACTTAAATTAAATTAAATATTGAAAAATAAAATAAAATAAAAAATAATAAAATAAAATAAAATAAAATAAAAAATAATAAAATAAAATATAAAATACAATAATAAAATAAAATAAAATATAAAATAATAAAATAAAATATAAAATACAATAATAAAATAAAATAAAGTAAAAAAATACAATAATAAAATAAAATATAAAATAATAAAATAAAATATAAAATACAATAATAAAATAAAATATAAAATAAAATATAAAATACAATAATAAAATAAAATAATAAAATAAAATATAAAATAATAAATAAATAAATAAATGTATAAAATAATAAAATAAAATAAAATATAAAATACAATCATAAAATATAAAAAATAAAATAACATGAAATAAAATATAAAATTATAAAATAAAATAAAAATACAATAATAAAATAAAATAAAATATAAAAAATAGAATAATAACATGAAATAAAATAATAAAATAAAATAAATAATAGAATTAAATAATAAAATAAAATATAAAAATAAAATAATAACATGAAATAAAATAATAAAATAAAATAATAAAATAAAATAAAAGGCTGCCGAGAGATGTGCGTTGGCCGTGCGGCCTGTCATACTAAATACACGCTCACACACACGTGTCAGCGCAGGCCAGGTCCCGCCACACGGTCCCCGCACACACTCTCGGGGCTGGAATAGAAACCGCGGACTCAGGGGCCGCAGTGGCCTCCGTTCCGTCGTTTGCATTCACCTCCCTGTTCGTCATGAGCGACTGTAGCCTCGGCGTCGCTCCTCACACCTGCAGACTCCACGTCAGTTCTCTTTTATTTTATTTCTTATATTTTATTTTATTTTTCAATATTTAATTTAATTTAAGTTTCTCAATCCTATATAATAAAAGCCTCCCACACTAAGTGTATTAGAGAGTCAGGTGCCTGCAGACCACACGTCTTAGATTGTCAAATAGAAACATGACCACAGCCCGGCCGGCGTGGCTCAGGGGTTGAGCGTCGACCTGTGAACCAGGAGGTCCCGGGTTCGATTCCCGGTCAGGGCACATGCCAGGGTTGTGGGTTCGATCCCCAGTGTGGGGCCTGCAGGAGGCGGCCAATGCATGATTCTCTCTCCTCATGGATGTTTCTCTCTCTCTCTCTCTTCCTCTCTGAAATCAATAAAAATATATATTTTTAAAAAATGACAACAGCCCTGGCCAGTGTGGCTCAGTGGCTAGAGCGTCGGCCTGGGGACTGAGGGGTCCCGGGTTCGATTCCGGGTTCCATCTCCGGGCCGGGTCACGGCCGGTGCAGGAGGCAGCAAATCTATGTGTTTCTCTCACATCGATGTTTCTCTCTCTCTCTCTCTCCCTCTCTCTCTCTCTCCCAGTCATCTGTGTTTCTGGATCGATGCGGGGGTTCATTTTTTTGTTCCTTTTCTTTCTCCGGAGCATTGGATGGATTCCTGGCCGGTGGAGCCCGCCGTCTGCAAGAAATCACATGCGAACAATTTGTGGACATTGAGTCGCTTATATAAAAATATATATAAATATATATATACCTTCTGAGTCAGGAGGAGGAATGCGCCCTCGCCGTCCGCTACGAATCCCCTGGAAGTCCTCTCCGGTCCGAGGTCCAAGGAATGTGGGCTCTGGCCCCCGGCTCTCAGCGCCGGCCGAGCCAAACGCATTTCAGGCTCTGAATCCTGACACGTGTGGGTTTTTCTTTCTCTTCCCAGCAGCCTTAACGCCGTGTCTTAGTTCACCCAGATGTTTTAATCCTTTTTTAAAAAAAAACATATATATATATATATATATTTGTTGATTTCAGACAGGAAGGGAGAGGGAGAGAGACACATCGATGATGGGAGAGAATCATGGATCAGCTGCCTCCCGAGTGCCCCCCACTGGGGACGGAGCCTGCAGCCGGGGAATCGAACCCTGACCCCTGGGTCTGGGTCCCGTGGAACCAGGGCTGGTCTGTCTGTGTAAGGGAAGAGCTCTTGCCCGGCCGGCGTGGCTCGGTGGCTGAGCGTCGACCTCTAACTCAGGGGGCCTGAAGCGGGGGCCGCCTCCGAGGGCAGGGAGGGCGAGGGGTCAGGCTGACGGGCGTTGACAGGGCTGCAGGCGGCCTCCCGCATCGGTGGGGACGTGAGGGACACAGGTGTCGGGTTAATTATTTCCAGGAGGCTCATCTGTAGTAATAAAAGCTGTAATATTCTAACTGGACTGGACAGGACCTTCCAGATGTCCTTCCGGACATCCTTCCGGATGGAGCTACCATGGCGGGGCTGAGACAGAGGGGTTAGGGGCGATCAGGCAGGCAGGCAGAGGTTGTTAGGGGCGATCAGGCAGGCAGAGGTTGTTAGGGGCGATCAGGCAGGCAGGCAGAGGTTGTTAGGGACGATCAGGCAGGCAGAGGGGTTAGGGGCGATCAGGCAGGCAGAGTGGTTAGGGGCGATCAGGCAGGCAGAGTGGTTAGGGGCGATCAGGCAGGCAGAGGGGTTAGGGGCGATCAGGCAGGCAGGCAGAGGGGTTAGGGGCGATCAGGCAGGCAGGTGAGTGGTTAGGGCAATCAGGCAGGCAGAGGGGTTAGGGGCGATCAGGCAGGCAGAGGGGTTAGGGGCGATCAGGCAGGCAGAGGGGTTAGGGGCGATCAGGCAGGCAGGTGAGTGGTTAGGGGCGATCAGGCAGGCAGAGTGGTTAGGGGCGATCAGGCAGGCAGGTGAGTGGTTAGGGGCGATCAGGCAGGCAGAGTGGTTAGGGGCAATCAGGTAGGCAGGCGAGTGGTTAGGGGCGATCAGGCAGGCAGAGTGGTTAGGGGCAATCAGGTAGGCAGGCGAGTGGTTAGGGGCGATCAGGTAGGCAGGCGAGTGGTTAGGGGCAATCAGGCAGGCAGAGGGGTTGGGGGCAACCAGGCAGGCAAGCTATTAAGAGCCAGCGGTCCTGGATTGGGAGAGGGATGCCCGCAAGGATCGGGCCTAAACTGGCAGTCGGACATCCCCCGAGGGGTCCCAGATTGCGAGAGGGTGCAGTCCAGGCTGAGGGAACCCCCACTCGTGCACGAATTTTGTGCACCAGGCCCCTAGTTTACCACATAATGCCCAATGGGAGCGGGGGCAGGGCATTGGGAACGCCGCCCGGAGAATGACAGTTTGCAGGGAAATGCTCAAGTCGGGGCCAGCTGGTCTGCATTAGCCGTGTTCACCCTGCAGACAGCTCCGCCGTCACACGTGGCTGCGAACGGCCCATGGAGCTGGGTGGCTGGTTTCCTAGGAGGGGAAACCGCGCTGCGTTTGAGGGGCCCGGCTCCTGCGAGGGGGCGGCCTCGGGTGCGGAAACACGCCCTGAGCTCAGATGTGAGAATCGAGAAAGCAGGATTCCGAGCGTTGCTGTTTGCTTTTGACAACTTCCTAGATCTCGACCAGCCCCCTGACCCCAGGGACGGGGGGGGGGGGGGGGGGACACAGAAATCCAGCCGCGAGAGCTCACCTGTGTCAAGTCCATCTGTTTCATTTGGGCCTCAGGTTTGAAAAAATAAAAAAAAATAAAAAGAACTCTATAATTTATTTATTTTTAAAATATTTTTATTGATTTCAGAGAGGAAGGGAGAGGGAGAGAGAGAAACATTGATGATGTGAGGGAATCAGGGATCGGCCGCCTCCTGCACGCCCCCTACTGGGCATCGAGCCCGCAACTCGGGCATGAGCCCTTGACCAGGAATCGAACCTGGGACCCTTCAGTCTGCAGGCTGATGCTCTATCCACTGAGCCAGGGCGAGAACTTTATCATTTTTAAAAAGTTCGAGCCTGGCTGGTGCGGCTCAGTGGTTGAGCATCGACCTAGGAACCAGGAGGTCCCGGGTTCGATTCCCGGTCAGGGCACAGGCCTGGGTTGCGGGCTTGATGCCCAGTGGGGGGCGTGCAGGAGGCGGCCGATCCATGATTCTCTCTCCTCATGGATGTTTCTCTCTCTCTCCCTCTCCCTTCCTCTCTGAAATCAATAAAAATATATGTTTTTAACGTTTGAAACTAGCGTTGCCCGTGGGCTGGCTGAGGCGAGGCAGGCCGCCGGGCCCATGGGCATCGCGATTCAGAATATTCTCCTGGTGCTGCACAGCCAGACCTCTCGGGGAGGCAGCCTGGTTTTGAAGAAAGGGCTTAGCTTTCCAACTTTTAAACGTATTTTTAGTGTCACATCTAACAACCATCAAAATTCATTGCAGTTTTTTTAAAAAAAGAAATGAGTGCAAGAAGCAACACACAACATGAGCTCATGGGAGCATTGCCTTTCTGCGGCAGCAAGAAAGATCTTTTTAAAATACTAGAGGCTCAGTGCACGAAATTCGTGCACCCAGGGGGGGCCCTCAGCCCAGCCTGCGCCCTCTCGCAGTCCAGGAGCCCTCGGGGGATGTCCGACGGATGGCTTAGGCCCGCTCCCCACGGCTTCTGGTGCACTGGCCACCAGGGGGCAGCTCCTGTGTTGAGCGTCTGTCCCCTGGTGGTCAGGGCGTGTCATAGCGACCGGTCGTTCCACCATTTGGTCAATTTGCAGGTTAGCCTTTTATTATACAGGGTAATGGGGGGGGTGGGGAAGGGGGACTCATAGGGCCAGGAGATGAGTTGTGATGATGCTGTGAGGGTGCGTGTCTGCTCCCACCCCTGAGGGTCAGCTGTGGGCTTGGGGTGAGGAGGACATTGTCCGTGGGGGGGCAGCCTTGGCCACAAATGTGCCATCTCGTGGGGGTGCTGATTATGGGGGCGGGGCTGTGCATGAGTGGGGGAGGGGTTGTGCATCATGGGGGGAGGGGATGTGCATCATGGGGGGGAGGGGATGTGCATCATTGGGGGAGGGGATGTGCATGGGGGGAGGGGCTGTGCATCATGGGGGGAGGGGCTGTGCATCATTGGGGGAGGGGCTGTGCATGGGGGAGGGGCTGTGCATGGGGGGAGTGGCTGTGCATGGGGGGTAGGGACTGTGCAGAGGGAGCTGTGCATGGGGGGAGGGGCTGTGCATGGGGGAGGGACTGTGCATGGGGGAGGGGCTGTGCATGGGGGAGGGCTGTGCATGGGGGAGGGCTGTGCATGGGGGAGGGGCTGTGCATGGGGGGTAGGGACTGTGCAGAGGGGGCTGTGCATGGGGGGAGGGACTGTGCATGGGGGAGGGACTGTGCATGGGGGAGGGGCTGTGTATGGGGGGTAGGGACTGTGCAGAGGGGGCTGTGCATGGGGGGAGGGACTGTGCATGGGGGAGGGACTGTGCATGGGGGAGGGGCTGTGCATGGGGGAGGGGCTGTGTATGGGGGGTAGGGACTGTGCAGAGGGGGCTGTGCATGGGGGGAGGGACTGTGCATGGGGAAGGGGCTGTGCATGGGGGGAGGGCTGTAGGGAAATATCTCTCTTTGCTGCTCCCTTTTGCTCCGAGGCTGAACCTGCCATAGAAACAAAGCGCATGGAAACGTGTATGTGTTGGGGTCCGAGGGCTGTTCTGCCTGCAAAGCCCCCACTGTCCTCGGGGATCACGTGACTCCGTCTTCCCGGCGCAGGCGCGGCTCCGGGCGTGGGGCCTGAAAGTGTCGTTCCCGGACGAGCGTGAAATGCGGTAGTTAGATTACTTTGCGTTATACCACCTCGCTTTACGTTAAAATAGTCTCATTTACGTCATGGCACGTCCTCTTAGGTTAATTAGGTTACGTTGTTTTACCGCTTTACGTTAAAGCAGGTTCGTTTACGGTGTGTCAGCCACTGTGCATTCATCAGGTTACTTCACGTTAAGTCACGTCACTTTACGTTAAGGTATCTCATGTCATTTTACGTAAAGTACATTACGTTATATTACTTCACTTTACGTTAAAGTAGGTATTTATGTTATGTCACGTCATTTCACGTCAATTAGATTTACTTTTATATCACTTACTTTATGTTAATTAAGTTCATTTACGTTATGTCACGTCACTTTAGTCAGATGACGTTATGTCGTGTCATTTTATATTAATTAAATTACTTTACATTGTACCAGAACGCTTTACGGTAAAGTACGTTCCTTTACGTTTTGTCACACCATTTTACGTTAATTATATTCCTTTACGTTACTGTAACACGTCACTTTACGTTAAAGTAGGTTCATTTACGTTGTGTTGCGTCACTTTACGTCAATTAGGTTACTTGTCATTAGATCCCTCCGTTTTATATTAATTAGATTACTTTTACCTTTTGCTACATCACTTTACGCTTATGTCCCATGGCTTTACGTTAATTAGGTTACTTTACGTTCTGTCGCATCCCCTTCCGTTACTTTACGGTATGTTAATTAGATGGCATCAGCTAGGTGGCCTTACGTTGCAGGAGGTTGATTAGGCTGCATTGCGTTGCATTGCGTCACCACATCACATGACCTCCCGTTGCATTGGTCACCCTGCAACATTACCTCCCATTGCATTGCGTCACCAGGTCACATGACCTCCCAGTTGCATTGCATCACTACATCACATGACCTCCCACTGCATTGTCACCAGGTTACATGAGCTCCCGTTGCAGGGCATGCGTTGGGATGGAACCGTGTGTACAGGCGGCTGCGTCACTGCCCAATGCACCTAGGAGTCGGCCCCTTCTCGGACTCCATCCCGGCTGCCGCTGCAGAGACCTGGGTCTGAACGAATGTCGGTCGACAGGGTAGGAAGCTGGTCCCGGGGACACCATCAGCGCCACCAGCTGCTGCCCCTGCACACTGTGACCTCGGGGACACCCAGCTGTGTTGGCATGAGGCCCGGAGGGGAGTCAGCCTGGGACCTGGGAGTCAGCCCTGGACCTGAGAGTCAGAGCCTCGGACCTAGGAGTCATCAGCCTCGGACCCGGGAGTCATCAGCCTGGGACCCGGGAGTCAGCCTGGGACCCGGGAGTCAGCCTGGGACCCGGGAGTCATCAGCCTTGGACCTGGGAGTCAGCCTTGGACCTGGGAGTCATCAGCCTCGGACCCGGGAGTCATCAGCCTCAGACCCGGGAGTCAGCCTGGGACCCGGGAGTCATCCTGGGACCCGGGAGTCAGCCTGGGATCCGGGAGTCAGCCTGGGACCTGGGAGTCATCAGCCTTGGACCTGGGAGTCAGCCTTGGACCTGGGAGTCATCAGCCTCAGACCCGGGAGTCAGCCTGGGACCCGGGAGTCAGCCTGGGACCTGGGAGTCATCAGCCTTGGACCTGGGAGTCATCAGCCTCGGACCTGGGAGTCATCAGCCTCGGACCCGGGAGTCATCAGCCTCAGACCCGGGAGTCAGCCTGGGACCCGGGAGTCAGCCTGGGACCTGGGAGTCATCAGCCTGGGACCTGGGAGTCAGCCTTGGACCTAGGAGTCATCAGCCTGGGACCTGGGAGTCAGCCTGGGACCTGGGACTCATCAGCCTGGGACCCGGGAGTCAGCCTGGGACCCGGGAGTCAGAGCCTCAGACCTGGGAGTCAGCCTGGGACCTGGGTGTCAGCCTGGGACCTGGGACTCAGCCTGGGACCTGGGTGTCAGCCTGGGACCTGGGAGTCATCAGCCTGGGACCTGGGACTCAGCCTGGGACCTGGGAGTCAACCAGGGAGTCAGAGACTGGGACCTGGGAGTCAGCCTTGGAATGTGGTCCATTCTCATTCAAGAGCTGCCTGTTGTCACGGAAACGTAACATTGTTGCCCAAACAATGGAGCCGGCCCCAGCCCGCACTCCCTCCTTCCCCAGCCTGTAATTCCGACTTCCCCACGTAATCTCTGTCCTTCTGCCCAATGTAAGCAGCTGGCTTATGGGGATTGGGGGGGACGAGGGCGGGTAGAGCAGGTTTTGTGGGTGAATAAAGGCTCGTCTAGGATCCCACCCTGTCTCTGCTGAATTGGCTCAGGTGGTGACAGGTGGCCCGGACTCCCCGGCTGCCTGGTCACATGATGGAGAGAGCCACAGAGCTGACGAAAATCGAGGTGCCCCGGGGAATGGAGGCGTCATTGTCATGGAGATGGCTCGTTGCTATAAAATTCGGATCCTCCCTGAATTCATTGATAAACATCCCAGACCACAGCAGCCGGATTCCCTTTGTGGATTTTTAAAATCCATCTGGAGGGAAAAGAAAAAAAAACAGCTGGAAAGATTGAAACGGGAGGTGAGGGGGCATGGGGACCCCCAAGAGTGTACACACCTGCAGCGAGAATCAACGGGCGAGGAAACCGAGAATGGCCCGGCCGGCGTGGCTCCGTGGTTGAGCATCAACCTGTGAACCAGGTCCCGGGTTCGATTCCCGGTCAAGGGCACGTGCCCGGGTTTCGGGCTCCATCCCCAGTAGGGGGCATGCAGGAGGCAGCCGATCCGAGATTCTCTCTCATCATCGATATTTCTCTCTCTCTGTCTCCCTTCCTCTCTGGAATCAATCAATATATATTTTTGTTTTTAAAAAGAACAGACGGGCAGATCTGTTGGGGAATCGAAGAGATAAGGAGAGAATCGAAGAGATAAGGAGAGAACTTAGATGCACAGCCCATGGACTCAGATGACAGGCTGGGGAGGCCTGGGGAGGGGCCGGTGTGGGTCTAGAAGGGCTTCATGGGGAAACATCTGCAATACTTTCAGCAATAAAGACACATTTTTTAAAAAACTAGAATATTTGAGCCTGGCTTTGGCCCCCGTGTGACCCTAATCTACCTCGAAGAATTCCACCTGGAGGGAGAGCAAGTGGCGATGTCTGTGTCCGCAGAGCTGTGAGCCTCCTCAGGCCTGCAGTGGGGATGAGGGTGACAGACCGTCCGTCCGTCCGTCCGTCCGTCCCGCATCTCTTGGCGGTCTGCATTCCAATTAGCCTGGACCCTTTAGAACAGCCAGGGGTCCACGCTGCACTCAGAGCTGGAGGAGGCGGGAGTCACTGTTCGTCCTCAAAGCTCCTCCCAGTGGGGATGGAGCCCAGAGCCCTGGCCTGTGCCCTGAGCGGGAATCGAACCCGGGGCCTCCCGGTTCCTAGGTCGATGCCCAACCACTGAGCCATGCCGGCCGGGCGTGTTTTGGGTTTTTTGTTGTTGTTTTTTTAGCCAATAAATGGGTCCAGCCCACCGGGCAGTTGCAGGAGACTTTATTGTGGCGGCGTCCGTATGTACAAACGTTCTCACGTGGATGTAATGAATGCATCCCAGCTCATCGGGCTATTTACAGTAACTTTTTGGGGTTTTTTTTTTTTTTTACAATTTTTTTTTACAAGGTTACGTCTCTAGATAACATGACACACACACAGGAAACATTCTAATTACAGACATAAATAAATTATGGAGTTTGGGTGGCCGCTGGGAGGGACGGATTCCCCCGGACCATCCAGACGAGCGAGGATGATGACATGGAAGCCTCGTTAGCCGCCGTGTCCACGGGGCCAGGTGCCAAGAGATTCGTTAGAAGGGAAACGGTGAGAGCGAGAGAAACATCAATGATGGAGGGGATCACCCATCGGCCGCCTCCCGCAGGCCCCACACTGGGGATGGAGAATATGCAACCGCTGCGATGCTTTCATTTCAAGCAAGAGGTTGGGTAAGTGTTTAGACACGTGGGAGTGTTATCGAAACCCAGCGGCAGGCGTCTCGTGAAGGAAAAGGGGAGATATAAGTAAGAAATCAGGAACATCTCTCTTGCTGGAGGACGAAACCGTAAAAAAGCAGCGAGAAAGGAGTTTTAATTTCTCCCGGGGGCCGTGTGGGGAGCAGAATGGAATCGGTCATTTTCGTGTAAAAAGTTGCACTGGTGCCCGGCGGGCGTGGCTCCGTGGTTGAGCGTCGACCTAAGAACCGGAGGTCAGGGTTCGATTCCGGCCAGGGGCACATGCTGGGGTTGTGGGCTTGATCCCCAGTAGGGGGCGTGCGGGAGGCAGCCGGTCCGAGATTCTCTCTCTCCTCGTGGCTGTTTCTCTCTCCCTCTCCCTCTCCCTTCCTCTCTGACATAAAGGAATCTATATATATAAAGGGCTAATATGCAAAGTGTCACTTCGGGAGTTCGACCGGGAGTTCGATCGCTCGCTATGATGTGCACTGGCCACCAGGGGGCAGCATAGGACGAACAAAGGCTGCAATCAGCCCTGATCTCCAGCCAGCCCTAGGGACCCTCCCCTTGCACGAATTCCGTGCACAGGGCTGCTAGTCTATTAGAAAGTCAAATGAAAAGTTGCCCTGGTTAAGGCTAGGCCTGGAGTGAGTATGACCTGGGTGTTGGCCCCAGGGGTCTGATCCGAGAGCTCGCTGCTCCCGATCCCGGGAGCCCGTGGTTCTGTGATGACACGGTGTCGGCTGGCCGCGCCACGCGTGGACACGGAATTTTCACGGGCCGGGCCGCGTGTGCGTTCTCTCCGCTCCCGGGGGATGTGGCTGACGCCGACGCAGACTCCCGTGGGGCACCGTGTCTGGAGGCCTCGGGGTGGAGAGAGGGCACCTGGGGGTGAGGCCGGGGCACCCCCAAGGGCTCGGCCGCCTGGAGGGCAGCTCAGGGCCTCAGGGGAGCCGAGCGGTGAGGGTGTGGGTGGTGGTGTCTGAGGGGGGGCCCTGGGGAGAGAAGGAAAAACACCTGTCAGTCCCCTCGCCCCCTCGGGTCCCGGCTGACCCCGAAAGGTCGCAGACCGCCCTGTCCCGATGTCCATCCGGTCTTTCTCTGCCCAGGTTGCAAAAAGCAAATGCAAATTTATTTATTTTTTTAATATAATTTTTTTTTAATTTCAGAGAGGAAGGGAGAGGGAGAGAGAGATAGGAGCATCCATGAGGAGAGAGAATCAGGGATCAGCTGCCTCCTGCACGCCCCACACTGGGGATGGAGCCCGCAACCCGGGTGTGTGCCCTGACCAGGATTCGAACCCGTGACCTCCTGGTTCGTAGGTCGACGCTCAACCACTGAGCCACGCCGGCCAGGTGGACCCATCATTTTGAAAACATCAGAAGTTAATCTAGGATCACTTCTCCATTATTTTAAATCACCACACACCTTTAGACCTGGCTATTTACGGTCAGCTGGATGACGGTAAAATCCGTAACGAAAAATCAGCGAGATGCTCGTTAAATAGTCGGTAACACTTTTTAAAGACAATGTTACTGGGTTTAGCTAATTCCATTGGGGTCATATTTTGAAGAAAACGCACATCATATATTTCAGTAAAATGTGTGCAATAAGAAAATAAGCTTCTTGTCCAAATATTATCCCCTGTACTTCGTATTGGAAAATCTTAATTTCGAGAACATTTCTGCTTCATATGATTATAGATTTTTTCCGTAGGGATTTATGGTTTAAAAGACAAAGAAGTCCCAGCGGTGTGGCTCACTGGTGAGACAGAGTGTCAGGCCTGCGGACAGAAGGGTCCCGGGTTCGATTCCCGATCAGGGCAGATGCACGGGTTGCGGGCTGGATCCCCAGTGTGGGGCGTGCAGGAGGCAGCTGGTCCATGGTTCTCTCTCCTCATGGATGTTTCCATCTCTCTCTCTCCTTTCCTCTCTGAAAATCAAGAAAAGTATCTATTCTAATAAAAGGATAATATGCTAATTAGACCAGGAGACCTTCCGGACATCCTTCCGGACAAAGCCATGGTGCTGGGGTGGAGGCAGAGGTGGTTAGGGGCAATCAGGCCAGCAGGGGGTCAGTTGGGAGCGATCAGGCCAGCATGGGGGACAGTTGGGGCGAGCAGGCCAGCAGGCAGAGTGGTTAGGGGCGATCAGGAAGGCAGGCAGGTGAGTGGTTAGGAGCCAGCAGTTCCAGATTTCGAGAGGGGGCAGGCCGGGCTAGGGACAACGCCCCCGCTGTGCATGAATTTTGTGCACCATGCCACTAGTATTTTATAAAAAGACAAAGAAAAGCATGCATTCTGTATAAAATAAAAGGAAGAATAGAAAGGAAAAGAAAGGAAGGAAGAAGAAGAGAGGGGGGTAAGGGAATTGAACGTCGATCCTATGATTCATGCTAAAATGAACCCCCCCATGAGTAGATGTGAATGGGGAGAAGGACTCCCGGCGGACGAGAACCCCATCTCACAGGCCTGCCGCTATGGGTGTTGGTTTTCCCCCGGAACGGTCCCATGTGGGGAAGGCAGGCAGCTCTTACCGTGCACCAGGGGCGGGCGGGCGGGGGTCCGGAAGGTCTGGAGGGTGGCCGGCCCCTCCCCCGCGGCGGTCAGCACCTGGACCTCAAGCCGGTACAGGGTGGACGGCCTCAGGTTGGGCACGGTGAGGAAGGCGTGGTTCTGGGGGCGACACCAAGCGAGAGGCCGTCAGAGACGCCGGGGAAGGAAGACACACCACAGCCCGGCTGGTGTGGCTCAGTGGTTGAGCGTCGACCTCGGAACCAGGAGGTCACAGTTCCATGCCCAAGTTGTGGGCTCGGCCTCCAGTAGGGGGGCGTGCGGGAGGCAGCCGACCCATGATTCTCTCTCGTCATGGCTGTTTCTGTCTCTCTCGCCCTCTCCCTTCCTCTCTGCGATCAATAAAAATACATTTAAAAGAAGAAGAAGACGCACAATGTATGCATGTTGGGTGACAGGCTGTGGCGTCTGGCTCCCCAGGAAACTTAGAGTCTGGCCCTGATTTCTGGGGTCCCCTGCGGGGTGGTGTCCCAGTATTGGGCTCACTTCCTGGCAGCCCAAGACCCTGGGCGGAGCTCACCCCTGGGGCCAGTCCCGGGTCACCCTTGGACCCCACGGGCCATGCCTCATCCACACCCAAACCTCCACCTGGGGAAACAACCTTTCTCAGAGAGGTGACCTTGGTTAAAACACCTGGGAGAGGTTTGGGGGTTTTTCCCTGGAGTTAGGGATTAACAGGGCTAAGGAAGGGAATAAGTCAGTAAAACCTCTTAACTAAGTACCAGGCGGGTAATTAATCACTTTAACTACGAACAATCACCCTTAAGCTACATAATCTTTACTTAGGACAATCCCCTTCAGTTACTTCCCAGTAGCTTAACAGAACAACAGAGTAGTGACCTTGGAATGGAGATAAGAAACGCCCTAACCTTTGCAATAGAATGGATAGGATTAAAATCAACTGGTATAAATACAGATGTAACAAGACAATACACACAGAACTTGGCTGGAGAACCTAGTGACAGGACCTGGCGAAGCTGCTGATCAACTGAACGCTGCTGCCTCCGTGTCATCCCTTCTTCGCCGACTCCATCCGCACCTTTGGGAACCCCTGGACCTGCTGGCGTTGGACCCCAACATATAGTGCCCAACATGGTGCTGCTCGAGGCGTTGAGCATGACTGGGGCCATTGTCCTGGCCATTAGCCTAGCCCTGCCACTGGGGTTAACCCAGAGGGCTTAGACCCTGTGAATTATAACAGATGGGTGGTACGCATATCCCGTCTTTTGGACAACTTTGCTCTGTGCATGTTGGTACTGATGGCTAATCTCATGTTATCCTTGCTTCTGCACGGACAGGAGAAGCCTTTCAAGATGTTAAGTCAGCCGTAACCGGTGTGGCTCAGTGGATAGAGCGTCGGCCTGTGGACTCAAGGGTCCTAGGTTCAATTCCGGTCAAGATGTAACGGGAGAATAAAGACAGAACCTGGCTAGAACCTGGCTAGGCTGCTGATCAACTGAACGCTGTCTCCGTGTCATTCCTTCTTCGCCAACTCCGTCCACTCCTTGGGGAACCCCTGGGCCGGCTGGGGTTGGACCCCAACATGCTTCCTCATTGGTCACCCACACCCACCTACTCCCAGCATCCCTGCTTCCTCATTCCGTGGGACTTTTCTTCTGGGATTTGGGTTCTTTCTCTTCGTTTTGGCCTTGGCGATTCTGAGAGCATTTGTGAAACCCTCATGGGGGTTGGGGGGGGGGGGGTTTTTCAAGCCAAGGCTCTGAGTGGCATGGGAGACGGGCCAGCTCATTAGGGGTGAGCAGATCGGAAGGGGGCACAGGAAGAGAGACAACAGCTCCTTTCGGCTCTTTTCTCCCCCATGAAGACCAGTCGCTGTGCGTGTGCGCTGGGGCGAGAGGGATGCCGGAGAGCAAAGGAGGAGGAGAGGGTCTCACACTCATACAGCCAAGATGGGAGCAGGCGCTCTGGTCCCAGAATCTGTCTAGAGGGGAGTTTATTCTTTTTTTAAAAAAAAATATTTGTATTGATTTCAGAGAGGAAGGTAGAGGGAGAGTCAACCTATGAGCCAGGAGGTCACGGTTCGATTTCCGGTCAAGGGCACATGCCCGGGTTTCGGGCTCCATCCCCAGTAGGGGGCGTGCAGGAGGCGGCCGAGCCACGATTCTCTCTCATCATTGATGTGTCTCTCTCTCTCTCTCCCTTTCTCTCTCTAAAATCAATAAAAATATATATATATATTTTTAAAAACCAATGGAAAAATATCCTTGGGTGAGGATTACGGACAATAAATAAATAAACAAAACGTTCAGAAGGAGGAAGTTGGGAAGAAGACACCAACACACAGTGCATAGCGTGGCGGACATGCCCAACGGGGGGCACAGAAATGGGGGGGCACGGACATGGGGGGCGCCTACCGCGGGCAGGATCTGGGACTGCGAGATGATACTGTTGGGCAAGCTGTTCTGCCTGCTCTCGGTCGTCACCTCCGCCCAGGTCACCTGGAAGCCGGTCAGGGGCGGGTCGAGGGTGGCCTGGGCCGTCGTCCAGGCGAAGTGGCCGGTGACGTTCCCGTCCTGGACGGCGAAGGAGGCGGACAGGTCCTGGGGGGTGGCCAGCACTTTGGGGAGGACGGGACCTGTCGGGGTGGGAAGGTGGGGCCGGTGAGGCTGGGGGACAGGGCGCCGCGGGGGGCCTTCTGGGCAGGGGGTGTAGGCGGGCTGGTGTGGGGAAGGCTGGCGCCAGGTGACCTGCGTCTCGTCTGGCCTGTAAGCGCGGTCTCCAGGGACCAGCGCTGTGATGGACAGGGATCGCGATGGAGCCGGCCCTGGGTTACAGCCCCCCATGCAACCTGCTGCCCATCCATCCCCTGGAGGTTGTTCTCAGAATCCGGGGACGGGAGGCGGAGGGAGGATTCGAAATCTGCCAGGAGGTGGCCATTTCTCAGCGGAGAGAAAAGGGCTGCGGTGGGGAGGGTCGGTGTGGGAGGTGTTAGAAGCTCCTAGAAGGAGGTTAGGGGACCGCATGGGAGCGGCCGGGAATGGTTGTCCGCCTGCAGGACACATGCCCGGGTTGTGGGCTCGATCCCCGGGTGGGGGCGTGAGGAGGCAGCCGATGCGTGATTCTTTTTCATCACCGATGTTTCTATCCCTCTCTCCCTCTCTCTTATTCTCTGAAATCAATACAAATCCATAGTAATAAAAGGGTAATATGCCAATTAGACCGGACATCTTCCGGATGTCCTTCCGGACAGAGCCACGGTGGCAGGGGCCGAGGCAGAGGCGGTTACGGGTGATCAGGACGGTAGAGCAGTTGGGGGCGATTAGGCTGGCAGGGGAGGGCAGTTAGGGAGTGATCAGGCCGGCAGGGGAGAGCAGTTGGGGGTGATCAGGCTGGCAGGGGAGAGCAGTTGGGGGTGATCAGGCTGGCAGGGGAGAGCAGTTGGGGGTGATCAGGCCAACAGGGGAGAGCAGTTAGAGGCGATCAGGCCGGCAGGGGAGAGCAGTTAGAGGCGATCAGGCCAACAGGGGAGAGCAGTTAGGGGCGATCAGGCCAGCAGGGGAGAGCAGTTGGGGGCGATCTGGCTGGCAGGGGAGAGCAGTTAGGTAGCGATCAGGCTGGCAGGGGAGCAGTTAGGGAGCGATTAGGCCAGCAGGCACAGGCGGTTAGGGGCGATCAGGCTGGCAGGGGAGGGCAGTTGGGGGCGATCCGGCTGGCAGGGGAGAGTAGTTAGGGGCGATCAGGCCGGCAGGGGAGAGCAGTTAGGGGCGATCAGGCCGGCAGGGGAGGGCAGTTAGGGGCGATCAGGCCAGCAGGGGAGAGCAGTTGGGGGCGATCTGGCTGGCAGGGGAGAGCAGTTAGGGGCGATCAGGCTGGCAGGCAGAGGCGGTTAGGAGCAATCAGGCAGGCAGGCAGGTGAGCGGTTAGGAGCCAGCGGTCCCAGATTGCAAGTCGGACCTCCCCCGAGGGGTCCCGGATTGGAGAGGGTACAGGCCGGGCTGAGGGGCACCACCCCCCTGCCCTGTGCATGAATTTCGTGCACCGGGCCTCTAGTATATACATATTGAAAGGTGTGTGTATACATTTTGGGGAACAGCCTATACATGGTCCCTCCCACGGAGACAGAGGGCACTGCCTGGGTTCAGGGCGCTGCGCCAAGCAGCTTGGGGACACTTCAAAGTGGCCGGCCCCGCGGCCGGCACCCGGGAGGCCCGGTCCACGCACCTGCTTCCCCTGGGCAGCTGACGTGCGCGCGGCTCTTCCCCTGCAGCGCGGCGCAGGGCGGCGTCCTGAAGAAAAGGGTCTCGGCCTTCGAGTGGCCCCCCGGTCCCGTCGGCTGCACGGTCACCTTATATTTGCAGGAAAACGCTAGGTCTCGGAGGAGCATGTAGTTCTCCTGGAGGGAGAGAGAGGAACTCGGTGGCGGTACACCCCCTTCAGGGTGTTGCCCGACATCGAGGGGGGTTGCCATGTGGCCTCTGCAAGGAGCACAGGGCAGCCTGCCGGGGCTTTTTATTTTATTAAAATACTAGAGGCCCGGTGCACGGATTCGTGCACTGGTCGGGGGCGTGGCCTGCGGGGATCGGCCCGCTGTGGGAGCGCCCCTCATCTCGGTCAGCCGAGCGGCACTCTCGCTGTGGGAGCGCACTGACCACCAGGGGGGCAGCTCCCGCGTTGAGCGCCTGCCCCCTGGTGGTCGGTGCGTGTCATAGCGGCCGGTCAACCGGTCGTTCTGGTCGTTCCGCCGTTTGGACTCTGGGCTTTTATATAGATAGGTTTTTATTGATCTCAGAGAGGAAGGGAGAGGGAGGGAGAGAGAGAGTATATTAGTATAGATATTGTAAAAAGTCGGCAACCTGTAGATTGCAAATGAACGAGAGTTCACTCGATCCTCTGGGGCACAGGCGGCGTGCACGCACGGCGCTTCTTATATTTAAAAAAAATGAGGACGCTCTCTTGTCCGTATTCTCCCTCGTTCAGGAGGGAGGGGGCTCTGTGGCTACTTCCCGCCCCACATGGCGCTGGAACAGAAACACAAGCAACAGCTGAAGTCCGAGGATTGAGAGGCTCGGAGGTGACTGTCTGGCCCCAGGACGGGGGACCCCGAGGGCTCTCACTGGCGTTAGGGACGCTCACCCACTCTCGCCAGTGGGGTCCCCGAGGGCTGGGGTGTGGAAGAGGCAGGGGGGGACCCTGCTCTGCTGTCTTTTGGGGGGAGGGCAGAGGGCGCTGCTGCCTGACAGCAATGCGGATTTGTGAAAAGCGAGAGACAGGAAGTCAGAGAATGCTCGGCCGGCATGGCTCCGTGGTTGAGCATCGAGCTCTGACCCGGGAAGCCAGGGTTCGAGTCCCGGTCAGGACACATTGTGGGCTCGATCCCCAGTTGGAGGCGTGCAGGAGGCAGCCCATCCGTGATTCTCTCTCATCTTGGATGTTTCTCTCTCTCACCCTCTCCCTTCCTCTCTGAGATCAATATGTATATATATTATATATTAGTTATATGTTATACTAGAGGCCCAGTGCACGAAATTCGTGCAAGGGGCTCGGCCCTCGCGGCCCCGGCTTCATCCAGAAGGTCGTCCGGAAGGATGTCCGGAAGGTCGTTCGACTGTCCAGTCTAATTAGCACATTATGCTTTTATTATTATAGATATTCCATCTATATATATAAAAGCCTAAGTGACCAGTCGACCGGTCGCTATGACGCGCACAGACCACCAGGGGGCAGATGCTCGACGCAGGAGCTGCCCCTGGTAGTCAGCGCGCTCCCACAGCCAACCTCCTGCATTCCCTCCCTGATCAGGACCGGGCGAGACAGCCCCCATCAGCCCCGATCACCAGCCAGGCCGAGGGAACCCACCCGTGCACGAATTCGTGCACCGGGCCTCTAGTGTATACATAATAAATCAATAATATAAATAAATAAATAAAGTTAAGGGCCGAGGCGGCGGGTGGCGTGGACAGGTAACGCCTGTCACTGGTGGGTGCGTTGGTGGCACTTGGGGACGCGGCCGTGCGAGGCGCTCAGTCCCAGGGCCGTATAAAAGGTCCCTGGGAGAGTGACACCTTCAGACATGCAGCCAAGTCAGCACGCAGAGGACAATTCAAAGCTTTTGTCCAATTACATGGAACGCTGAGCCCTTCCGGGTGGGCTGGGTGTCCCTGAGGGATTGGCCTCGCGTCTGCCTGTGGCCCAGCCTGAGTGACACGTCGGCGAGCTCTCGAGGGGACGCAGTATCCGGGGAGAGGAGGCGCGAACGGAGACCTTCACCTGTTCCGTCTTCGCGTGGCGTTTGCTCGATAGGGGATCGGTGAGACCGACGTACCCACGGGACAGACGACTTACACGTCTCTGGGTCCAATTCTATACACACGTTGGACGCGTCTAATGTCTATTTTGGATGGAGCCGCGGGGTCGCGGACTCACCCGTGTCATGGCTGACGCCGCCGCCGCTGGCCGGGCGGTGTCATTGTGGGCACAGGCCTCCGGGACCCACCGCACGTGGTAGCGACTGGCACCGGGGTCTGCAACGGAGAACATTCCAGGGTCACATCCCACCCAGTCCCAGGTCCCCAAGACGTGACCGAACAGGAAGGAAGGAACTAAAATTGCACAGGTGACCCCCAAATCCATGCCTGAAGCAAAGGGGGGCCCATGGGAAGTTCAGATCCCGACTATTATTCTGGGATACAGTGGGTGAGCGTCGACCTAGGAACCAGGAGGTCAGGGTTCGATTCCTGGTCAAGGGCACATGCCCGGGTTGCGGGCTTCATCCCCAGTAGGGGGTGTGTGGGAGGTGGCCAATCCATGATTCTCTCTCATCATGGATGTTTCTCTCTCTCTCTCTCTCTCTCTCTCTCTCTCTCTCTCTCTCTCTCTCTCTCTCCTTCCTCTCTGAAATTGTTTGATGGGATCGGGTGCCTGACTGGGACCTGGGAGTTTGCTCTGAGCATTTTGGGAGGAAAAAAAAGAACTCACATAAAAGAATGAAGGGGATAGCACGTGGGCCCCCGGTGCTGGGTTCGAGGGGACCCGCCGAGGGGGCCTCCGCTCTGTGCTGGTTGTGTTTTCCTTCGGATTCTTTTCGAGAGAGTGGGAGGGAGGGGGAGAGGCAGAGAGAGAAACGTCGACGAGAGAGACCAGAGCCGGGGATCGAGCCTGCAACCCAGGAGCGTGCCCCTTTGGCCAGAATCGAACCCGGGACCGACTTCGGTCCGCAGGCCGACACTCCATGCACTGAGCCACACATCCAGGCTGGTCTGCTGGTTGTTTTTTTTTGTTTTTTTTAAGAGAATTGTGGTTTTTTTAAACAGAATTATGGTTTGTTTTAAAAATATATTTTGTATTGATTTTTTACAGAGAGGAAGGGAGAGGGATAGAGAGTTAGAAACATCGATGAGAGAGAAACATCGATCAGCTGCCTCCTGCACGCCCCACACTGGGGATGTGCCCCCAACCAAGGTACATGTCCTTGACCGTAGTTGAACCGGGGACCCTCAGTCCGCAGGCCGACGCTCTATCCACTGAGCCACACCAGTCAGGGCAAGAATTACGGTTTTTTACGATTACGGGATGCCCATTGCAGGGAGTGACTGCATGTCGCTCCCGTCAGCGATGCCGTCCCGGGCACCGGGCATGAGGCCGCCTCCCAGGAGCAGCGGCTTTGCTGGGACATGGACAGGAGGACGGAGCAGCCCTGGCCGGTGCTGCTCAATGGTCAGCGCTCCGGCGGCATACCAGGGGGTCCAGGGTTCGACCGCCGGCCGAGGGCACGTAGACGAGTTGCTGGTTGGATCCCTGCCCCAGTCGGGGCGTCTGTCTGCAGGAGGCCACCAGTCCGTGTGCCTCTCTCACATCCACCTCTCTCTCTCTCTCTCTCTCTCTCTCTCTCTGTCTCTCTCTCCGCCCTCCCTCCCCCCGCCCCGTCCACTGTGTGTAAGAATGAACGGAACAGACATGCTCAGGTGAGGATGACGAGGAAAAAGGCAGCGTTGTCGACAGCCATCCTGTGGCCTGACATGCGTCCACCCACTCCCCACCCCACCCCCCAGGACCCTGACAGGCTGTGCGACCGGCCGACCGACCGACCGGCCGACCGGGAGCAGAGGGCAGTGAGCAGGCCCCCGCGTACCTGCGGTCCTTTTCCAGTAGACCTTCGCCTGCAGCCGGCCGTCCAGGTAGAAGGGGGCGCCCATCTCCAGCCGGCGGGCAGGGCGGCGCCGCTGAGCAGGGGGCTGGGGCCGGATCGGCCCTTCTCTGTCCTTCCCAAGCGGATCTTCTGCAACCAAGGACAAGGGTCCGCGTGACGGTCAGAAATCATGCTGGGCCCGGCCGGCGTGGCTCCGTGGGCGAGCGTCGGCCCAGGAACCAGGAGGCCGGGGTTCGATTCCCGGCCACGGGCACAGGCCCGGGTGGCGGGCTCGATCCCCAGGAGGGAGCGTGCAGGAGGCAGCTGGTCCATGATTCTCTCATCCTTGATGTTTATCTATTTCTCTCTCTTTTCCTCTCTCTAAAAATGAATGAAAATAGATTTTTAAAAGCAAATAAAAACAGACAGGGGCTGGATTTGGCGTGAAGGCATAGCTTGCAGAATCTGAGAGGGAGAGAGAGAGAGAGAGAGAGAGAGAGAGAGCGATGCTGCTCAGTCACCCCCCCCCCCAGGGCCCCCCCCCAGGACCAGGCGTGGACCCTGACATGAGCCAGACGCATACTCGGAATATTTCAGCTTAAATAGCTCACATCCATGTCTGCGGAGCTGAGGCACACGTCCTCCGCTTAAGGGCCCTTCGCCCGAATGCAGGGTGTGCCTCGGGGGGTCCCCTGCACCCCCAGGTGGGTCTGCTGCACCCCAGCTGGTGCCCAGCCATGCACCCCAGCGCTGACGCCCTCTCACAATCCGGGACCTCTCGGGGGTTTTCAGGGAGCCGTTTTCGGCCCGATCCCCACAGGCCAGGCCGAGGGACCCCAGCGGTCGGTGCAGGAATCCGTGCACCGGGCCTCTAGTCTATCTCTCTATATATAAAAGGCTAATATGCAAATTGTCCGCTCAGGAATTCGACCAGGAGAGCGAGAGGTTGACCACTCGCTCCGACGTCCACCCGCAGAGGGTGGAAGGGCTCACAGGTGAGGGGCTCACAGGTGAGGGGCTCGGTCCCCATCCCACACACCTGCCATCCTGGGACCCAGGGCTGTCAATCAGACGCCCCCAGACCCAGGAGCAGGACTCCACGCATTTGCTGGGGCGGCTGCCGGAACCCAGGGACCCATTCCTCACTCGGTCACGGGTTTATGACAAAGGAGAAAGCTCAGGCCCGGCCGGCGTGGCTCAGTGCGTGAGTGTCGACCTAGGACCCAGAAGGTCAGGGTTCGAATCCCTGTCAGGGCACGTGCCCAGGTCGTGGGCTCCATCCCCAGTAGGGGGCGTGCAGGAGGCAGCCAGTCCATGATTCTCTCTCTTCATTGGTGTTTCTCTCACTCTCTCTCCCTCTTCCTTCCTCTCTGAAATCTATAAAAATATATATTTTTAAGAAATGAAATGAAAAAAAAAACAACAACAAGAAAACTCAGGAACAGGCAGATGGAGGAGACACATAGCCAATGGGGTGAGGAAGGGGGAGTGGGGCGGAGGCGGGGAGTATAGCCCCTGGCCCTCGCCAGGCACCCCATGAGGCCCCAATAGGCTCCCGGGCACCCCACTGGCCCCCAATTTGCTCCCAGGAACCCCACTGGCCCCCAGGCACCCCACTGGCCCCCAATCGGCTCCTGGGCACCCCACGGGCTCCCTATCGGCCCCTGGCACCCACAACAAGGGGAGGGTGGGGCTGGCCGTCTCAGTCCTCTAACCCCAGGTGGGTGCAGACCAGCCCCCCCTCCTCCCTCCACCCAGGAGCCTCCAGGAGCCCCGCCACAAAGGCACCTTCATCCCGCTCACCACTTAGGGAAATTCCAGGCGGTGCCGGGAATCTAGGCCGACGCCCAGCACATATTTCTTAGTCTAGGTCACCACCTGGCCGGCGGCTCCCGTGGGAGAGGCAGCCGCTCCCTGCAAACAGCTGGAGAGGCAGCGGCTGGGCCAGGAGGAGTGGGGGGTAAGGGGGTAGTGGGGGGGCAGACAATCATCCAGCTCCCTGCAAAGGGCAGCCCTCGCCCCCGCCCCCGCCGGCCGTATGAGGCCGCTGACATCACGGTGTCTGGCCCTGCATTAGCAGGAGTTAGTTCACCGTCTGACTGAAGACCACAGGCTCACTTTTAAGTGGGTCGTTGTGTACGGCCTGCGAATGGGGTTATAACTACCCAGTGGCTCTAGCCAGTATGGCTCAGTGGGCAGAGCACCGGCCCTCAGACTGAAGGGTCCCGGGTTCAATTCCTGTCAAGGGTGGCAGGTGCCTGGGTGGCAGGTTCCCCAGCCCTGGTCGGGGCGCGTGCAGGAGGCAACCCATTGATGTGTCTCTCTCACATGGATGTCTCTCTCTGTCTCGCCCTCTCTCTTCCACTCGCTCTAAAAAAATCAATGGAAAAATATCCTTGGGTGAGAATTAAAAACAGCAAAAAAACTATATATATAAAAGCCTAAGCGACCATCCGACCGCTCGACCGTCCGACCGTTCGCTATGATGCGCACTGACCACCAGGGGGCAGACGCTCCAACCTGTAGCTATGACACGCACTGACCACCAGGGGGCAGACGCTCCAACCTGTAGCTATGACACGCACTGACCACCAGGGGGCAGACGCTCCAACCTGTAGCTATGACACGCACTGACCACCAGGGGGCAGATGCTCCAACCTGTAGCTATGACGTGTACTGACCACCAGGGGGCAGACGCTCCAACCTGTAGCTATGACACGCACTGACCACCAGGGGGCAGATGCTCCAACCTGTAGCTATGACGTGTACTGACCACCAGGGGGCAGACGCTCCAACCGGTAGCTATGACGCGCACTGACCACCAGGGGCCAGGCAGTCAGCACAGGAGCTGACAAGCTGTGGTGACTTGGCAGCTGCAGTTCTCAGGTGATGCACCCGGAACCAGAGAGGAGGGAGCCCGATTCCAGGGTGCGTCACCTGAGACCCACCCTCTCGCAATCCAGGACCCCTCGGGGATGTCGGGGAGCCGGTTTCGGCCCGATCCCCGCAGGCCAGGCCGAGGGACCCCACTGGCGCACGAATCCGTGCCCCGGCCCCTAGTCTATGTATATAAAAGGCTAATATGCAAATTGTCCGCTCGGGAGTTTGACCGGGAGAGCGGGAGTTCGATCGCTCGCTATGACGTGCGCTGACCACCAGGGGGCGGCGCAGAACATGGCGGACGACCAGCGGCGGTGGCAGGGGGCTGAGGGAGTGAGAGAAGGGGGAGGCAGGGAGGCGGGGAGGCCAGGCCTCTGGACGTTACCCTGCATGGATTTCATGCACCGGGGTCTCCAGTACATGAATCAGAAGATGCCCTGATGGCTCCTGGCAGAGAAAGGGCCCACCCCCCAGCTCTGGGTGACGAACCTCAACAAGCGAAGGGGGATTTTTTTCCTCCTGGTTCCTGGCTGTGGGAAGCAATACATGACGTGATGGGAGGGAGATGGGAGCCTGCAATCCTGTTCCAGTTGCTCACCGGGAAGGAATGCGGTTTGTTTGTTGGAAAAAGAGCAGAAGGAGAGGAGGAGGCGGGCGGAGGGAGGGGGAGCCGTGAGGCGGGGAGACGGGCAGGTGGGGATCCGGTGGGCGGGACTGAAAAGAGGGAGAAATCTCCTATATGACTCACATCTCCCAAGGGACATTGGGTACAAAATGGGTATTTGAGAAAGAGTAGATACAGAATTCCTAGTTGGGCTATTATTTTAATTTTATAAGAAAAGAGGTGGCAGGCCTGGCTGGGGTGGCTCCATGGTTGAGTGTCGGCCTAGGAACCAGGAGGTCACAGGTTCGATTCCCGGTCAAGGGCACATGCCCGGGTTGTGGGCTCGATCCCCAGTAGGGGGCGTGCAGGAGGCAGCCGGTCCGTGATTCTCTCTCCTCATGGATGTTTCTATCTCTCTCTCTCCCTCATCGTTCCTCTGTAAAATTAAAAAATATATATATACTAGAGGCCCGATGCATGAAGATTCATGCAAGAATGGGCCTTCCTTCCCTTGGCTGCCAGCACCCCCTTCGCTCTGGCTGGAGCCACCTTTCCGCCTTCCCATGCTGCCCAGAGGCCCGAAGCGGCTGGGGCGGTGCAGAATGCTTGTGTCCCACCCCACCCCTGGCCACTCTGTGTATGCAAATTAACCCGCCAGCTTTGTTGGGTTAATTTGCATACTCGCTCCTGATTGGCTGGTGGGAGTCACGAAGGTACGGTCAATTTGCTTCTTTCTCTTTTATTAGTGTAGATATTGTAAAAAGTCTGCCACGTGCAGGTTGCAAATGAAATGCTCTCTCTCTGCACGGTAACCCCCCGTGGTTGCTGGGCAGGTGGGCGCGGGGCCGATGAGCCCGGGAGACACTCACTGTTGCTGGCGGCAGGTGAGGGGGTGAAGTGCAGGGCGACCTTCGAGCTCTTGAGGCGCATCTGCCCCCAGTAGGCCACGGCCTGCAGCTCCACGCTGTAGTCGGAGTCTGGCTGCAGGCCCTCCAGGACCACGGAGTTCTGGGACTGGGGGACAGGTGGAAGGGCGCCCCAGTCACAGTCCGCCCCAGTCACAGGCCACCCCCCCCCCACAGGAGGCCGCTCCCCCATCCCAGAGTCAGACCATGTTCTCCTCAAGCTCACGGATAACTTTCTAAGCTCACCCTGTCTTCCTCTTTTTTAATTTTTATTTTTAATATATATATATTTTTCAATCCTCACCTGAGGATATTTTTCCCATTGATTTTTAGAGAGTAGAAGAGAGAGGGAGAGACACAGAGAGAAACATCGATGTGAGAGAGACACAAGGATGGGCTGCCTCCTGCATGCGCACCAACCAGGGCCCAGGCTGGGGAGGAGCCTGCAACCAAGGTAGGTGCCCTTGACCAGTGGTTGAGCGTTAACCTAGGAACCAGGAGGTCACGGTCCGATTCCTGGTCAAGGGCACATGCCCAGGTTGCGGGCTCCATCCCCAGTAGGGGGCGTGCAGGAGGCAGCCGATCCATGGTTCTCTCTCATCATTGTTTCTCTCTCTCTCTGTCTCTCTCTCTTCCTCTCTGAAATCCCATAAAAAATGTATTTAAAAAAATAAATAAACACATGGCACAGATGCTGCATCTTCAGCGCAAAAAATAAAAATAAATAAAATAGAGAAATGGTGTTGGTATTTTTGCTGACTTTCCAACGTGTGTTTGTTTCCTTATGGCCCCGGGGGAACCGCATTTGTGCAGCTTTGTAACAACTCGATGCCACACGGTATCAGCCGCGAGGAAAGGAAGTGACGGCTCCCGTGCCATGGAACACGCGTGTGCTATGCTCTGCGCTGGCCCATGGATGGGGTCATGGGGGATCGTGCCTGTGCCCGTTGCCGCTGGCCTTTTGGGTGCGAGCTGCTCCCTGGGCTACATGCAGGCATTGGCACCTGCGACGCCAAAGGCATCGTCCTTGCTGTGAGCCGTGGCGGTACCATAGCCGACGAGGCACGATTATTGCTAAGTGTTTAAAAAATAAAAATAAAAAGGCATCAGGACTCTCTGACCTCCTGGGTGAAACTATAAGGGTGAAGGGGGGAACATTCCACTCCCTCCATCTGCTCCTTTTTTTTTTTTTGCTGTAAAAATATATATTTTTTTTCTTTTAATCTTTATCGTTGAAGGTATTACATAGGTCCTCGTTCTTTCCTTATTGATCTCTTCCAGCCACTCCTGTCCCCCACCCCCCACCCCCACCCAGGCCCTCGCCACCCCATGCTGAGTGTTTGCTGAGGCATACACACACACACATACACGCACTCACGTTCATTGGTTGGTCTCTCCCCTCCCACTCTCCCTGCCTCCCCTCCGATGACCAGAAACAGACCCAGAGTCACAGAAACGCGAACGGACTGTGGAACGTGGGCCCTGCGTTAGCTCGGCGGGCGGCAGCCGGGAGCTGGCATGGCCCCGAGGGCACACGGCCTCTTACCCCGTCCACAGACGTCCTGCGCCTCTTCCTCGCGGGGACCCCTGCGCCGCGGGCGGCCCAGCTCCAGAAGACCTTGTAGTGGTGCACGGGGACGTCCGGCTCCTGGGGCCCGTCCCAGGCCAGCGTGACGGTCACGCTCCCGTCGCCGTGGCTGGTGGCGTTGGCGAGCCGGAGGCGGGCGGGAGCCGCAGGGGCCGATGGATCTGGAATCCCAGGAGAGGGGTGGCTATGGGACCACAGGACACGGGGCACCGTCCTCTCCGTACGGTGTCCCCCTGAAATGTGGCCACACACTTTGAATAATTATGAAGGCCGGGTTTATTAAAACTGGAGGCCTGGTGCACGAAATCTGTGCACTGGGGGGGGGGGGAGGCCCTCAGCCTGGATTGTGAGGGCGCAGGCCAGGCCAAGGGACCCCACCGGTGCACGATCAGGGCTGGGGAGGGACGCAGAAGATTGGCCAGCCAGGGAGGGACCGTGGGAGGGCTCCAGGGCGTGTCTGGCTGGTCTCGCTCATTCCTGATCGGCCAGACCCCAGCAGCAAGCTAACCTACTGGTCGGAACGTCTGCCCCCTGGTGGTCAGTGCACGTCATAGCGACTGGTTGACCAGTTAACTGTCTGCCCCCTGGTGGTCAGTGCACGTCATAGCGACTGGTCGACCGGTCGACTGTCTGCCCCCTGGTGGTCAGTGCACGTCATAGCGACTGGTCGACCAGTCGACTGTCTGCCTCCTGGTGGTCAGTGCACATCATAGCAAGCGGTTCAGCGGCCTTAGCATATCATTAGCATATTACGCTTTGATTGGTTGAACGGCCGACCGGTCAACTGGACACTTAGCATAGTAGGCTTTTATTATATCGGATACATTTCATTTTCGAAATGGAGCTCACGGCTGTGAAAGTGTGTGTACCTTTTGGGGGGACACCCTGTATGTACAATACCAGCTGGAAACCAGTAATAAATAAGACCCTTCTTGCCCGGCCGGCGTGGCTCAGGGGTTGAGCATCGACCTGTGAACCAGGAGGTCACGGTTCGATTCCAGGTCAGAGCACATGCCCGGGTTGCAGGCTCGATCCCCAGTAGGGGGCGTGCAGGAGGCAGCCGATCCGTGATTCTCTCTCATCATGGATGTTTCTAGCTCTCTCTCCCTCTCCCTTCCTCTCTGAGATCAATAAAAATATATTTTTAAAAAATACCCACAAATGGTATTCGTCTCAAAAAGAAAAAGGGTGAAACGGCCTAACCCATCTGTGAAAAGTGAGACGTTTCTGTAAAAATAGGTGTTCTTCCCTAACCGGTTTGGCTCCGTGGATAGAGCGTCGGCCTGCGGACTCAGGGTCCCGGGTTCGATTCCGGCCAAGGGCATGTACCTTGGTTGCGGGCACGTCCCCAGTGGGGAGTGTGCAGGAGGCAGCTGATCGATGTTTCTGGCTCTCTATCCTTCTCCCTTCCTCTCTGTGAAGAATCAGTAGAATATATTTTTTTTAAAAAAAGTAGGTGTTCTATGTTTTGGGGAAGCAAACGAGTTAAAAGGGAAATAACTCGCTCGGTCGCCAACCCAGCCCGGCGAACCACAGACTCATGTATTGAAATTTCCCCGTAAAGGAGAGAATGAGAGGTATTTGGGGGGTTTTTTCCCATGAAGATCGGGGTTAGCGCCCAGGAAGGCCGGGCGGCGAGCCTGCGCTTCATGGACACCTTTTCATAAAGGTGCTCTTTCTTCTTCTACTTAATCTTAACGATTATTTTCCGGGGCAGACGGAAAAATCCTTCTCTCTCACCGCCTTCAACGCCAGGGCGGGCCCTCCGCCCGCCCAGACAGGCCGGGCAGAGCGTTATTTTGGAAGCAATGATGGTCCCTTAGGGCGACACGAAACCGCCAGGAGCCTGACAGCCCGAGGGGTTTCCCCGCAGACACCCTGGATTTAGGGATAAATTTAGGGTTTTCCCCAATAAGAAGGCTCCGTGCTGGGGCGGGGAGGGGGTGCCCCTACAAGGCTAGGGCGGGGTTCGTCTGTTTCCTGCTTCTATAAAGGCACCCGATTCCACCTGTCGGGCCCCGTAGGCCAGCGGGCCGAGTGCCCCCTGGGACACGGGAAGGATGTGTGGGGAGCCTGGGCCGGACCCCTCGATTCTCAGGCCTGTCATGGGTCCTGGCGGCCGGGTGGGCGGGCGGCTGTCAATGGCTTATATCCCGAGCCCCTGCGGCCAGTTAGCAGAGCGGGTGGAGACGGGCTGACGGCCAGGGGTGGGTGTCAATACTGTCAATTTAAAGCTTGCTCGGTGGACAATGCACCTTTTTTTAAAAAGATCTTTTTTTTGTTGTTCATCCTCACCTGAGGATGTTTTTTTCCCGTTGATTTTCTTGGGAGAGGGAGAGAGGGGGGCGGGAGAGAGAGAGTGATGTGAGAGAGAGGCACGGAGGGGTTGCCGCCCACATGCACTCCGTCCGACCGGGGCCCAGGATCGAACCTGCAACCCAGGAACGTCCCCTTGACCGGGAATCGAACCCGCAACCCTTGGGGGCGACACTCTAACCGCCGTACAACCCCGGCCACCAGGGCTCAAAGGACTATTTTTTTAAAAAAGAGAGTTAGAAGCCCACAACATGCCCTGGCCGGTGTGGCTCAGTGGGTAGAGCGTCGGCCTGCGGACTGAAGGGTCCCGGGTTCGATTCCCGGCCAAGGGCACAGGCCCGGGGTTGCGGGCTCGATCCCCAGTGTGGGGCGTGCGGGAGGCAGCCGATCCGTGATTCTCTCTCCTCATCGGTGTTTCTCTCTCTCTCCTTCTCGCTCCCCCTCTCTCTCTGAAAAAATACCAGTAAAAATATATTTTAAACAATTTTTATAAAAACAAAACCGAGGTCAGCATTCATGGAGAGGCTGGCTCCCGGTGAGGGGGGCAGCGAGCCGCGGGGCTGAGCTACGAGTGCGAGACGGGAATCCACAGGGAGCCGGGCAGACGTGGGACCAGCTCTCGGGGAGCCCTGGGCACTGTGAGATGGACGCGGACGTGAAGCCAGTGAAATTGGTCCAACGCTCAGGGCCCCCAGACAAGCAGTGGATTCACATGCCCGTGACCACCCTTCACGGAGCCGCCACCACGGGGCCAGCTGGGCCTTCCTCTCCACGTTAACCGGCCGCCGCCTGACACAGACCATCCACAACCTGGGCATGGACACCCGCGTCAGGGCCCAGGGACCCCAGGACGCTGTCGTATGAGGTCTCGGAGGGCGGCCGGGGGTGGGACAGACACCCCAGGGAACCCCAGGCACATCTGGTCCCATCGCCAGGGACGGCCGGAATGTCGGCCACCCACAGCACAGGCACACAGCGATAAGTGTGCCCACGTGCCCAGGAGGAGGGTGGGGGGCAGGAGGGGGGCGGTCACCCCTGGAGGAGTGGAGGTGCTTGCTGGGGTCCCCTAGAAGGAAGGTGGGGTGCAGGAGGGGGGTGCTCACCCCTGGAGGAGTGGAAGTGCTTGCTGGGGGCCCCCCGGGAGGAGGGTGGGGTGCAGGAGGGGGGTGCTCAGCCCTGGAGGAGTGGAAGTGCTTGCTGGGGTCCCCCAGGAGGAAGGGGGGTGCAGGAGGGGGGTGCTCACCCCTGGAGGAGTGGAGGTGCTTGCTGGGGTCCCCGGGAGGAGGGTGGGGTGCAGGAGAGGGGTGCTTACCCCTGGAGGAGTGGAAGTGCTTGCTGGGGGGCCCGGGAGGAAGAGGGGTGCAGGAGGGGGGTGCTCACCCCTGGATGAGTGGAGGTGCTTGCTGGGGTCCCCGGGAGGAAGGGGGGGGCAGGAGGGGGGTGCTCACCCCTGGAGGAGTGGAAGTGCTTGCTGGGGTCCCCGGGAGGAAGGGGGGTGCAGGAGCGGGGTGCTCACCCCTGGATGAGTGGAGGTGCTTGCTGGGGTCCCCGGGAGGAAGGGGGGTACAGGAGGGGGGTGCTCACCCCTGGAGGAGTGGAGGTGCCTGCTGGGGGCCCGGGAGGAAGGGGGCTGCAGGAGGGGGGTGCTCACCCCTGGAGGAGTGGAAGTGCTTGCTGGGGCTCCCGGGGGGAGGGTGGGGTGCAGGAGGGGGTGCTCACCCCTGGAGGAGTGGAAGTGCTTGCTGGGGTCCCCGAGGGAGGGTGGGGTGCAGGAGGGGGGTGCTCACCCCTGGAGGAGTAGAAGTGCTTGCTGGGGTCCCCGAGGGAGGGTGGGGTGCAGGAGGGGTGTGCTCACCCCTGGAGGAGTGGAAGTGCTTGCTGGGGTCCCTGAGGGAGGGTGGGGTGCAGGAGGGGGTCCTCACCCCTGGAGGAGTGGAGGTGCTTGCTGGGGTCCCCGAGGGAGGGTGGGGTGCAGGAGGGGGGTGCTCACCACTGGAGGAGTGGAGTTGCTTGCTGGGGTCCCCTAGAAGGAGGGTGGGGTGCAGGAGGGGGTGCTCACCCCTGGAGGAGTAGAAGTGCTTGCTGGGGTCCCTGGGAGGAAGGGGGGTGCAGGAGGGGGGTGCTCACCCCGGGACGAGTGGAAGTGCTTGCTGGGGTCCCTGAGGGAGGGTGGGGTGCAGGAGGGGGGTGCTCACCCCGGGACGAGTGGAAGTGCTTGCTGGGGGCGGTGAAGCCCCGCGTTCCGTGCACGTTGACGGCCGCCACCCGGAACTGGTACCACCGTCCGGGCCGGATGTCCGCCAGCCGCGCCCGCTCGTCCGTGGTCTGGGGGGTCACAAAGCACAGAGAGCCCCTTATTCTCACACGTCGGGGGGTCTGTTTCCAAAGACAAGCTCGAGGGTCCGGGCAGCTGAGACCTCGCCCCCCTCCCACCCCGACTCTGGGGCGCCTCCCTCTCACACCCCAACCGGAGCTGGGGGTGGAGCCCGCAGCCAAGGTACGCGCCCTTGACCGGGAATCGAACCCAGGACCCTTCGGTCCGAGGGCCGGGGCTCCAACCACTGAGCAGCACTGGCCAGGGGTGGGGTTTTTTTTGTTTTTTTTGTTTTTTTTTTTGTTTTTTTTACAAAATGGGTAGAGAATAGAATTACGCGATTCACTTGGCCGGGTTTCCCCCTCCATTTAAGATGTTTCTCTTGCATCGAATGTGTCCTTGACGTTGGGGCCTTTAAATTATTTCAGAGTTCATTCCTCTTGAGGGGATTCTACTGTTGACAAAAGGCCCGAATCCCCTCGTCGAACACCTGGGCACGGGAGTGCGTTTTTAAAAATATATATATATATTTACTAGAGGCCCGGTGCACGAAATTTGTGCACAGTGGGGGGGTGTCCCTCAGCCCGGCCTGCACCCTCTCCAATCTGGGACCGCTGGCTTCTAACAGCTCACCTGCCTGCCTGCCTGCCTGATCGCCCCTAACCACTCTGCCTGCCGGCCTGATCGCCCCCAACTACCCCCCCCCCCGCCGGCTTGTTTGCCTCCAACTGCCCCCCGCCAGCCTGATAGCCCCTAACCACTCTGCCTGCCGGCCTGATCACCCCCTACTCCCTCCCCCTGCTGGCCTGCTCGCCCCCAACTGCCCCTCTGTTGGCCTGATTGCCCCAAACTGCAACCCCCCTGTCAGGCTGCTTGCCCCCAACGGCCCCCCTTGCCTGCCTGATCGCCCCTAATCTGCATCTGCCTCGGCCCCACCACCATGGCTTTGTCTGGAAGGATGCCCGGAAGGTCTCCTGGTCTAATTAGCATATTACCCTTTTATTAATATAGATTGGTTAAGAGAGAGAAACATCCATGATGAGAGAGAATCAAGGATCAGCTGCCTCCCGCACGCCCCCCGCTGGGGGTCGAGCCCGAGACCCGGGAATCGAACCCTGACCTCCTGGTTCCTAGGTCGACACCCAACCCCTGAGCCATGCTGGCTGGGGTGCTTTATTCTCTCTCTATCTCGGGGTAGACGCCTTGCAGCCGGCATCCGTTTAACAGCTTTGGAAAGAAAGGGAATATTGTGCTCCCTCCGCCCGGGGCAGAGCGGCCGGGGCTGGGCCGAGATAAACTCGGCCGATCGCCTTGTCAAGGGGCCGAGATGGAGCAGACAGCAGCTGGCAGGGTTGGTGAGCCATGGGGGGCTCCCCCCGGCCAGCTGATAGGCGTCTGCCCGGCCACGCGGGTCCGGGGCAGAATAAAAGCTCACACTAGGAGACACAGAGAGAAGTCACTTCCTGATCACATATCGGATGAACTGGTCCTGGCCGGCGCCTTGCCTGACCCTCGCCGGCTGCCGGCTTATCTCAAGGAAGGGCAGTTCTTGGAGGAAGTGCCCGCACTCGGATTAGAAAATTATCTCCTTCCACCGGGGTTTGCAGAACAATGAGCCCACAGTCAGGTGTCGCGAGGAACTGGCCATCCCGTCTCCGGCAGACGCCCACGTGAAGCCCACGCGGACGCGGCTTCGGGAGGCCGGGCGGCAGCGTAGCTCGCTAGTTTATAAAAATGCTAGTGGCCCGGTGCACGAAACTCATGCACGGGGGGCGGGGGGTGTCCCTCAGCCCAGCCTGCACCCTCTCCAATCTGGGATCCCCCAGGGGATGTCCACAGGGATCGGGCCTAAACCGGCAGTCGGACATCCCTCTCGCAAACAGGGGCCGCTGGCTCCTAACTGCTCACCTGCCTGCCAGCCTGATCGCCCCTAACCACTCTGCCTGCCGGGCTGCTCGCCCCAACTGCGCCCCCCTGCCAGCCTGATCGCCCCCAGCTGCCCTCCCCTCCTGGCCTGATCGCCCCTAACCGCCTCGGCCTCAGCCCAGCCACCATGGCTTTGTCCGGAAGGACGTCCGGAAGGTCTCCCGGTCTAATTAGCATATTACCCTTTTATTAGTATAGATATATTTCTATTGAGTTCAGAGAGGAAGGGAGAGACGAATAGAAACATCGATGATGAGAGAGAATCATGGATCGGCTGCCTCCTACACGCCCCCCACTTGGGATGGAGCCCGCAACCCGGGCATGTGCCCCAACTGGGAATTGAACCCTGACCTCCTGGTTCATAGGTCGATGCTCAGCCACTGAGCCCTGCCAGCCGGGGTTCATGTTGCACCTGCAGCTGTGGGGGAGGCACGGCCCCACACTCACCTGCACCACCGTCTGCCAGGCAGTGGCCTCGTCCTCGCTGGGGTGCAGGCCCGCGTTCCACCTCCTCTGCAGCACGTAGGCCACCGGCTCGATGGAGACATTGAATCTCGAGGACCACCTGACCTCCAGGTGCCCCGAGGGCAGTTCCGCGAACCGCAGCTCCTTCCTGGGTTTCAGGGGGACCCCTGAAATGAGATCACACCCATTACCGCCAGCTGCCCCTCCCTGCCAGCCTGCTCGCCCCCAACTTCCCCCCCTGCCAGCCTGATCACCCCCAACTGCCCCCCCTGCCAGCCTGATCACCCCCAACTGCCCCCCCCACCAGCCTGATTGCCCCCAACTGCCCCCCCCCGCCGGCCTGATCACCCCCAACTGCCCCTCCTGCTGGCCTGCTCTCCCCCAACTACCCCCCCCACGCCAGCTTGCTCGCCCCCAACTGTGGGGGTGGGGGTGCTCAGACCCAGGCTGAGGGGGGAAGAGGAACCACAGGCAAATCTCGTCTGCCTCCTTTCTTTAAAAAAAATACTTTTTAAAAATTGATTTCAGAGAGGAAGGGAGAGGGAGAGAGAGAGAGAAACATCAGTGACGAGAGGGAATCCTGGACCGGCTGCCTCCTGCACGCCCCCTGCTGGGGATCGAGTGCCCTGACGAGGACTCGAACCGTGACCTCCCGGTCCATGGGGCGACGCTCACCCACTGAGCCACCCGGCCGGGCCCCGCCTTCGTTCCCATCGTGGTTTCGCGTTGGTGACCTCCAGGCCCTGAGGCCAGACCGGCCCCTCTCCCAGGAGTCTCGGCCAGTGGTTCCAACGGGGTCCATGTGGGTCCCTGGTTCTGGACATGCTCCCCCCCCCCCCCAGTAACCTGCAGGGCCTTTACTTCCTTTCGTTTTTTTATGAATTTCGTGCACCGGGCCACTAGTGCACGAAATGTTATTGGTACAGATATATTTCCATTGAGTTCAGAGAGGAAGGGAGAGGGAGAGAATCCTCAGCTGAGGATATTTTCCCATTGGTTTTTAGAGGGAGTGAAAGAGAGAGGGAGGGGAGAGACAGAGAGAAACATCGATGGGAGAGAAACACCTCGATGGGTTGCCTCCTGCACGGACGTCATCCAGGGCCCGGGGTGGGGTGGAGCCTGCAACCGAGGTCCGTGCCCTTGACCGGGAATCGAACCCAGGACCCTTCGGTCCGCAGGCCGGCGCTCTAACCACTGAGCCACACTGGCCCAGGGTCCAGGGCCTTTTCTGTGTGTGTTCCTCACGCTGCCAGGGCGTCTGTGAGGCCGACATGGGCTTCACAGGAGGGACACCCTGCAGCGTTGCAAGTCCTTCGCCCACACAGCGGGCTCGGTCATGACAGCTCGGTCCCCGCCTGCTCTCCATTGGGGCTCAGGGGTTTTCTTTTTACAGAAACGGTATAAACTCCGTGACCCCGGGGGGCACATCTTACGACACTGACTTCCATGGCACATGAAATCCATGCAAGGGGCTCAGCTTTGTCCGGAAGGTCGTATGGAAGGACGTCTGGAAGGCTGTCCGGTCTAATTAGCATATTATGCTTTTCTTATTATAGACTAGTGGCCTGGTGCACGAAATTCATGCATGGGGGGGGGGTGTCCCTCAGCCCAGCCTGCACCCTCTCCGATCTGGGACCCCTCGGGGGACCCCGGTGGGAAGGGGTGGGAGGAGGCAGGGGGGGTGAACGGCGCCCTCCCATACCTGCAGGCTCCTACCTTTGTACAGCATCTTGGGAACCTGGCAGGTGTGCCCACAGCCGTTGGAGCAACACTTCTTCACCCCCGAGCACTCGCGGTCCTGCTCGCAGCTCTCCACGCAGGCGGCCGCGAAGCCGCTGGCCCTCTCGGGGGCTGGGCAGTCCCCCTGTTTGACGGCCAGCACGTGCTGCAGGAACTCGCAGCTGGTCAGGCACTCGTGGCTCCGCTTGGGGAACAGAGGCTGCGGGGGAGACCAGGGCAATTCCGCTCAGCCCCGCACACGATGTCGCAAAGGGAGACCAGGGCAATTCCACTCAGCCCCGCACACGACGTGACAAAGGGAGGCCAGAACAATTCCGCTCAGCCCCGCACACGACGTCACAAAGGGAGGCCAGAACAATTCCGCTCAGCCCCGCACACGACGTCGCAAAGGGAGGCCAGAACAATTCCGCTCAGCCCCGCACACGACGTGACAAAGGGAGGCCAGAACAATTCCGCTCAGCCCCGCACACGACGTCGCAAAGGGAGACCAGGGCAATTCCGCTCAGCCCCGCACACGACGTGACAAAGGGAGGCCAGAACAATTCCGCTCAGCCCCACACACGACGTCGCAAAGGGAGGCCAGGGCAATTCCGCTCAGCCCCGCACACGACGTCGCAGAGGGAGGCCAGGGCAATTCCGCTCAGCCCCGCACACGACGTCGCAAAGGGAGACCAGAACAATTCCGCTCAGCCCCACACACGACGTCGCAAAGGGAGACCAGAACAATTCCGCTCAGCCCCGCACACGACGTCGCAAAGGGAGGCCAGGGCAATTCCGCTCAGCCCCGCACACGACGTCGCAAAGGGAGGCCAGGGCAATTCCGCTCAGCCCCCGCACACGACGTCGCAAAGGGAGGCCAGGGCAATTCCGCTCAGCCCCGCACACGACGTCGCAAAGGGAGGCCAGGGCAATTCCGCTCAGCCCCGCACACGACGTCGCAAAGGGAGGCCAGGGCAATTCCGCTCAGCCCCGCACACGACGTCGCAAAGGGAGGCCAGGGCAATTCCGCTCAGCCCCGCACACGACGTCCCAAAGGGAGGCCAGGGCAATTCCGCTCAGCCCCGCACACGACGTCCCAAAGGGAGGCCAGGGCAATTCCGCTCAGCCCCGCACACGACGTCGCAAAGGGAGGCCAGGGCAATTCCGCTCAGCCCCCACACACGACGTCGCAAAGGGAGACCAGGGCAATTCCGCTCAGCCCCGCACACGACGTCGCAGAGGGAGGCCAGAACAATTTCGCTCAGCCCCGCACACGACATCGCAAAGGGAGGTCAGAACCGTTCTTCCGTCCAAATGGTTAACAGAGCAAATGCACTCCCTTCCTTCCCACTGCAGAAGTCGTGTTTAGCACTGGCCGGCGTGGCTCAGTGGATAGAGCGTTGGCCTGCGGACCGAAGGGTCCCGGGTTCGATTCCAGTCAAGGGCACGGACCTCCGTGGCAGGCTTCTCCCCAGCCTGGGCCTTGGTTGAGGGGCACGTGCAGGAGGCAACCCATCGATGCGTTTCTCTCGCATCCATGTTTCTCTCTGTCTCTCCCACTCTCTCCAAAAATCAATGGGAAAATATTCTCGGGGGGAGGATAAAAAAAAAAAAAAGAAGTCCTATTTATGTTCATGTCCTACAGGATTATGACCCACGACAGGTTAGCGGTAGCCCCAGGGAGCCCAAGAAGACGGCATATTGGGGATAGATTTTTCTTTTAAAAGTTTTTTTATTCATTTCAGAGAGGAAGGGAGAGGGAGAGAGAGACAGAAACATTCATGATGAGAGAGAATCGTGGATCGGCCGCCTCCTGCACGCCCCACACTGGGGATCCAGCCCGCAACCCGGGCATGTGCCCTTGACCGGGAATCGAACCCGGGACCCTTCAGACCGCAGGCTGACGCTCCATCCACTGAGCCGAACCGGCCAGGGCCTACTAATTTCTTTGTAATCCTCATCCGATGATATATTTTTCCATTGATTTTTCAGACAGAGTAGGAGGGAGGGAGGGTGGTGGAGGGAGGGAGAGAGACACATCAAAGTGAGAGAGACACATCGACTGGCTGTCTCCAGCAGGGGCTGGGGATCGAGCCCGCAGCCCAGGCATGTGCCCTTGACCGGGAATCGAACCCAGGACCCTTCAGTCTGCAGGCCGACGCTCTACCCACTGGGCCACACCGGCCAGGGCAGTATTGTTCTTTTTTATCTGCATTCTCTCTCTCTCTCTCTTTCTCTCTTTCTCTCTGTCTCTCACACACACACACAGTAACTGACCCCCCGTTGGTCCCGGTCAGCCGGGCGCAGGCACACGCAGGCACCTGGGCGGCCGCCCCGCTTACCTCGCAGAAGCTCAGACACCCCTCCTTCTGCAGGTCCCGCGTCTCCTTGCAGGGCGCCAGGCACTGGGAGAGGGACAGTAAGAGTCGTTAGCAACACGGGGAGAAACCACGGCAGCAAGGAAGAGCTCACCTGTGCCCATGACTTCTCCACGCCCCGCCCCCCCCCGTCCTGGGCCCGTGGTCCTCAACCTGGGGCACACGCCCCCCAGGGGGGCCGTTTGGTTTTTAAGGGGGGCAATTCGAGAATGAGTGATTCACAGTGAATTGTTTGCATTTCTTACGGCCCTGGGGCACCCTATGCAGTGTCCTATATAATAAAAGCGTGGTATGCAAATTGTCCCCTCAACCGGGAGGCCGTCTGTCCAGGAGTTCAACCAGGGGGCGGGGCCAGCTGGGGGAAGAGAGGGAGGCCCCAGCTGGCAGCCGCTAGGAACCCTATCAGTGCACTGATTTCGTGCACCGGGCCTCTAGTATCAATATATACGGTGACATATTTATGCATTTCAGGTCTCTATTCTGTTTTGAAATTTGGCTATTTTTTCCCATCACTTCATATTATCATTATTATTATTATTATTATTATTTTAACCATTTCTTAGTGATTTCTTCCTCAGGACTCCCATGGTCCTTCTGTTCTCTTATTTTTCCCTTTCATGGAGGCCGTGTTCTTTGGACGCGTGTGTAGACCAAGTAAATGGCCTTTCGGGCTTCCTCCGTGTGAATAGGAGCTCACTTTTTAAAAAAAAAAATTTAATTTATTTATTTATTTTGCAGGAGTAGCTCTCTTTTAAAAAAAACAAACATTTTTATTGATTTCAGAGAGGAAGGGAGAGGGAGAGAGACAGAAACATCAATGATGAGAGAGAATCATTGATTGGCTGCCTCCGGCAGGCACCACACTGGGGGATCCAGCCTGCAACCCGGGCAGGTGTGTGCCCTTGGCTGGAATCGAACCCGGGACCCTTCAGTCTGCAGGCCGACGCTCTATCCACTGGGCCACACCAGCCAGGGCTGGAGTTCACTTTTTGAAGAATAAGAATTCTCTGTCACGGGGGGGGGGGGGGGGGAGGGGAGGGGGACATCAGGATGTTAGAGATGCTGGGGGGGCGTGGCCAAGACAGGTTGGACAGAGGGCCACGAATTTTACTCGTGGGATGTGATTCTGACCAGGAGCCCAGGGTAGAGACGCACACCCAGTTTGGATAAGCAATACCGGGAGCCGGGCGTGGAACCTGCGACCGAGGTACGCGTGCCCCGTGACCAGGAATCGAACCCGAGGCCCTTCGGTCTGATGCGCTCACCACCGAGCCAGACCGGCCAGGGCTGCCATTCCTGCCTTCTGCCACGGCGGAGCGTGTGTGAAGAGCACGCTACTCCACACGTCCGTGCGTGGTTGCATTCTCACGCCGACAGACACCCACGGATTGGAGTCTCCGTTCTCCGCGGCAGGACCTGCAGTTCCGGGCGGCCCATCCTCACGGCTTGGGGGACAGCCACACGCCCCTTTCAATGGGGCGCGTTTCCGAGCTGCTGACGGCTGCCACCCACAGTGCCGGGCACGGGCCCACGCAATTCATCGCGAGTTCAATTTTAGCTGCCCTGCGTGCCCCGCTCCCAATAACCACCCATCAGCCGTGCCTGACGCTACGTCTCGACAATCCTATATAATAAAAGGCTAATATGCAAATCGAGCCGATCGGCGGAACAACCGGTCGCTATGCCACGCACTGACCACCAGGGGGCAGATGCTCAATGCAGGGAAATGACAGCCGCTCCTCTCCCACATCCACCAAGAACACTTCCTCCTTCTCCAAGTGATCATGCTAATTTTTAAAAAATGTATATATGTATTTATTGATTTCAGAGAGGAAGGGAGAGGGAGAGAGAGAGAGAGAAACATCCATGATGAGAGAGAATCATGGATCGGCTGCCTCCTTCATGCCCCCTACTGGGGATTGAGCCTGCAACCCGGGCATGTGCCCTGATCGGGAATCGAACCCTGCCCTCCTGGTTCATAGGTCGACGCTCAACCACTGAGCCACACTGGCCAGGCCATTCAACTTATTTTTAATGGTGTGTGTTGGGGCAGGGGGTGGGGGGGAGAAACAGTAAGTATATAACAATTATGGAATATATAATAATTATTATGTATAAGCGTTATTGTAGTTATACTGTTAATATATTATTGTTTTAATATCAATATATTTATAATACTGTTATTATATTATATCAATTACTAGAGGCCCAGTGCATGAAATTCGTGCATGGGGTGGGGGGTGTCCCTCAGCCCAGCATGCACCCTCTCCAATCCGGGACCCCTCGGGGGATGTCTGACTGCGGGATCGGACCTAAACCAGCAGACATCCCTCTCGCAATCTGGGACTGCTGGCTCCTAACTGCTCACCTGCCGGCCTGATCGTCCCTAACCGCTCCCTTGCTAGACTGCTTGCCCCTAACTGCTCCCCTGCTGGCCTGTTCACCCCCCTAACCGCTCCCCTGCTGGCCTGTTCACCCCCTAACTGCTCTCCTGCTGGCCTGATCGTCCCAAACTACTCCCCTGCTGGCCTGGTTGCCCCTAACTGCTCCCCTGCTAGCCTGTTCACTCCCTAACCGCTCCCCTGCTGGCCTGATCGCCCCTAACTGCTCCTCTGCTGGCCTGATTGCCCCCTAACCGCTCCCCTGACTGCCTGATCGCTCCCTAACTGCTCCCCTGCTGGCCTGATTGCTCCCTAACCGCTCCCCTGACTGCCTGATCGCTCCCTAACTGCTCCCCTGCTGGCCTGATTGCCCCCCTAACCGCTCCCCTGACTGCCTGATCGCTCCCTAACTGCTCCCCTGCTGGCCTGATTGCCCCCTAACCGCTCCCCTGACTGCCTGATCGCTCCCTAACTGCTCCCCTGCTGGCCTGATTGCTCCCTAACTGCTCCCCTGCTGGCCTGATTGCCCCCTATCTGCTCCCCTGCTGGCCTGATCGCTCCCTAACTGCTCCACCCTGCCGGCCTGATCGCCCCTAACTGCCTCTGACTCGGCCCCCCACACCTGGGACCCAGGCTTCCCTCCTCGGGCCGGCTGCAGACACCCGGGACCCCGGGCGGCTTCTCCTGGGCCCCAGCTTTGTCAGGAAGGACGTCCAGAATGACGTCAGGAAGACGTCCGGTCCATCCGGTCTAATTAGCATATTACCCTCTTATTAGTACAGCTCTATAATTAAATAGACATATTACTTTGTACTCTCCTCATAACTTTCCCAAAACGCTGCAAAACCAGGCTCAAACTTAAAATGCGTCACGTCCTCTTAAAACGACTGAAAATCTCAGAGACCACAGGTTCCTCCTGCAGACGAGGCGACGCTGGGCACGGGCCTGCGGGCGGAGGAGATGGACGCTGGCTGAGCGGCCATCCATCGATGAGGAGAAACAGGGATGGAGGGGCACGCGGTTTGCAGGGGTGGCCTCCTGCTGCCTGGACAGCGTGTCCCCCACGGAGCAGCTGAGCCAGCCTCCTGCAGGCTGTGTGCTGCTGCGTCCAAGCCTCCTGTGAGTGAGTGAGTGGGTCAAGCACAGGTAGGGAGCCCCCATGTCCAGGGCCAGGCAATATTGGGGGGGCCCCGCAGCCTGGGGCCAGGCCATCCTGGGAATCCCAGGTCTGAGGCTAGCTAGTCCCGGGGGGCCCCATGTCCAGGGCTAGAGAGTCCGTGGGGGCCAGGCGCCCCCGGGGGACCCCCAATCTGGGGCCAGGCAGCTGGGCCATCGGGAGGTCCCCAGGTCAGCTCCCGTGGCTGTGGGATGCCCCCCCCCCCCCCCCCCCCCCCCCCCCACCCCCCCCCCCCCCCCCCCCCCCCGTTTCTCATGATACAACACAGGAACTGCGCTCACCCGGCCAGGGTGCCATCAGCCTCCGGCCACGCCCCTCCCGGCTTCGCACCCCATAAAACCCTCTTCCAGCATCAAAGCCAAGCCTCGCCCACCGTGAAGGCAGGAAATGAGTCTCCCTTCCTCCCCCCTGCAGGGAGATGTGTCCCCTCCTCCGTCTGCATTTACAACCCAGCGGGTAGCATGGTCCTGAGGAATGACCAGCCCAGGTGGTGTCTGCAGGCCCAGCGGGTAGCGTGCCATAGGGGAATGACCAGCCCAGGTGGTGTCTGCAGGCCCAGCGGGTAGCATGCCCTGAGGAATGACCAGCCCAGGTGGTTGTCTGCAGGCCCAGCGGGTAGCATGCCCTGAGGAATGACCAGCCCAGGTGGTGTCTGCAGGCCCAGCGGGTAGCATGCCCTGAGGAATGACCAGCCCAGGTGGTGTCTGCAGGGCCCAGCGGGTAGGCATGCCCTGGGGAATGACCAGCCCCAGGTGGTGTCTGCAGGCCCAGCGGGTAGCATGCCCTGGGAATGACCAGCCCAGGTGGTGTCTACAGGCCCAGCGGGTAGCATGCCCTGAGGAAATGACCAGCCCAGGGTGGTCTGTCTGCAGGCCCAGAGGGTAGCACGCCCTGAGGAATGACCAGCCCAGGTGGTGGTCTGCAGGCCCAGCGGGTAGCATGCCCTGAGGTGTGTCGGGGCCGACGCGATACCCACTGAGCCACCCAGGCCGGGCTGACTCAGCCCGACTGCCTCCCCTCCGGGTGCAGGTGTGTTCAACGACCCCCCCCCCCCCCCCCCGGAACAGGGGCAGGAGCGGGTCCCGGGACGTCGGGAACTGGACCCCCCCCCATGATGGAGCCTTCGCGGCCAGGAGGAGGCCCCGGCCTGGAGCACGTGAGCCGCCTGCCGTGTGCGCGAGGCCACGCGTGTCCTCAGATTCCACGCGTGACCCACGGGCAGGGCCGTGTGTGAGGGGACGAGCTTCTCCATCGTAATTCCCAGGTTTTTACGGAGCAACCCAGCGCTCCACCCCCCCCCGCCCCCCCAGGCAGAGAGGATGGCCCAGGCCCCTCTCCTGCGTCCACACCCCAGTCCACACCCCAAAGACGGGGGTGGGGGGGGGCCCTAGAGCCCCTGAGAGCCCCAGGCAGCGGGGCCTCCGTGAGCACTTCGCTGCCTCTCCTGCGGCTCCCAGTGCCCTCCAAGCCCCCCACCCCCCAGGGCTCAGCCCCACCCCCCACCCCCAGGGCTCAGCCCCCCCCAGATCTCAATCCCACCCCCTCCCCAGGGCTCAGCCCCCCCAGATCTCAATCCCACCCCCCCACCCCAGGGCTCAGCCCCCCCCAGATCTCAATCCCACCCCCTTCCCAGGGTTCAGCACCCCCCCTCCCCAGGGCTCAATCCCACCCCCACCCCCCCAGGGGCTCAGCCCCCCAGATCTTAATCCCACCCCCCCAGGGCTCAGCACCCTCCCCAGGGCTCAGTCCCACCCCCACACCCCAGATCTCAACCCCACCCCCCACCCCCAGGGCTCAGCCCCCCCAGATCTCAATCCCACCCCCACCCCCAGGGCTCAGCCCCCCAGATCTTAATCCCACCCCACCAGGGCTCAGCACCCTCCCCAGGGCTCAGTCCCACCCCCACACCCCCAGATCTCAACCCCACCCCCACCCCCAGGGCTCAGCACCCACTTCCCAGATCTCAATTCCCACCCCCTCCCCAGGGCTCAGCACCCCCTCCCACCCCGCTCGCTCGCTCAGCCCTGCTGGGCCTCTCGGGGCGATTTCACGATTCACGCTGTGATGAAAGGCAGGGCTGTTCCCTGGGGACCTGAAAGGCGGCTTTGTCAGCAGGTGGAGGGTGCGGGAGGCCTGCCTTCTGGGGGTGCATCCGTCTGCCCTCCCGCCTGGGTCCCCCACGGGAGGGGGAGAGGAGGGGACACAGAGGGGCCTGTTTCAGCCGGGGCCTCCCAGGGCGCGTCCCTCCCCTCCCTCCCCCTCCCCGCTCCCCTCCCCTCCCCCCCTCCCCGCTCCCCTCCCTCCCCTCCCTCCCCTCTCCCCTCCCTCCCCTCTCTCCCCCTTCCCCCCCCTCCCCCTTCCCGCCCTGCAGGGCTGCCCACCGCCCAATGCCCACCCAGCAGTCTCCCAGAGCCCAGCCCCTCCCTCCTGCTGGCTGCGGTCTCACTTGTTGCTCAGACAACAACATAAAAAATAATAATAGTAATAAAACAACAGGTTTAATCAGCAGGTGCCCGACCGGGAATCCAACCGGGACATTCTGTTGCAGGGATGCCGCTCAAATCAGCGTCAGTTTGCTTTTACTATATTTTTTTATTGATTTCAGAGAGGAAGGGAGAGGGTGAGAGCGAGAGAGCGAGAGAGAGAGAGAGAGAGGAGAGAGAGAGAGAGAGAGAGAGACACATCAATGATGAGAGAGAATCGTCGATCGGCTGCCTCCTGCACACCCCCCACTGGCGATCGAGCCCGCAACCCGGGCCTGTGCCCTGACCGGGAATCGAACCCGTGACCTCCTGGTTCATAAGCTGACGGTCGGCCATGCTGACCGGGGCCATGGGGTCGACCACGCTGACCGGGACCACGGGGCGGAGCCGGGTGCCCCCTGGGGCGGCCGCCGGCAGCAGCGCACGCACGGGCCCCCTGAGCCTGCCTGCCGGTACCCCCACCTGCCTGGGGGACACATCCCGGGAGGAGGCGGCCCCTGGGAGCCAGAGCGGCAGACGCCGGGCAGCTGGGACAAAGGGCTCAGTTACAGAAAGAGAAACGCAGCCCGGCCAGGGTGGCTCAGTGGTTCAGCGTGGACCTAGGAGCCAGGAGGTCCCCGGGTTCGAGTCCCGGTCAAGGGCACATGCCGGGTTGCGGGCTCCATCCCCCGTGGGGGGCGTGCAGGGGCAGCCGGTCCGTGATTCTCTCTCATCGCTGATGTTTCTATCTCCCTCTCCCTCTCCCTTCCTCTCTGACATCAATAAAAGTATTTTTTTTTAAGAGAAACAGCACAGAGACGGACGAAGGGATGCCTATAACAGAGTCGGAGAACCAGGCCCAGGCTGTGGGGACGCGTGTCAGCAGAGGCGGCGGCCTTGTGGCCACACTGCGCGATCCAAGGAGCAGGACGGGAGTGGGGGACCAGGGGGTCCAACGTGCAGCCCCAGAGGGCGCCATCCCCCTAACATCCCCCCAGTCACACAGCTCCGTGACTATGTCCACTTCTCCTCCTGGCATCGCCGGAATCCGACACCGTCCTGGGCACATAGTAGGTGTGCAAGAACGAGCAGGGCGTGAGTGAAGGAGGAGACTCAAAACCGTCACTCATGGTGCAGCTGTGAAGCCTCGGCTGTTTCCCAGGGGGGGCGCCCGGCTGTGGCCCTCGGGATGATGCAGCGAAATCCCTTTGGCCTTGACCTTGAGGGGAATGACCTCCGTGGCCCTGGGCCTCCGCTGGGGCCCCCAGACCCTGCCCGGCCTCACGTGCACGTACAGCCCCAGGGCCGGAGCTGACCCCTGGGTCTGCAGCAGGGGGTCTGCACGGACAGGTCCAGTGTCAGCAAAGGCTGTTTATACCCAGAGAGCGCGCTGTCCGTCCAAAGCCCTCCCCAGGCGGAGAGGCCGTGCCTGTGCCAGGAGATGCCCCACCAGGGGATGCACGGGGCTCCCCCAAGGCCCTGGCCCCCACCCGGGCACAGAGGGCTGCACCCGGACCCAGGGAATCAAATCGTTCTGATCGGATCGGCCGAAACCTCGCCCGCTGGGGACGGAGTCCATGGATGCTCCTGGCTTCTGGCTTGGTCGGCCCTGACCCACCCTGGGGGTGGGGGGAGCACAGAGAGCCTGGGGCATGTGTCCAGCGGCCGGGGGCCTGTGCCCTGACCGGAATCGAACCCTGACCGCCTGGCTCCTAGGGCCGACGCTCAACCCCTGAGCCAGGCCGGCCGGGCACGGGCTCCGCTAAACACCCATCTGTGTTCCCGGAGCCGCCGGGCTCTTGGTGAGGGACGGGGTCCGAGGTGGCCGAGACGTCCAGCCCACGGATGAGGCCCCCAGACTTGGCGTCCTCTCTCCCAAGGGCCTTGGGGGTGGGGGTCGCTCCGTGCCCGCGGCGCCGGAGAAAGGCAGGGCCAGCGTCCCGGGCGCAGGACACTGTGCTCACTGAGGCAGATAAACGCGTGAAAGGGGCGTTTAGTTCCCACAATGGCCCCCCCCCCCCCCCCGACATCTCTGGGCAGGGGCGGGGGGGAGCTCTGGGCAGGGGCGGGGGGGAGCGAGGGTTACCCCGAGTGCAGGCTTTTCTCCGCTCACACAGGACGGGACAATGTGCCGCCGTGGGGGTGCAAAAGGCCAGCACCCATGCGGGCCCCTCCCCGGGACACGGGCACGCACCCCCCCCTCTGTCCCCCCCAGCGAGGGGCCTGGGTCCCCCATCTTTTGTGCATTTGCTTTCTCCTGGGAAACAGCTCAGGCAGCGGCAGCCACCCAAGTTCAATCAACTTCTCAGCGGGAGAACCGGCGGCCGGCCAAGGGCCAGCTTCAGGCAGGCCTATGGGGACGCACAGGGGCCAGGGCCGGCCGGGCGGCCCCCTCCCCCTGGACAGTGCCCCGTGCACCCCACAGCCTCCTGCCCCCTGGACGGCGCCCTGTGAACCCCACAGCCCTCTCCCCCCTGGACGGCGCCCCATGCACCCACAGCCCCCTGACCCCTGGACGGCGCCCGGTGCACCCCACAGCCCCCTCCCCCCTGGACAGTGCCCCGTGCACCCCACAGCCCCCTCCCCCCTGGACAGTGCCCCATGCACCCCACAGCCCCTCCCCCTGGACGGCGCCCCGTGCAGGCGTGCAAGGGGCTGACCGGCCCCGTCTGCAGGTGCCGATGCCTGACCCGGCTCAGCTGTCCGGGCCCGGCGTCCAGCTCCCTGATAGACGTTCCCCGGGGGAGGCCCGGCCGGGAATCCGGGCCTGCTGTGGCCCGAATGAAACACCCGCTGTTTAATGAGGCCACACGCTGGGACCCCCACATTTCCGACCCCAGCCAAGCTCCTGCCAACATGCAGCTGGGTCCCGGGGAAGGGAGGCCTGGGGTCACGGACATCACCCCAGTCGCTGCCCCTGAGGCGCTGGCCTGGGCGCTGAGGGCGGGAGCCGGGCTCCCACACGGGGCTGTGTCTGCCGCCCGTCACCTACCGCCAAGCGGAAGGGGCTTCGTAGAAACCAGGGCGACATTTACTGCCAATAACAATGATGGTGATGAGACAGAGAGAGAGAGACAGAGAGAGAGAGAGAGAGAGAGAGAGAGAGAGAGGAGGGGGGTCTTACACACTGCAGCCTGTGAGCGATCCTTCGCTGCACAAATGGAGAATGAACTCGCCCGCCCCCGCCGCCCGGCTCTGAGCTCTGAAAGGCGCCGTGGAGAGCGGCCCCTTCATTATCTGCCGTGAAAGCCCGTCCCCCCGACCGACCGACGGGCTCCTGGGGGACTGAAGGTCTGTGAGGACCGGGCTGACCCGGGCGCCCAGCGCTGCAGGCGGACAAAAGCCATTGGCCCTTGTGCTGGGCCCCGCCTCATCCCAGCAAATCCGCAGCATTTCCCCGTTTTCATTGCATTTTCCGGCTTCTGTGCCCAGTCACAGCCTGTGTGCCCAGGTGCCCCAGGCTCCCGCAGTCATGGGTGATGCCCACGGGGATGTTGGTCGCTGGTGCAAAGTGGGTTTCGAAATCCAGGGGATTAACCAATTGCCCCATTCGATGAGTTTCCCACAATACGCTCTCTCTCCCAGTTAATTGGTCATTTGCCAACGGGAGCAACAGGTGTGGGCGGGAGCCCGGCTGGCGTGGATCAGTGGTTGAGCGTCGACCTATGAACCAGGAGGTCAGGGTTCGATTCCCGGTCAAGGGCACCTGCCCGGGTTGCGGGCTCCATCCCCAGTGCGGGGCGTGCAGGAGGCAGCCGGTCCGTGATTCCCTCTCATCATGGATGTCTCTCTCTCTCCCTCCCTCTCCCTTCTTCGCTGAAATCAATGAAAATATTTTTTTAAAAATATGATGGACCAGAGGTGCTAGTCAACATGAGCTTTTCCTTGCAGTCGGCTACGGAGAGTCTGTGAGAATCGTACAAATAGTTGGATTGTGCCTTAAAACCGGGAACGCGTCTGTGATTTTGATGGGCGGTTTCCTGGAATCGCAGAGAGTGCGTTTTGGGGGTGCCCGGTTTTCACACCCCCTCCTGAATTTCACGAGAAACGTGGGTGTCCCTGGGCCCCTGTCGACGGACCCCCAGCTGCTGCCACATGAGCCAGCGAGCATCTCACAGCAAACAAAGACCCTCAAGAGCCACGGTGGGGTGTCTTCCCGAGGCGGAGCCTCCCCTGAGTGTCCCAGGAGGCCGCCCAGATTTTCACCCCAGCAAAACCCCGCCCTCCCCGCCTCTCCACCGGGCTCTGAGCCACCTGGGGCGCTACGAGGAGGTTGGAGCAAAAGGCCAGGCACCAGCCCGGTCTCCCCCCAACCAAATGGGAAGCAACGTCAAGGGAGTGAGTTATGACCCTTGGGAGGAGGAGGTAGGGCAGGCGACAACCACCATCAGTGCCCGGGTTGCAGGGGACAGCGCATTAAAGACTAAACCTTGCCCGGCGGGCGTGGCTCAGTGGGCTGAGCGTCGACCTGTGAACCAGGAGGTCAGGGTTCGATTCCTGCCCCGGGCACACGCCCGGGTTGTGGGGCTCGATCCCCAGTAGGGGGCGTGCAGGAGGGCGGCCGGTCTGTGATTCTCTCTCATCATGGATGTTTCTCTCTCTCTCTTTCTCCGTCTCTGAAATCAATGAAAGTCTATTTTTTTTTATTTTTTAAAATATATTTTATTGATTTTTTACAGAGAGAAAGGGAGAGAGATAAAGAGTCAGAAACACCGATGAGAGAGAAACATGGACCAGCTGCCTCCTGCACACCCCCCACTGGGGATGTGCCCGCAACCAAGGCACCTGCCCTTGACTGGAATCGAACCCGGGACCCTTCAGTCCGCAGGCCGACGCTCTATCCACTGAGCCAAACCAGTTTCGGCCTTGAAAGTCTATTTTTTAAAAATATTGACAGAATAAGGAGGAAAAATAAGGCAGTCGTTCCAAATACCGACACAAACATGGATCTTGATTTCAGCGGTGGCTACGCTAATTGCAGCTGCACCTGTGAGAAACCCCATAGACGTGTGTGTGAGTGTGTGTGTGTGTGTGTGTGTGTGTGCACGTTGCACCAACGTCAATTTTCTGCTTTCATCATGTTCTACAACAGTGGTTCTCAACCTTCCTAATGCTGTGACTCTTTCATACAGTTCCTCATGCTGTGGGGACCCCCAACCATAGAATTATTTCCGTTGCTGCTTCATCACTGTCATGTGGCTGCTGTTATGAATCGTCATGGAAATATCTGATCTGCAGGATGGATTTTCATGGTACACATGGAACATCATTAAAGCATAGTGATTAATCACAAAAACAATATGTGATTATCTGTGTTTTCCGACGGTCTTAGGCGACCCCTGTGAGAGGGTCGTTCGACCCCCAAAGGGTTGGAGACCCACAGGTTGAGAACCGCTGTCCTACAATATCATCAGATGTAACGGCCGGCGGGCACCGGGCGAAGAGCGCCTGCCACCTCCCTCTACCGCGTCTGCGACTCCCCGTGACTCTGTCGTTATTGCAACATTAACCGCTTTTTACGGGAACCCGGGCACATACCTTGGAGCACTGCTTGTGACTCTGGCACCAGTCCAGGGAGCCGTTGTTCTGCAACGAGAGAATGACACGTCGACAGGGTTACAAGGGCAAGGCCGTCCGACGGGACCCGCCACGCATAGCTGTGTGTGCGAGCGGCGTTTTTAAAGATCTGCACCAACAGGAGCCGGACGCTGGCATCCTGGGAGGTTTCTCTCTCCCTAAAACGGTAAGTGGGGCCCGGGCGGTGTGGCTCAGTGGCTGAGCGTTGGCGACCTAGGAACCAGGAGGTCACGGCTCGATTCCCGGTCAAGGGCACAGCCCCGGGTTGCGGGCTCCATCCCCAGTAGAGGGCGTGCAGGAGGCGGCCGGTCCATGGTTCTCTCTCATCATGGATGTTTCTCTCCCTCTCTCTCTCTCCCTTCCTCCGAGCACGGAGCGCAGACCCGCAGGACGATGGGCCACAGACAGCTCCTGCATACAGAGATTTGGGTCAAGTCAGGAGCTGGGCGCCCTGCGGCTCCTCATCTCACACGGTTCACAGCGCGTTCGAGCTGCGCAGCCGGGCCTCACGTGAAAAGCCGCCTCCCCCCCATTAGTGGAGGTGTGACATGAGCCGGAGACTAAGGAGCCCAGGGCCTCAGTTTACCCCCAATATAGCAAAGGACGAGGTCGCAGGAACGAACAAAATCACACACACACACACACACACACACACACAGACACAGACCATGTCACGTGGCCTGGCATCCACTCAATAGCAAACAAGTATTAGGACAAAGGCAGAGGTGGTTAGGGGCGATCAGGCCGGCAGGGGGGAGCAGTTAGGGGCGATCAGGCCGGCAGGGGGGAGCAGTTAGGGGCAATCAGGCCGGCAGGGGGGAGCAGTTAGGGGCGATCAGGCCGGCAGGGGGGAGCAGTTAGGGGCAATCAGGCCGGCAGGGGAGGGCAGTTAGGGGCGATCAGGCCGGCAGGGGAGAGCAGTTAGGGGCGATCAGGCAGGCAGGGGAGCGCAGTTAGGGGCGATCAGGCAGGCAGGCAGGTGAGTGGTTAGGAGCCAATGATCCCAGATTTCGAGAGGGATGTCCGACTACCGGTTTAGTGTGGGATCGGGCCTAAACCGGCAGTCAGACATCCCCCGAGGGGTCCCGAATTGGAGAGGGTGCAGACCAGGCTGTGGCCCTCCCCCATGCATGAATTTCGTGCACCAAGCCTCTGGTCATAACACAAAAAGCTCTGTCGTTAGAACGAGCCATCTGGGGCACCAGCGAGCAAGCCCAGAAGAGGATTTGATTGGAAATGGCTTTTATTTATGACTGAAGAGGACATGTCCCAGGAGGCTGGGAGATTAAAAGATAATCCATGCAAGGTATTTAGCAAAATACAGAGGCGGATGTGGGGGGGGGGGGGCATGGTTAGGTTATCGATGTTCCTTTGTTGGTCTGCATGGTTACTGTTTGTCGTCGTTGTTTTCTCAATATATTTTTACTGATTTCAGAGAGGAAGGGAGAGGGAGAGAGAGAGAAACATCCACGATGAGACAGACTCATCCATCGGCCGCCTCCCGCACGCCCCCCACTGGGGATCGAGCCTGCGACCCGGGCACGTGCCCCGGCCGGGAATCAAACGTAACTTCTTGGTTCGTAGGTCGACGCTCAACCACTGAGCCACGCCGGCCGGGCTCAGCTGTCTTGTGACCTCATTCAAGGAGCTTTTCCATGTAGAAATGATCTACACACACACACACACACACACACCACACGCACCCCCAAAATCTGTCTGCTTCCTCTGTGCTGGGAGTCTCCTGTTTTCTCAAATCAGCCCCTCCCTCTTCGAGCTCCTGCACCCGCCAGGCCTGTTCCTCCATCACTCAGGGGCCTCCACAGAGGACTTCTAAGGAGCCTCCTGCCACCCTCAGGGGGTGGGTAAAGCCCCGATGAGCTCCCCGTGTGGAGCCCAGGTGTGCGCACCGGCCCCTCACCTGTGCCGCTCACCTGGCCTGCTCCTGGGGCAGGTGGGCCCTGCAGAAACACCAGCAGCCATCGCATTGCAACCTCCCGCCCCCGGGGGGTAGGGTGGGGGGCGGAGGGTGGGTTCAGGCACAGCACAATCCCTTCACCAGCTAAGCCGCCCGACCACAGGGTTTGCGGTGAAGTCTTGCTCTGGTCTAAAGCCAGACACACAAAAGGACGAAGCGCATTAGGCGGGAGAGACGCTGGCTTTGGAGGATCATCCCTGGCCGCCCCAACCCCGTCCCGGGGGGTGGCGATCAGACAGCAGGGATCGCCCGCTGTAACGAGCACACGCCGTCTCTCATCGGTGTTGCCAGATCAAACGGGCGAGGCCTTCAAAGGCCTGACAGAGCGCCGTCGCCGGCCCCCTACGCCCTTTGCACAGCACCCGCCGAGTTTCCCCGTCCGCGGCCTTCTGATATTTTCCCCCTTGAAGCAAACATAATCCTTCAAAAAGCTCAAGTGAAGGAAACCGGTCAGCCCTGGCCGGTGCGGCTCAGTGGGTAGAGCGCCGGCCGGCGGACTGAAGGGGCCCGGGTTCGATTCCCGGTCAAGGGCACGGGCCCAGGTTGTGGGCTCGGTCCCCAGTAGGGGGCGTGCAGGAGGCGGCCGGTCCATGATTCTCTCTCATCGTGGATGTTTGTTTCTGTCTCTCTCTCCCTCTCCCTTCCTCTCTGAGATCAATAAACATATAGTTTATTTTATTTTTAAAAATATATTTTATTGATTTTTTTTACAGAGAGGAAGGGAGAGGGATAGAGAGTTAGAAACATCGACGAGAGAGAAGCATCGATCAGCTGCCTCCTGCACACGCCCTACTGGGGATGTGCCCGCAACCAAGGTACGTGCCCTTGACCAGGAATCGAACCCAGGATCCTTCAGTCCGCAGGCCGGCGCCCTATCCACTGAGCAACACCGGCCAGGGCAATAAAAACGTATTTTACAAAATGTGCGTCACCAGGAGAAGATGCCAGTGGGTCACGCCCGCTCCACAAAATGCCATGAACGCCCGGAAGCCTTCGAGACAGGAGAAATGGGTTTTGCCGAGAGACGTCCCACCCTGAGCAGGTGGACGCTCTACCCACTGAGCCACACCGGCCAGGGCTGACCGGTTTTCCTGAAACGTAATGGCTAACCTTTCCCACGGGACTCAGGTTACACAGGGCGGACGTGTGAGCCACAGGCGGGCGGCTATGAACGGAACAGCTGAGGCCTTGTTCCCGGGACCTGATCCATGAAGACAGGTCCCCGGAGAAGGGCAGCCGCACGCTCAGGGACACAGCAACGGGTTCGGCCGGCGGGGCTCAGGGGTTGAGCGTCCACCTAGGAACCAGGAGGTCAGGGTTCCACTCCAGGTCAGGGCACGCGCCCGGGTTGCAAGCTCGGTGCCCGGTGTGGGGCGTGCAGGAGGCAGCGGATGCATGATTCTCTCTCGTCATGGGTGTTTCTTTTCTCTCTTTTTTTAATATTTAAATTCTTTATTGTTTAAACTGTTACATGTCTCCTATTTCCCCCACTGACCTCTCCCTGGCCACTCCTGCCCCCCAGCACATGCCCCCACCCCCCTGCTGTCTGTGTCCATGGGTTATGCTCATATGCATGCACACAAGTCCTTTGGTTGATCCCTTTACCCCTCCCCCGCCTTCCCTCTGAGGTTGGACGGTCTGTTCGATGCTTCTCTGTCTCTATTTTTGTTCATCAATTTATGTTGTTCATTATAATCCACAAATGGTCATGTGATATTTATCTTTCTCCAACTGGCTTATCTCACTCAGCATCATGCTCTCCAGGTCCCTCCGTGCTGTTGCCAATGGTAAGAGTTCTTCCTTCTTCAGGGCTGCGTAGTATTCCCTTGTGTAGATGCACCACAGTTTTCTAATCCACTCGTCTGCTGATGGGCCCTTAGGCTGTTTCCAGATCTTAGCGATTGTCAATGGTGCTGCTATGAACATAGGGGTGTTTCTAGGTTCTTGGGATATGTTCCTAGAAGTGGGATCACTGGGTCCAATGCGAGTTCCATTTTTAGTTTTTTGAGGAAACGCCACAGTGGCTGCACCCGTCTGCATTCACACCAGCAGTGCGCGAGGGTTCCTTTTTCTCCGCATCCTCGCCAGCACTTGTCATTCCTTGATGTGTTGATCTTTTTTTCTCTTTTTTAATATGTTTTTATTGATTTCGGAGAGGAAGAAAGAGGGAGAGAGAGAAACATCCATGATGAAAGAGAATCCTGGATTGGCTGCCTCCTGCACGCCCCCTACTGGGGATCGAGCCCACAACCCGGGCATGTGCCCCTGACCGGGAATCGAACCGTGACCTCCTGGTTCCTAGGTCGATGCTCAACCACGGAGCCACGCCGGCCGGGCCCAGCAAGCCCTTCCCCAGGGGCCAAGGTCCTTTGGGATGCGTTGCCACCTCCCTTCAGGTTGATTCATTTTTTTCCTGAAAATAAGAACTGTTTCTCCCCGAGATATCCACCAAAGAACGCATCATCTCAGTATGTTTTCACTTGGCACCTGGGCCATGTTCTCATCCGGGCTTTTAAAAGCAGCGTTAGCCCTGGCCGGTGTGGCTCAGCGGATAGAGCGTCGGCCTGCGGACTGAAGGGTCCCGGGTTCGATTCCCGGTCAAGGGCACATGCCCGGGTTGCGGGCTCCATCCCCAGTGGGGGGCGTGCAGGAGGCGGCCGATCCACGATTCTTTCTCCTCACGGATGTTTCTCTCTCTCCCTCTCCTTTTCTCTCTGAAATCAATACAAATAGAATTTTAAAAAAACAAAATAGATAAATAAAAGCAGCCCTAGCAGGAAGCCGTGCGCCCCCACCAGTGACGCGTTTTGCAAAAAAACAGGTCAGCACCGTTGCAGGGTTTCCACGAGGAACCGAAACCGTGAGGGAAGCAGAGAAAAATGCACGAGGGACGCGGAAAACCACCTAGGGACGTAACCGGGGCTGGTCTGGGCGGCCCCCCCGGACTGTCGCTGTCTGGAAAGATATACGTGCTGTTTACTGTAAGTGACACTGAGTGAGGAGGGGGGTTTAGGAGTCGCCGCAGAGGAGGAATTTTAGCAGAAACGAAAGGTGGACGTTGTCTCCATGGGAGGGTGTGTTATGCGTGAACAAAATGGAAGAGTAACAGGGAGAAATGTTAGCAAAAACGAAAGGCGGACCGGCAGCCGGAGGAGCAGGGTTCAGGAGGTCGCCAAGTTCGCTGGACGTTCAACCTTGTCCGGCCGGGGAAGGGTGGCGTGCAGGAGGTGTTCTTATGCGTGAGCCGTTAGCCTGAGCAATTAGAAGCTGTTTTGATTTGTTGGTTTTTAACATATATATATATATTATTGACTTTTTACAGAGAGGAAGGGAGAGGGATAGAGTTAGAAACATCGATGAGAAACATCGATCAGCTGCCTCCTGCACGCCTCCCACTGGGGATCGAGCCCGCAACCAAGGTACATGCCCTTGACCGGAATCGAACCCGGGACCCCTCAGTCCGCAGGCCGACGCTCTATCCGCTGAGCCACACCAGTCAGGGCAAAAGCTGTTTTTTTATTCCTCACTTGAGGATCTTTTTCCATTGACCTTTTGTCAAAAATATGTTTTGATTGATTTCAGAGAGAAAAGGAGAGAGAGAGGGAAACATCAATGATGAGAGAGAATGATGGATCGGCTGCCTCCTGCACGCCCCCTACTAGGGATGGAGCCCGCAACCCGGGCATGTGCCCTTGACAGGGAATCCAACCCTGACCTCCAGTTCCTAGGTGGACGCTCAACCACTGAGCCACACCAGCGGCGGCCTGAGCTCCTGGAATTCTGACTTCCTCGCCGTGACTCACAGGACCTCCCGGGACCCAGACCCCTGCGGCCCTCCTGCAAGTGGCCAACAGCCGCCGCTACGCCAACTGCCTGTGTGGCCGGGCACCCCTGTCACCCCGTCTGTGACAGCGTGAGGTTAATTCCCACAAGGCCAGGCCCGTCCGCCCCGACCAGAATGCGATCCCAGATCCCCCTGGAAATGTTTGTAAACGGTGGCATTCTGCGTCGATGACACCGTGTAATTACTCGTCGGAGAAGAGCGCTGAGGGCCATGGAATCCGTCTCCCGGACGAAAACAAGACACGCAGAATGCGCTAATGACATGTCATTGTCATCCAACACCAGGGGCTTCCCAAGGAGGGGGGTACAGTGTCCCCGGGGCCTGGTATCCATCGTACTGGCTTTTCCGCCCCTGAGTTCCTAGCAAACCTCTCAGATCCAGTGCAGAACAAAGGGGCCCGGCCGGCGTGGCTCAGGGGTGGAGCGTCAACCTAGGAACCAGGAGGTCACGGTTCGATTCCTGGTCGGGGCACATGCCTGCGTTATGGGCTTGATCCCCCATAGGGGGCGTGCAGGAGGCAGCCGATCCATGATTCTCTGTCCTCATGGATATTTCTCTCTCTCTCTCCCTCTCTGATCAATAAAAGTAAATAAACCTATATATATAAAAGCCTAATATGCAAATTGTCCCCTTGAGTGGGAATTTGACCCACTGGGAGCTCGACCGCTCGCTATGACGTGCGCTGACCACCAGGGGGCGGTGTGGAACGAAGGAAGGCCCTGGCCAGCAGCCCGGCATCCGGCAGCCGCTAGGGACCCTACCTGTGCACAAATTTCGTGCACCGGGCCTCTAGTGACTAGATACATAGCAAAGGGGACCTTCTACCTGCCGGCATTTGATGCTCATTCCCTAATTCCTCTAATAACTCTCCCCAAAATGACGGCAAGGCCCAAGACAAAGGCCGACACCACATGAGAATCACGGGAGCACCTGGGAGCCAGACCGAACGAGACAGCAAACGAGAAACACGCACGGTCCGCCTGTTGGGAGCGTCAGAGGGAAGGTCATATATGACTTGATTTCATAATGTGCAACAGCGGGACACTGAGCCCCCGGGAGTCCTCTGTGACATTCCTGCCCCAACCGGGACTCGAACCCTGACCTCCTGGTTCACAGGTCGATGCTCCACCCCTGAGCCACACCGGCCGGGCTCAGAGTAATTTTTTAAGATGTTTGCATTGATTTCATAGAGGAAGGGAGAGGGAGAGAGAGAGGAAGAGAGAGAGAAACGTCAATAAGGAGAGAGAATCATGCGTGGGCTGCCTCCTGCACGCCCCCTACTGGGGATCGAGCCTGCAACCCGGGCAGGTGCCCTTGACCGGGAATCGAACCGTGACCTGCTGGTTCACAGGTCAGGCTCTACAGAAAGTTTTAGGAACACATCCTGGAATACACACCATAAATGCTAGGCTAATGTCAGAGCGAAATCTACCACCTTGTTCAACCCCTAGAGGCCGGAGAGTCAATATTTAGACGCGTTGCGTTTTATTTGCATGGGTGGGGGGGAGATCTAAGCAGGTGAAAGAATGACTAGAAATCCCCGTTTTTCCCTTTTTTGTGTGAAAAACGGGATTTCTGTCTCGCTGTTTGCTGGTGACGCGTGCTTTCTCCCGGCGCTGATGTATGCGACGTCCGTTGGAGAGTGGGGAACGATTAATCACACCCACAGGCCTAGCGGGGTCGGGCCCATTCATCACGGTCTGCGTGACCTTCACAGGGACTTCCAGAGGGAGGGTGCTATAATGAGGGGTCGCCGGAGAAGACATGATGAATGGAGGGTGGTGGCGGAGACAGAGCGGTCACCGCGGCCGGGGACAGACGGCGCCCGCAAAGACATCAGCTCCAAGGACAACGTGTTCCCTGCAGGACCGTGAGCACCAGGTGGGTGTCACAGCCAAAGGGACAAGTCAGGGTCTGGCGGCCTGGCCGCCTTACACAGAAGCGATCCATCCAGGACTTCAAGCTTCAGCGGAGAAGTTCTGAGGGGCCAGGATGTCAGGACTGTCCCCCGAATGAGTAAAAACAAAGAAGTAACCAAGCCCTGGCCGACGTCTGGAGGGAAAGAGGCTGCAGACAGGGAGGTGGGCCCGGCCGGCGTGGCTCCGTGGTTGAGCGTCGACCTAGGAACCAGGAGGTCAGGGTTCGATTCCCGGGTTGCGGGCTCGATCCCCAGGAGGGGGCGTGCAGGAGGCAGCCGATGCGTGGTTCTCTCTCCTCATGGATGTTTCTCTCTCTCTCTCTCCTCTCCCTTCTTCTCTGAAATCAATAAAAATATATGTAGTTTAAAAACAACAAAACAAAAACCAAACGAAGGGCCAGCAACGATGGAAGCGGAGTTTTTCCTCGTTGCATTTTACGGACGCAAGTGCCTCAGCCTTTCCTGCATCCTCAGGGGGAGGCATGAGGGAGCAGCTTCCCAAACGCCCATGTTGTACGCGAAAGAGGATTTTGTGGGTGCAATCCGTTGATGGGTGGGTATATTGGAGTTTATTCTTTCAAAGAAGAAATCTGAATATGTAATAAGAGTCATAGATAGATGGATAGATAAATCAGGGGACAGATAGATCAGTAGATAGATAGATAGATAGATAGATAGATAGATAGATAGATAGATGATTGATAGATAGATAGATAGAGAGAGAGAGATAGACATGTAGATAGGTAGGTAGATACATATGTAGATAGATAGATAGATAGATAGATAGATGATAGATAGATAGATAGATAGATAGATAGACAGATAGATGATTGATAGATAGATAGAGAGAGAGAGAGATAGACATGTAGATAGGTAGGTAGATACATATGTAGATATAGATAGACAGATGATAGATAGATAGATAGATAGATAGATAGATAGATAGATAGATATGTGGAGAGATAGATGTGTAGATAGATACATAGATATGTAGATAGATACATAGATATGTAGATATGTAGATAGATAGATGATAGATAGATAGATAATAGATGATAGATACATAGATATGTGGAGAGATAGATGTGTAGATAGATACATAGATATGTAAATAGATAGATAGATAGATAGATAGACATGTAGATAGGTAGGTAGATACATATGTAGGTAGAGAGATAGATGTGTAGATAGATACTTAGATATGTAGATAGATAGATAGATAGATAGATAGATAGATAGACAGATAGACAGATAGATAGATATGGTATTCAGATGGATGTATACATATCTAAATACTAGAGGCCCAGTGCACAAATTCGTGCATGGGTGGGGTCCCTCGGCCTGGCCAGCGATCGGGGCGGATCGGGGCCACGGGAGGTTGGCTGGGGAGAGGGCCCGAGGGAGGTTGGCTGTGGGAGTGCACTGACCACCAGGGGGGCAGCTCCTGCATTGAGCGTCTGCCCCCCGGTGGCCAGTGCACGTCATAGCGACTGGTCATTCCGCCATTCGGTCGATTTGCATATTAGCCTTTTATTATATAGGACTATATATTATCCAAGCTCATGCCTCGTGAATAACAGGAATATGAGTTTGCGGACAGATGTCTGTTCCCGGGCAGTCAGTCCCCCCTCTGATCACGCTTGCCTGTGGTCCAGGTGACGGCTGTGAATACACTCTGTCCGGCGTTCTCTCTCCTTCCCTGATTCCGGATACAGAAATGCAGAAACCACAGGGGAGGCGATGTCCCCACTTCCTCACAGATTCCGGCCCCGTGGGAAAAGGACGTTCCAGGTGTGTGGGTCCTTTCCTGGAGTCATCAGCCTTCGAAACGGCACAGCCGAGTGTCCCAGTGAAGGGAGAAGGGAGGGGGGAGGGGGGAGAGGGGAGAGGGAGGGAGGGCACGGCAGGGGGAGGGGGAGAGGGAGGGAGGGGAGACAGGGGTGAGAGGCAGGGACAGAGGAGGCATTTGTATGGGGTCGGGAACTTAGATCTGAGAGGCCGAGTCCTCACTCTAAAGGGCGCAACCAGCCCAACACGGGGGGGAGGACATGGGAACCAGACAAGGACGGTTTTCACGGGGGCGACGCGGCCCTTCCCGGCCACTGGAGAAACTGAAAAGCATCCTGGCTCCCACCACGTTGTCGTGGCAACCGCCTCCGACTTCCTGCTCCCCTTTCTGACGGTAACCGCCCAACCCCGGCCCGGGCATAAACTTGGCCTTGTCCTCCTCCCCGTTCAGCTCCGGAAGGCAAGCCCCTCGTGGCCGGAGGGCCGGGCGCAGTCTGTGACTCCGTCTCTGTGTGAGCCGTCCATCCGTCCGTAGGGCAGGATGCCGGAGCAGGAGTGGGTCGACCAGATGTCCGTCCGGCTGGTGGTCGTCTGCCCCTTGCTGCACAGTAGGTCTTTCATGCACGGTGCACAGAGCTCTGGCCCCCGGGGGACACGGCCGTCCAGGGGCAGGCGAGACAGGAGGAAGCTGGACAGAGATGGGCAGCTGCCAGGAAAGCAGGCGTGGGCATCCTGGGAGCTGGGCCGGTGCTGTGGGCCGGGTCCCTCAGGAGACTGGCCACACGTCCAGGTGTGGAGATGAGGCAGGTGATGACGACGATGGTGACGGTCGTTTTATCATCATCCCCGCCCCCTGCATGAGGGGGTGCTGCAGGGAGAGGGCCAGGTGTCCCACAGACCCCAACGGGGCAGGGCTCCCCCCGCCCACAGTCTGTGGGTGAGGAAACGGAGACGAGGAGAACCTGGCCCGTCTGGGAAGCGAGCTCCCGGCCCCGAGACGCAGGCCTCCTGCGTCCAGGGAACCCGTCCAGGGCACAGGGGCGCGTGTCCGTGTGAGGTGCATGTTCTCTCGCAAATCTCTACCCATGTTTCAGGTTTGCACGTCCGGCTCCACTTTCTCTCGGGGCCCGAGTACGAGCAGCGTGGCTCAGGGGTTGAGCGTCCGCTTATGCACCAGGGGGGTCACGGCTGGATTCCCAGTCCGGGGGACATGCCCCGGTGGCGGGGGCTCAAACCCCAAGGGTCACGGGTTCGATTCCTCGTCACGGGTTCGATTCCATGTGCCTGGGTTGCAGGCCCGATCCTAAGCCCTGGTTGCGGGGAGGGGGTGTGTGGGAGGAGAACAAGAAGGACAGGGAGGCCCTGACTGGTTTGGCTCAGTGGATAGAGCGTCGGCCTGCGGACTGAAGGGTCCCGGGTTCGATTCCGGTCGAGGGCATGTACCTGGGTTGCGGGCACATCCCCAGTGGGGGGTGTGCAGGAGGCAGCTGGTCGATGTTTCTAACTATCTATCCTTCTCCCTTCTTCTCTGTAAAAAATCAATAAAATATTTTTTTTTTTAAAAAGAAAGAGAGGGAAAAGAAGGAGCAGGAAGAGCAGGTGGAAGAAGAGGAGGAGGAGGAGAACAAGGAGAAGGAAGCGGAGATGAAGGGAGAGGAGCAGAGGGCGTGCAGGCGGCCAGTGGATGTGTCTCCAACATCAGTGACCGACGTGTAGACTATGACAGCGGAGCAGGAAGGAAGGTGCAAACCGGAAACAGAGGTAACATCCCTGAACCGCACATGGCAACAAACTCCCGCCCCTGCTCTTGTCCCGGACGGACGGACGGACGGACGGACGAACGCCGGGATGACGGATGGGAGCCTGGAAAGTGATGAATCGTTGCCGTCTCAACAGATGCCCTCCCCGTTCTGCGTTTCCGTTTCTGGACCCCGGGGGTTGTCACTTGTTTGGGAATTAGCCGCGGGATTTCAAAGGGCAGCAGCGGTCGCCGGGCGCGACAGTGAGGAGGAACTTGCTTTTTTTTTTTAACTTTTCCATGGCCGTTTGCCTAAAGTAAAGGCTGCAATCCCCGGATGTTGTGTGACGTTTTTATTTTATTTTTTAATATGTTTTTGTTGATTTCAGAGAGAGGGAGGGGAGGGAGAGGGAGAGGGAGATAGAAACATGGATGATGTGAGAGAATCATGCATCGGCTGCCTCCTGCACGCCCCCTGCTGGGGATGGAGCCCGCGACCCGGGCGTGTGCCCTGTGCATGTGCTGGAGTGAGCCAGCGAGCCGCCTCCGCAGCAGCAGCTGTCTGACCGCAAGCACACACGTGTGACCCTGTCAGGTGCCCCTGAAGGCAGGCGGCTGGGTGTGTGCGTGTGATGTAGGGGGTGCAGCTCCGGGAGGGAGGGGAAGGCAGGAGAGGAGGCGGGGGAGCTGGTAGGGGTGTGTCTCAGCCACAGCCCTGCCTGAGCCGGTCCCAGGCAATGGTCAGGGGCGTGACGGGGCCCCCCCAGCTGACCAGCCAGTGGGCCTCCCTCTGCCCTCAGTGGCGAGCCCTGCCCGTGACCAGCCCTCATCCAGGGGGCGACGCCTCAGTTCCTGCAAGATGCACCCGGGCCAAGCTTCGTCCTGAGGCAGCATCTGCAAGCCATTAGCAGCCGGATTGGGAGCCCGGCCGCCGGCCAGGGCCAGGGGTCACCATGCCCAGCTGCCGAGGGCCCTGCCCTGGACCTGTTCTCACTGTCTCAGCGAATCCAAAGGAAACCCCACTTTTTCCGAAGATGCCGGTGCAGAGAACAGAAATGTCAGGAACGTGCGTTGGACCCGTTCGCTCCGACGGCGCGGCGGCCGCAGGCTGGGCTGGGCCGGGGAGACCCACGGATGTATCTGATGGGCGCAAAGAGGAAGCGACTCACCGGAGGATGTTTTTTCCATGGATTTTTAAAAATATATATTTTATTGATTTTTTACAGGGAGGAAGGGAGAGGGAGAGAGAGTTAGAAACATCGATGAGAGAGAAACATCGATCAGCTGCCTCCTGCACACCCCCCACTGGGGATGTGCCTGCAACCAAGGTACATGCCCTTGAGCAGAATCGAACCCGGGACCCTTTGGTCTGCAGGCTGACGCTCTACCCACTGAGCCACACCGGCCAGGGCTAATGGTATATATATATTTTTAAAGACTTGAATAATAGGGACATGTTTCACATATTGTCATTTCAAGCCCCCGCCCGCAAAACCGTGTAAGAGTCAGATTTCGGGAAAGTAACGCCAATTGCAACAGGAAACACCCCCATTTCTAGGTCAATACTCGCCGTGCCCATTAACGCTCCTAAGTCTCTCTCCCCAGCCCTCACATCGGCGCCCACGCACAGGGACACGCACACGGGGAGCTTACGCAATGAACCCGCGTGAGTCCACTCCAGAGAAATATCACCACCGACGCGTTCATGATGAAGATTTTAAGGTGTGAGCATCTGCACCAATAGCGTTAACTTTTTAATTCAGGCCTCCACACACGCACACACGTTTTAAAATATATAAACTATATAAATATACACACAGTATTAGTCCTCTAATGGACAGTGTAAAATGGACACGCACAAGGCTGCGAGCGTTTTCCAATGTGTTTCTGAAATGTTCTAATAAGACTGACTTTTTAAATGTATATACACTAGAGGCCTGGTGCACAAAATTGGTGCATGGGGGCAGGGCGGTCCCTCAGCCCAGCCTGCACCCTCTCACAATCCGGGACCCCTCAGGGGATGTCCGACTGCCGGTTTAGGCCCGATCCCACACATCCCTCTCACAATCTGGGACCACTGGCTCCTAACCACTCACCTGCCTGCCTGCCTGATCTCCCCTAACCACTCGCCTGCCTGCCTGATCGCCCCTAACCACTCGCCTGCCTGCCTGATCATCCCTAACCACTCGCCTGCCTGATCATCCCTAACCGCTCTCCTGCCTGCCTACCTGATCGCCCCTAACCGCTCGCCTGCCTGCCTGATCGCCCCTAACCACTCGCCTGCCTGCCTGATCATCCCTAACCACTCGCCTGCCTGATCATCCCTAACCGCTCTCCTGCCTGCCTACCTGATCGCCCCTAACCGCTCGCCTGCCTAATCATCCCTAACCGCTCTCCTGCCTGCCTACCTGATCGCCCCTAACCGCTCGCCTGCCTAATCATCCCTAACCGCTCTCCTGCCTGCCTACCTGATCGCCCCTAACCACTCGCCTGCCTGCCTGATCACCCCTAACCGCCTCTGCCTCAACCCCCACTGCCTCAGCTTCATCTGGAAGGTCATCTGGAAGGACGTCCAGAATGATGTCTGAAAGGACATTCAACTGTCTGGTCTAATGAGCATATCACGCTTTATTATTATAGATATAGATATAGATAGATTTTTTTTTATTGATTTCTGAGAGGAAGAAAGAGGGAGAGAGAGAGAAACACCAATGATGAGAATCATGGATCAGCTGCCTCCTGCACGCCTCCTATTGGGGTTCGAGCTCGAGATCCAGGCACGTGCCCTTGACCAGGAATCGAACCCTGACCTCCTGGTTCATAGGTCGACGCTCAAGCACTGAGCCACGCTGGCCGGGCACAGTAAGACTGACTTTTAAATCATGTTCCAGGAGAAGCACTGCGTTAGAAACACAGAAACTGTGTACAGCATGAGCTTGAGGGTGGCCTTTCTCCCTTCCCCCCCCCCCCGCCCCCACCCGACCACACCCTTCCCCCGGGGCTCCCCAAACACCTGGCCGCCCGCAGACACCTCTTCACAGGCCACGCCCTGGCTGAGTGCACTCCCCACAAACCACTGAGCCGGCTGACCTGGGGCCTCGCACATCTTAATTGTTTGTTTGCTTTTCCTTGGAGGCCCGGCTGCTCCTCTGAGTGGAAGGAGCTAATCAGCAGCTTAGCTCCCTTTTGCCAAAACAAACAGCTCCCAATTACCGCTGGGAGCAGCCTCCCTGTGTCTAGCGGCAGCCTAGCCACCCCAGGGACACCACCAATACCTCTCTGGGGCCCTGGGGCACCCGAGGCTGCCAGCACCTGCAGGTAGCTTCCCGCCAGGCCCCACCCGCTTCTCCCGCTGCCCTCTCTCCAGGCAGAGAAGCTGCACCGTCTCCCTTCCGTGCAGGCCGAGCGGTTTTATTTTTCAGTCTTTATCGTTGAAAGTATGACATATGTCCCCTTTCCCCCATGAACCCCTGGCAGCCCGCCCCTGCCCCACACCCCAGGCCTCCCCACCCACCCCCCATTGTCTGTGTGCATGGGTCATGCATCTATGCACACAAGGTCTTTGGTTGATCCCTTCCCACCCACCCATCCTCCCCGCCTTCCCGGTGCTTCGATGTCTCTGGGTCTGTTTTTGTTCATCAGTTTATGTTGTTAATTGGATTCCACGTAGGAGTGAGGTCGTGGGGTACGTGTCTTTCTCCGACCGGCTCAGTTCGCTCAGCATGATACCCTCCAGGTCCCGCCGTGCTGTGGCGAATGGTAAGAGTTCTTTCTTTTTCAGGGCTGCATAGTATTCCATGGTGCCAATGGACCACAGCGTTTTAGCCACTGGAGGCAGGGAAAGCTCTGGAGCCGCCTTTGAGGAAGCAGAGGCCGGGAAGGAGCGAGTGGCAGGCGTGGCAGGCGTGCCAGTCCGCAGTGAGGTGGTCCCCCCACAGGTTCGAGGCTCAGCTGACTGCTGCCACCACCCGTGGTCTCCACGGCGACCCCCCAGCCTGCACAGGGCAGGGAGTCTCTCTCCAGGGAAGGGAGAGTCGCCTAAACAAGATCTCACCCTTTTCTCTCTCCTTCCACTTTCTAGTGCTGTGGTCGGCAAACTGCGGCTCGAGAGCCACATGCGGCTCTTTGGCCCCTTGAGTGTGGCTCTTCCTAAGCCTTAGGAGCACCCTCATTAAGTGAATAGCAATGTACCTACCTACATAGTTTAAGTTTAAAAAATGTGGCTCTCCAAAGAAATGTCAATCGTTGTGCTGTTGATATTTGGCTCTGTTGGCTAATGAGTTTGCCAGCTCCGTGGGCATGAACCAGTGCCGTGGCCCGTGCTCAGCAGGGCACCTGTGCCTGGGGCTCAGGCTCCATCGCCCCCAGATTGAGGCTCTCAGTGGCTTCCCCTCTGCGTCTGGTATGTGAAGTCCGGTGGGTGTTGGAGCCTCGGGTCACATGGCGCCCACTGGCCTTCCCAGGCACGGTTCCCGGCTCCCGGCTCCCTGGCACCCCGGCACCCCAGGCCTCACCCAACCTCTCTCTGCTCACGCCTCGCCTCACGTCTCTGTCACCTTCTGCTGCCTGCAGGGACCTGGGCGCGGTGCCTGGAGGGCCTGGGCGGGCAATGCCCACGCTGATGGCTCCCAGAATATAGCGGTGGCTGTCCTCCCCCCGCCCCCCCCCCCGCCCCCGGCTGCCAGCACCTGCTGTGTTTGGTGGGTGGCCAGTCATTGGCGTCCGAGTGTCCCCGGGAACTGGCCGATTGCCCATCCTCATGCCCGCAGGCAGCTGCACCAGGGAGGGGTTGGGGGCTCGATCCCCAGTGGGGGGCGTGCAGGAGGCAGCCGGTCCATGATTCTCTCTCATCATGGATGTTTCTCTCTCTCTCTCTCCCTCTCCCTTCCTCTCTGAAATCTATAAAACTGTGTGTTTTTTTTAAAGGGGAGCAGGAAAGTGAGTCGATGTGCAATCAGCGTGTGCTGGTGCCATGCGGGAAGGGGGCCTGGATACAGGTGCGGGCAGCCTCCCAGCGCCTGCCTGTGCGGGCACCGAGCCCTGCCTGCCCGGCGGGCGCAGCTCATTAAAATGTGATCAGGATTCCCCGGCGCTGTGCGCGCTGTCAGCAGTTTCTCTTCCGAGGGAAACCCCGCCAACAGCCCACAAGGGGAGCCTTTCAGGGCGCTGCCCTGGTTTCACCGGCTGCTCCGAGCGCTGAAACCAGAGAACAAACGCGCTGCGGCCGCTGGCGGCTCCGCACAAAGAAGCAGCAAGAAAGAAAAGGAGACTGTTTCTTCCCCAGGAGGGAGCGCGCGGCCCTGTTTTGTGGCGTTTTTTTTTTTTTCTGTAGTTGAAACAGCAGCGTGGGTGACCCTCCGGGCGGGGCGGGGTCGGAGCCAGGTTGGCGGCGGGGGAGGCGCCTCCTCCAGGAAGCCCTCCAGGAATGCCACCGCCGCGGAAGACGGGCCCTCGGTCCTCCCTCCCCCACATCCAGGGGGACCGCGGAGCTGCCCCGGTCTCGGAAACCGCTACGTGTTGCTTCTTGGAGAAGAAACAGAACCGCACACTCAGGCAAATTCCTCAAATCCTACAGGGAATCTCCACCCGGAGCGGACTTTTTCCTCCTTTTTTTAAAAAATGTTATTGTTGATTTTTAGAGAGAGTGGGAGGGAGGAGGGGGAAAGACAGAGAGAGAAACGCCGATGTGAGAGAGAGACACATTGATTGACTGCCTCCCGCAGGCGCCCCGACCAGGGCTGGGCTTGGAGCCGCAAACCGGGGCAAGTGCCCTTGACGGGATTCGAACCCGGGACCCTTACGTCCGCAGGCGCGCGCTGAGCCACCCTCGCTGGGGCCAGCCTGTTTCTTCAGGGCAGAGGCCTCCCACCCCCACCCCCACCCCCGCCTCTGCCCGTCTCCTCCCGACCTCCCCAGGGTTCCCTGGGGCGAGAAGCCGGACCGACAACAGGTGGGAAGGTGAGGGCGGGGGCGAGGGCAGATGGAGGCCAAGGGCGCAGGAGAGGACGGGTTCAGAGAGCGCACGCTTGGGGCCCTGGGGCGGGCAGCTGCGCGGTGCGCCTCCGCCCAGCCCCTCCCGGCGGCCGTGCGCCCCCGCACCCGGCCCCGGGTCCCCACTGGGGTCCCGCCACTGTGCCAAGCGCACCTGCCCCCCAACACACACACACTCACACACGCTCCCCACCCTCGGGGGTGGGCGGATAATGACGGACCCCCGGATCTGCTGGGAGCATCCGCACGCCGCCCCTCTGGCCTCGCGTCCCCTCCATCTCTTCCGAATTCACTGACAAGACCCCGAAGCGTTGGGGCTCAGAACGGGGGCGCGCGCACCACCACGCCCGGCCCCACGCTCCTCGGCCGGGGTGCCCTCCCCGAGGCTCGGAGGCTTCAAGCATCGGCCCGCCGGCACCTGCGGGGCCGGGCACGTCGCGCGGGTCCCGGGCGCGCCCCCCGCCTCCCGCCTAGCTCGCTGCGCCCACGGCGCCGAGGCCCCCCCGGAGCACCCGGCCCCGCCTCGCCACCAGCGCCGGGTCCGCGCGCGCCGCAGTCCCGGGGAAACTACCGACCCCACACGCCCACCGTCGGAATCTACCGGGCTGCGCTCGGTCCGCAAAGACAGCGCCCGCGGTGGGCCGCCGGGGGAAGGCAGCTGGGGAGGCGGGCTGCAGCCCTGCTTCTCTTTTCCGCTGCGGGAGGCGGCTGGAAAGAGGGTCCGAGGCCCCGGGCAGCAAGTCCACGCGGAGGGACAGCGGACCTGCCGGCCGCGCTGGCGAGAAGTTGGGCGCCGAGGCCGAGGCGCGCGCCCCCGTGCGTCCCCGTGCGCCCCCCGTGCGCCCCCGCGAGCCCGCAGCGGCCGAGGCCGGGGAGACGCCGTACCTGGAAGAGCTGGAAGAAGGCGGAGAGGCGCGTGAGCTGCAGGCTGAGGCACCGGGAGGCGCAGCGGGCGCGCGGGACGCTCCCGGCCGACCACGACTCGTCCGGCCGCCGCGCCGCCGCCCCCGAGCGGGCCGCCAGGCTGCGCCCGCAGGCCGCCAGCCAGAGGCAGAGGGTCAGCGCCGCGCCGGGCGCCCGGGGCACCATGGCTGCGGTGGGGCGCGGGGCCGAGGCTCCCAGCTCCGCCGGGGACCGCGCGGCGATGCGACTCGGCTGCAAAGTTCAATCATTCAACTCCAGCTCCGGCGCTCCCCGCCCGCCTCCCGCCCGGCTCGGCCTCGGGGGCGGGGAGGTGGTGACAGACGCCGCGCCATTGGCTGGGAGGAGAGTGAGTGACAGGGGGGCCGGGGGGTGGGCGGGTCTAAGGGCTGCCAGCCTGGGCGCGCGCAAAGGGAGGGCGATGGTGACGGGTCCCCAGCGCGCACTCGTCTCGGGGGGCTCGGCCTCCCACGCCGGCTCCTCCACCCGCCGCGCTCGCTCCTTCCTGCCCCGCCATCCAGGTCAGCGTCAGGTGTGGACACGCCCGGGCCTGGGCAGGGAGCTGCGGCCTTGGGAAGGGGGGTTATGGGGCCCCACTGCGTCCGTCCACGCTTTGCGCGTCTGGCTTTCCCTTCCCAGGTGGTGGGCACTGGGCACGGGCTGAGCCAGGCTGGAAAGGGTCCAGGTGCGCACTTGGAGGTTTTCTTCCTTCCTCCCTCCCGCACCCCTTCCCCCCTCCCATCATCCCTCCTTCCTGCTTCCTTCTCTCCCCCTCACCACCCTGCCCTGCTCTCTCCTTGCCCCTTCCTCCCTCCCTCCCTGCCTTCGCCCCCCCTTCTTCCCTTATGATTACTTGGAAAAGGGCCTGAGTACATAGCACCTGGCATGCGCTAAGTGGGCCCACCTGCTTCCCCAGGTGTGGCTTCTAGAAGCGCCGCTCGCCCATGGGAGCGAGTTATTCACACCAGGAATCTATCCGCAACCCCCTCTCCCCCTGGCACCTGCCCCGCGCCCCTCCATTCTGCCTTTCAGCAGTGAAACGGCTGCCTTCGTCTGTTGGGATCTTCCCCGAAGCTTGTTCGCCACGCATGTCCCCCCTGCCAGACGGGGCCGTGCCGGAGACGGGCCAGGGGCATGTGTAACACGCCCCCCGGCGCACCCTCTCCCCTCCACCCAGCTCCGCGGGCAGTGGCACTGCTGAGCCCTGACAAGCCAAGCACAGGCGCAGGCCCAGGGGGAGCAGGAGGGGACCCTGGAGGCCGGACCTGGGCAGGGGGGGGGGGGGGGGGGGGTTATGCAGCACAATCGAGCCAACAAGACAGATGCTCCCCGCCCCACACCCCCATAGTCCATGTGGAACAACTGACCCAAGTCTCCCCATTCCCAACCAGGAGGGCCTCCAGGTTCCAAGCCCAGGGCCTCGGTGAGCACCCAGCAGGCACCCAGCCTCATGGGGGACACAGCTCCCAGGGCCTCTGTGAGCACCCAGCAGGCACCCAGCTCATGGGGGACACACCTCCCAGGGCCTCGGTGAGCACCCAGCAGGCACCCAGCCTCAAGGGGGACACAGCTCCCAGGGCCTCGGTGAGCACCCAGCAGGCACCCAGCCTCATGGGGGACACAGCTCCCAGGGCCTCAGTGAGCACCCAGCAGGCACCCAGCCTCATGGGGGGACACACCTCCCAGGGCCTCGGTGAGCACCAGCAGGCACACAGCCTCAGGGGGGACACAGCTCCCAGGGCCTCCGTGGGCACAGCCAGGGCCCAGGGCACCCAGCCTCATGGGGGACACACCTCCCAGGGCCTCGGTGAGCACCCAGCAGGCACCCAGCCTCATGGGGGGACACACCTCCCAGGGCCTCGGTGAGCACCAGCAGGCACCCAGCCTCAGGGGGGACACAGCTCCCAGGGCCTCCGTGGGCACAGCCAGGGCCCAGGGCACCCAGCCTCATGGGGGACACACCTCCCAGGGCCTCTGTGAGCACCCAGCAGGCACCCAGCCTCATGGGGGACACACCTCCCAGGGCCTCTGTGAGCACCCAGCAGGCACCCAGCCTCATGGGGGACACACCTCCCAGGGCCTCCGTGGGCACCCAGCAGGCACCCAGCCTGCTCATGGACACAGCACTGAGTTTGGCCTCTTTGTTCCATGCGTGGGGTTTGCAAGTTGCAGTGTGCAATCCTTTCCCCGTTCTTCCCGGTCACTGCGGCCTGGAGGCCCTCCCGCTAAATGACATGACGCCGCCTGCAGCTACTACACTACCCTCGAAGGTCTGCCCCCAGCACACCGGCTTACCCGCCCGCCGTCATATGGTCCAGGCAGCGCGGCCAATGGAAGGAACTGCTCCGTCTGCTTCTCCATGACCTTTTGAAACTGGAGCTGTTCTGTCCACCAGGGTCCCCAGGCAGCGAGTGCGTGACCTGCGTGATCACCAGACGGGGCCACATGTAGTTCACGGTTCCTCAGCCACCATCTCGACGTTAATTTCTACGAAGGTCCGAGTATGTGGCGACCCAGCTGTAGGCATTAGCAGGACAAGGTCTCACCCGCTGCAGCCAGAAACATGAGGATGTTGGTGTGAGCTCACCTGAGCTCAAGTGTGTTTAAAAAGGGGCTCAGGCCCGGCCAGCGTGGCTCAGTGGTTGAGCTTCTACCTATGAACCAGGAGGTCACAGTTCGATTCCCATCAGGGCACATGCCCAGGTTGGGGGCTCCATCCCCAGTAGGGGGCGTGCAGGAGGCAGCCGATCAATGATTCTCTCTCTTCACTGATGTTTCTATCTCTCACTCTCCCTCTCCCTTCCTCTCTGAAATCAATAAAAATATAACTTTTAAGGAAAAAAAAAGATGCTCAGAATTGCAAACAGCAATCTTTCAGAAGTACCTTCAGCGTTCTTAATATCCTATATAATAAAAGGCTACTGTGCAAATTGACCGAACGGTGGAACGACCGGTCGCTATGACGCGCACTGACCACCAGGGGGCAGGCGCTCAACGTAGTCCACTCCCACAGGGGGAGCGTCGCTCGGCCAGAAGTTGGGCTCACTGCTGGCGAGCACAGCGGCCACAGCGCTCAGGGCTCCCGGACTGCGAGAGGGCGCAGGCCAGGCTGAGGGACCCCCCCCCACCACCACCACCACCACCACCCGAAGTGCACGAATCTCGTGCACCGGGTCTCTAGTTGACTAAGAGCAGAGAACCCGCCATGGTGACCCCACAGGGAAAAGGGTGCAAAGCCCTAAGTCCATGGAGCCTACGGCCTGAACACGGGGACAGGCTCCTGTTGTCAGGGCCGCGGCGGGTCCTGCCAGGGTGTGTGTTTGAATAGGCAAGGTAAGCAGACGCCCGCCAGTGCCGGGAGGCGAGGGAGGGTGCGTGCCTGCCGCTTGGCTCGGCGCCTTTGATTCACGGCGCTGCCTGTCGCATCATGAAATGCACGTTCTGGAGAGCGAAGTCATAAAGGCTTTTAAAAACAGCCCTTCTGTGTTCAAAGGGATTCCCTGTAGGTTGTTTTTTTTAAAAAAAAAGCAATGTGTGTGCTGCTTACATGGGCCCTGCAGCACGTTCGCTTCCAGGCATAAGCAGGTTTTATAATCGACCACAGACACACACACACACACGCCTCAGTCCGCAGGTGTTCGAGGGATGCCGGCGGTTGTATCGCTCTCTTCCGATAGAACTATCACAGCCATCGCTAGGATGATGCTGGCCCTTTTTAAGGAATTTTTTCCCCCAAAATATATTTTACTGATTTCAAAGAGGAAGGGAGAGGGGGAGAGAGAAACATCTATGAAGAGAGAGAATCATGGATCGGCTGCCTCCTGCACGCCCCCCACTGAGGATCAAACCTGGGCGTGTGCCCTTGACCGGGAATCGAACCCGGGACCCTTCAGTCCGTAGGCCGACACTCTATCCACTGAGCCACACCGGCCAGGGCTCAAGCTATTTCTTTTCAAGGTTGTGTCTCCCTGCCCTTTCCCCTCCCCGCCTCCAAGGTCCCCTTCCATCCGTCCACTGGCGTCCCATGTGTCTGAGAGTCTGTTCTACATTAGCCATCGCCAGGGTTTCACTCCGTCACCGCAGTCGTTACTGGAATCAAAGCGATTGCTTTCCTGCCCAATTTGCCTTGGAGGACAGAGGGTGGGCCTGCAGGCCGAAGGGTCCCGGGTTCAGTTCCAGTCAAGGGCATGTACCTCGGTGGCAGGCTCCTCCCCGGCCTGGGCCCCGGTCGGAGTGCGCACAGGAGGCAGCCCATCGATGTGTTTCTCTCACGTCAATGTTTCTCTGTCTCTCCCTCTCTCTCTCCCACTCTCTCTAAAAACCAATGGGAAAATATCCTCGGGCGAGGATTAAAAATAATCCTATATAATAAAAGCCTAGCCTGACTAGTTTGGCTCGGTGGATAGAGCATCGGCCTGCAGACTGAAGGGTCCCAGGTTCGAATCCAGTCAAAGGCATGTACTTTGGCTGCGGGTTCATCCCCAGTAGGGGGTGTGTAGGAGGCAGCTGATTGATGTTTCTGACTTTCTATCCCTCTCCCTCCATCTCTGCAAAAAAGATAAATAAAATATATATAAAAAAAATAAAAAAAAATAAAAGCCTAGGTGGCGTCTCGCGCTATGTCATCACAAGATGGCCGGCAGGGGAGGGCAGTTGTGGGCAATCAGGGCACCAGGGGAGGGCAGTTGGGGGTGATCAGGCCCTGCAGGGGAGCAGTTAGGGGGTGATCAGGCCCTGCAGGGGAGCAGTTAGGGGGCGATCAGGCTGACGGGCAGAAGCCGTTAGGAGCCAGCAGTCCCCGATTGTGAGAGGGATCGGGCCTAATCCAGCAGTCGGACATCCCCCGAGGGGTCCCAGATGGGAGAGGGTGCAGGCCGGGCTGAGGGACATCCCCACCACCCCATGCACAAATTTCGTGCACCCGACCTCTAGTAAAAGAATAAAGCCCGTTGTTGCAAAGGACGTTCGATGCCAGTAAGAGGGAGCACTTGTCCCAGGGATGAGGCAACCGCTGACTTTGCCTGAATCTCCATGTCGGCCAAACCAGCAGCAGCAGGGGCCAGGGTCCTCAGCTGTCGATTTTGAAAAACATACAAATAACCAGAAAAAACATCCCACTTGATAGCCAAACGGCAAGAGACTATTTTAAAATGTGTTAAACGTCGCTTGTGTGTTTGTGGCTCTTGAACACAGCCCAGATACGACGGGTTGGTCAGCAAACGCATGTTTGGAGAAGCAAAAGCAAATTGGATTGTAATTGTGTCATTTTAACCAAATCTCACACGATATAATGTTTTTAAAAAAAAAAAACCTGATTTTTCACCCAGCTGGGGTGGCTCAGTGGTTGAGCATCAACCTAGGAACCCGGAGGTCACGGTTCGATTCCCGGTCAAGGGCACAGGCCCGGGTTGCGGGCTCTTTATATTTCTGTATAAAGAGAAATAATCATTACACATCCAATCCATGATTCTCTCTCCTCATGGATGTTTTTGTCTCTCTCTCCCTCTCCCTTCCTGTCTGAAACCAATAACAAAATTTTTTTGACTTAAAAAACACACACCTTACTTTGCGCTTGTGAGCGGGCTGCTTTTCATGCGAGATGAGTGAGCTTTTCATAGGATCTCTGTTTACTTTTGTGTAAGATGAAGCCGGTAAAGGCGTGTTTGAAAGGACGCGGAACGAGAGAAGGTGGCTTTTATCCTCGTGTTCGTTCCCGAACCTGCGAAGGGAGCTGCAGGTGCTCCCGGAGGTTTCAAAGCTCCGCTCTGTTGAGAGACGTGAGGTGGGGCCCTCTTTGATGTCTGCCAGCCCCTGGCCTTGGCACTGAGCCCCCTCAACACCCCAGACTCAGAGCCAAGCCTCTGGGAATGAGAAAAGGCCACGTTTGCGGGGAAACAGTGCCACACGCTGGCCGTCCGGGTGAAAAAGGCCAAAAAGACCAGATTCCCCATCTGTGATCACCTGTTTTGGGGGCTAAACCAGCGGTTCTCAACCTGTGGGTCGCGACCCCTTTGGGGGTCGGACGACCCTTTCACAGGGGTCGCCTAAGACCGTCGGAAAACACATCTATAATGACATATTGTTTTTGTGATTGATCACTATGCTTTCATGATGTTCAATGTGTAACAATGAAAATACATCCTGCAGATCAGATATTTATATTACGATTCATAACCACGTGTAGCCTGGGCGCCCCTTACTTCACCTTATAAAAACGGATATTCTACCTCCACGAATAAGACATAACACACAGGCTGGGGAGATGGTTCCGTTTTCGTTCTGCGTCCTTTCTTTTCCAACAAGAGGCCAACTCGGGCCGCGATGTCTAGCAGGATTCATGGCGGTGCGTCTGGATTTTCACGCGTGGCTCTTCGTTAATGACACCCGGGAGCCTAACGCCAGCGCACACGTCTATTGAAAGGATATTATGTCATTTATCATCCCCCTGGCATCATAGACACGTGCAATTACTCACAACCCATCACAGGGCATCACTTGCAGATTAAGTCATGAGCCCCAGGACAGGGCCTATTCTTGTTTCTATGACCCGTAACGAGAATAAGTCTATTAGCCCGGCCGGCGTGGCTCCGTGGTTGAGCGCTGACCCATGCACCAGGCGGTCAGGGTGCGATTCCCGGTCAGGGCACATGCCCGGGTTGTGGGCTCCATCTCCAAGTCGGGGGCGTGCAGGAGGCAGCCGATCCATGATTCTCTCTCATCACTGATGTTTCTCTCTCTCTCTCTCTCTCTCTCTCTCTCTCTCTCTCTCTTCCCTTCCTCTCTGACATCAATAAAAGTATATTTTAGCCCTGACCGGTGTGGCTCAGTGGATAGAGCGTCGGCCTGCAGACTGAAGGGTCCCGGGTTCGATTCCGGTCAAGGGCATGTACCTGGGTTGCGGGCACATCCCCAGTAGGGGGTGTGCAGGAGGCAGCTGATCGATGTTTCTCTCTCATCGATGTTTCTAACTCTATCCCTCTCCCTTCCTCTCTGTAAAAAATCAATAAAATATATTTTTTAAAAAAAGAGAGAGAAATGATCACGTGGATGCGCTAGGGATGTTTCGTGTAAATATCCATTTTGTGGGTTTAATATACGTTTATAACCCCCGCCCTCTGCAGAGGAGAAAAGATGCTTATGTGGGACTCAGCCATGTCCTAGGGGGCAGAAGGGGGGTGTGGGGGTAAGAGATCAACCGAAGGACTTGTGTGCATGCATATAAGCATAACCAATGGACATAAGACACTGGGGGGTAGGGGAGGCCAGGGGATTGTCAAGGAGACATATGTAATACCCTTTGTAATACTTTAAGCTATAAAAGAAAAAAAAGAAAAAAAAATGAAATCTCAGGGCAGGTGAGTCACTTTTACGAATTGCACCACCAGGGGGCAGTGTTTCCATCCGGCTCTAGCTCTTCCTGAAGCCGGTAGGGCAGCGGTTCTCAACCTGTGGGTCGCGACCCCTCTGGGGGTCGAACGACCCTTTCACGGGGGTCGCCTAAGACCGCCGGAAAACACATGTATAATGACATATTGATTTTGCGATTAATCACTATGCTTTCATGATGTTCCATGTGTAACAAGGAAAATCCATCCTGCAGATCAGATATTTCCATGACGATTCATAACAGCAGCAACATGACTGTGATGAAGTAGCCACGAAAATGATTTTATGGTTGGGGGTCACCCCCAACATGAGGAACTGTATTCAAGGGTCGCGGCATTAGGGAGGTTGAGAATCGCTGCTGTAGGGCATTACAATGGGAGAAGGGACTTAATCATTTTTTAAATATATTTTTATTGATTTCAGGGAAGAAGAAAAGAGGAGAGAGAGAGAGAAACATCCATGATGAGAGGGAATCACAGATCGGCTGCCTCCTGCACGCCCCACACTGGGGACCGAGCCCAAAACCTGGGCATGTGCCCTTGACCAGGAATCGAACCCTGACCTCCTGGTTCCTAGGTCGACGATCAACCGTGGAGTCACGCCGGCCGGGCAATCTTGGTTTTATTGACAAGGATTTTACTTGGGACTCGAAGCCATAGCCGCATAATAGCACAGCCTTTCATGATGGATTCCCAAGTATTTTAATGGACTTCCCACCCTCCATACTTACCTGAAGTTAATTGATGCGTCTCTCCGCACTCTCCTGCCATGAACACAGTGGGTTTCCCTCTCCTGTGAAATTCCAAGTGTTTTTTTTTAATATATTTTATTGATTTTTTACAGAGAGGAAGGGAGAGGGATAGAGAGTTAGAAACATCGATGAGAGAGAAACCTCGATCAGCTGCCTCCTGCACATCTCCCACTGGGGATGTGCCTGCAACCAAGGTACATGCCCTTGACCGGAATCGAACCTGGGACCCTTCAGTCCGCAGGCCGACGCTCTATCCACTGAGCCACACCGGTTAGGGCCCAAGTGTTTTTTGTTGTTGTTATTGTTACTTGAACCCTGAAGGCCCAGATGTTAGATGGCTTTGTATTGCTGACCGGGCAGCCGGCGTCACCCGGGGGGAGCAGTGGCATTTGGGGCGACAGCCCAGGGTGTGGGAGCGGGAGCCTGGCCTTGTCGTCTTTCAGCCGCTGCTGCGTTCAAGGGCCACCCGCCCACCTGTTTGCTCTGTGACTTTCGTCTGCCTCCTCCACTAGGCGTCACCGGGCAGCTCGCTAAGAAACGGCCTCGGGAAACCCTTCGTGGAGAAATGGAAATTGCCCTTTGCTTTTCTTGCCTGCCATCCCCCTCCCCGTTTCTGTAAGTCCCTTTGCACACACAGACACAGAACCCCCAGTTCTCATACTCAGGAACCAAGCACAGGAAGGCAATGGTACTCAGCTGGCGAGGCTTTCCAATGCCATCAGAACGACAGGCTCGAGGTGGTGCCTGGCACGCGGGAGGAAAAGTGTTTCCCAAGACGCCCTCCAGGCGCAGAAGTGTCTAGCCGTGCCGGAAGTTTTAACAAGCGTGACTACGGAAATGGAATGATATGCAGAGGGCGCTGTAAGGAGTGTCCTGAGGCTCCGCTAAGGGAAACACGGGTCCCTCGTGGCAAGAAGGGTGACAGGATTAACTTTTCTAAGAATATGTAAAGGACCGAAGCGGTGCATGGAGCCAAGGTGGCAATTCTCCAGTGAATGGTGCGAGTAGGGTGCTGATTCAGAGGTAAGGCTGTGGTGTGGGTCTGAAAGAGGATCTTAAATTAGATCAGATCGCCTATAGCCAATGAAGTGCCAGTCCACACGTTGTTCTAGTGTTTTGATAGGGGATGATCATAATAATGGTGGTGGTAATGGTGGTGATGGTGATGGTGATGGTGATGGTGATGGTGGTGGTGATGGTAATAATGGTGATGATGGTATTGATGATGGTGATGGTGATGATGGTGGTGATGATGAGGATAGTGATGATGTGATGATGGTAGTGATGGTGGTGATGATGATGGTGAGTGTGGTGACGCTGATGGTGGTGATGGTAATAATGGTGATGATGGTATTGATGATGGTGATGGTGATGATGGTGGTGATGATGAGGATAGTGATGATGTGATGATGGTAGTGATGGTGGTGATGATGATGAACCATAGTGGTGATGATGGTGATGATGGTGGTGATGTTCATGGTGGTGATAGTAATAATGGTGATGATGGTATTGATGATGGTGATGGTGATGATGGTGGTGATGATGAGGATAGTGATGATGTGTTGATGGTAGTGATGGTGGTGATGATGATGAACCATAGTGGTGATGATGGTGGTGATGGTAATAATGGTGATGATGGTATTGATGATGGTGATGGTAGTGATGATGGTGGTGATGATGATGATAGTGATGATAATAATGATGAGGACAGTATTGATGATGGTGGTGATGATGATGATAATGATGGTGTTGATGGTGATGGGATGATGAAGGGGATGGTGATGATGATGATGATGATGTTGATGATAGTGATGGTAATACTTGTGGTGATGATGGTGATGATGATGATGGTGATGGTAGTGATGATGGTGGTGATGATGGTGATGGGATGATGAAGGGGATGGTGATGATGATGATGATAGTGATGGTAATACTTGTGGTGATGATGATGGTGGTGATAAAGGTGATGGTAGTGATGATGGTAGTGATGATGATGAACCATGGTGGTGATGATGATGGTGATGGTAGTGATGCTGATGGTGGTGATAGTAATAATGGCGATGATGGTATTGATGATGGTGGTGATGATGATGGCGATGATGGTGGTGATGATGATGATAGTGATGGTAATAATGATGAGGATAGTGATGATGATGGTGATGATGAAGGGGATGATGATGATGATGGTGATGATGGTGATGATGGTGATGATGAAGGGGTTGGTGATGATGATCATGATGATGGTGATGATGATGATGATGATGATAGTGATGGTAATAATGGTGATGATGGCCGAAACCGGTTTGGCTCAGTGGATAGAGCGTCGGCCTGCGGACTGAAAGGTCCCGGGTTCGATTCCGGTCAAGGGCATGTACCTGGGTTGCGGGCACATCCCCAGTAGGAGATGTGCAGGAGGCAGCTGATCGATGTTTCTCTCTCATCGATGTTTCTGACTCTCTATCCTTTCCCTTCCTCTCTGTAAAAAAATCAATAAAATATATTTTAAAAAAAATAATGGTGATGATGGTATTGATGATGGTGATGGTGATGATGATGGTGATAATGATGATCATGATAGAGATGGTAATACTTGTGGTGATGACATTTCTAATCTCCTTTAATTTTCACAACTATTCTACAAGGAGTGTACCCTCATCTCCACTGTTGAGACAGGGAATTCTGGCACCTACATGCTGAACGGTGCACAGCTCTGGAAACACTACATGTGCAGATACGGAACTTGGCATTTCTTATTCAGCACCATGCTGTGCCCTACCAGGCTACGTTCTCACTGCCAAATCCTGTTTGCTATCCGAATCCAAACATTTGAAACTTCTCCTTCCATTTCTCCCACAAGAGAATAAACCTTCGCTCGCACCGTCACCCCTGCCCAGGTAGAGAACTACCTGAGAGGGAGACACTGGGAAGGCTGGACTCAAACATGAAAAAGAAGAAGAGGATGGAAACACGAGTCATCTCGCCGTCTGGCTTCGGTTACAAAACGACCCTCTGTTGTCGAGAAATATAGCATCTCCCTCGGACTCAGTAGGTCTATAGCATCTCCCTTGGACTCAGTAGGTCTATAGCATCTCCCTCGGACTCAGTAGGTCTGAGGCAAGACTGAGGGTTTGCTTTTCCAGGAAGCTCCCCAGAGATGTTGGTGATGCTTGTCTGCTGGGAGAGCTGAACGGTCAGGAACACGGGCAGGGCATGGACAGGCTGAATGGGGTGGACAACGGGGGGAGGGAAAGCGCAGAAATCCCTGCTGTGCGGGGAAGGGAGACCCACACTGAGGCATGTGAACCAGGCAGGACTCGGAGGAAAGACCCCAAGCCAGCCCCGAGGGAGGACACGTGTAGACAGAGGGGAACGCTGTGGGCAGGAGCTGACGGGAGATGGTCGGCAGACCCCATCCGGGGGTGTCAGGGTGCCAACCACAGCAGTGAGCCCAGGGCATGGGATGGGGTTCAGGCCGGTTGCCGTGAACACCACGCCAGTTCTGCGCAACGCAGCCCAGCTATTCCTCACCCAGAGTCTGTGGCGGGCGGCGAGAGGCCAGAGGACAAGAACTGGGACCTACTTGTAGGAAAGCAGACTGTTGGAGGACTTTGTGCAAAGTATAGAGAGAAGTGAAGGCCTTCGGGGCGGCATTCGGGATCCGCAGAAACCAGGCCCCCCAACCCGGGTGTGAAGGGTCATTTCCACTCTGGGTCACTGACAGGTGTTTGGTGCCACGACCTATTAAAGAAAAGGTGCTGACACTGCGAACTGGACGCAGCCGCTGCTAATGGACCCACACAGGGACGGGTGTTGCTCAGTGACCCGGGTACCAAGGGCCTACGGAATCACCCAGCAGAAATCCTGCAGGGTCCAGCCCGGCCGGCGTGGCTCAGTGGTTGAGCGTCGACCCATGAACCAGGAGGTCACGGTTTGATTCCCGGTCAAGGGCACATGCCCGGGTTGCGGGCTCGATCCCCAGCAAGGGGAGTGCAGGAGGCAGCCGATCCATGATGCTCTCTCATCATGGATGTTTCTCTCTCTCTCTCCCCCTCTCCCTTCCTCTCTGAAATCAATAAAAATATTGTACAAACCAGCCTTTCCTTTCCCGCAGGCAGGCTGGCAAACAGCAGGGCAATGGCTTTCTTGTTTGTTACGGGCTCAATCTCTTAATTACATTTTTGAAGCCAGCAACGTTCCAGGAAAAAAAGACAAATGAATGGTCCAAGACAAGGTAATTCATTCTCGAAGGTAATCGTGCCAATAGGCGCGTTGCTCGCGGCAGAAATTAATTATTCTCAAGACAGCTGCGCTCCCCCTGGTAAATTAGGATATCGCTCCCCTAATTAGCCAAAACTGCCTGCAGGAGGTTCCTGCCCCTGAGCTATGGGATCTCCCCAGAGCAGAATTTCGGATGCCAGAGGGAGGGCTTTAAAAGAGAGAGGGGGTCTAGGCCAGTGGTCGGCAAACCACGGCTCGCGAGCTACATGCGGCTCTTTGGCCCCTTGAGTGTGGCTCTTCCACAAAATACCAGGTGCGGGCGCGCACGTACAGTGCGATTGAAACTTCGTGGCCCATGTGCAGAAGTCGGTATTCTGTGGGAGAGCCACACTCAAGGGGGCAAAGAGCCGCATGTGGCTCGCGAGCCGCAGTTTGCCGACCACTGGTCTCGGCTCTCAGCCTGCTTCCGTTCTGTGGGCTGTGGAATCGGAGCGGCCCGCTGGCGTGGCTCAGTGGTTGAGCATTGACCTATGAAATAGGTCATCACGGGTTCGATTCCTACTGGTGCACCATGGGGGCAGGGAGGGATGCAGGAGGTTGGCCAGCGGGAGAGGGACCCCGGGAGGGCTCCAGGCCAAGTCCAGCCCAGTCTCGCTCAGTCCCGATAGACCGGACCCCAGCAGCAAGCTAACCTACCGGTTGGAGCGTCTGCAACCTGGTGGTCAGTGCACATCATAGCAAGCGGTTGAGTAGCCTTAGCATATCATTAGCATATTACTCTCTGATTGGTTGAATGGCCCACCAGACAACCGGACACTTAGCATATTAGGCTTTTATTATATTGGACGTCTATGCTATGACCCTTCGAAACCAGTGCCACTACCTTCCACCCTCTCAAGAAATCAATAGAAAAAATATCCTCAGGTGAGGATTAACAAAAAAAGTATTTACGATTTGTTCCTTCTTTCTTATTTTTCTCTCTCTGGAACACCTACTATTTGCATATGAGGTGGGGTCCCGTGGCCTGGCCTGCGGGGATCGGGCCGGAACCAGCTCTCCGACATCCCCCAGGGGATCCTGGATTGTGAGAGGGTGGTTCTTGGGTGACACACCCTGGAACCGGGCTCCCTCCTCTCTGGCTCTGGGTGCGTCACCCGAGGACCGAAGCTGCCAAGTCACGGCAGCTCGGCAGCTCCTACGTTGAGTGTCTACCCCCTGGTGGTCATTGCATGTCATAGCTACCGGATGGTCGGACGGTCGGACGGTCAGACGGTCAGTTAGGCTCTTATATATATAGACTTAGAGGCCTGGTGCACAAAATCTGTGCAAGGGGCTCAACCCTTGCAGCCGCAGCGGCTTGCCTCGCTGCCCTGGCTTCGTCCGGAAGGTCGTCCGGAAGGTCGTCCGGAAGGATGTCCTACACTGGGGATGTGCGTGCAGTCAAGGTACATGCCCTTGACCGGAATCGAACCCAGGACCCTTCAGTCCGCAGGCCGACGCTCTATCCGCTGAGCCAAACGGGTTAGGGCCTAAATTTATTTTTAACGGATGTTTCCGTTAGAAATGATCCCTATACACAAAACGATGGCTTAAATAATAGCCAAAAAAATAGAAGCCCCACTCATTTTTTCCTCTGTCCCCCGCATCTCAGGGCTGCTTTTCATACAATAAAACAGGACACGCTATTTTCGGAGGGCCCGGCGGAAAAATTGCTCCCGTGTCTATAAAAAGCGTGTGTATTTTGAGAAATAGAAGATGAGAAACGAGAAAAAAAAGATATGTTTCTTTAAAAAAAAAAAAAATGCCGCAGCCCGTCTGGTGGGAGCTGGAGCCAAGAATCTTGTCCTGAGAACACCATTCTCTGCGACGCTTTTAGAATAAGAAGAAGCCCGATCAAAATCAGCCTCCAGCAAACGGAGCCTGGACCAGACTCCGTCCCCAAAAACTAACTCATTACAAATATCATCTCACTTATTTTGGCTCCTCAAAGACAAATGCTGCCCGGCCAGGGTGGCTCAGTGGTTGAGCATCACCCTATGAACCAGGAGGTCAGGGTTCGATTCCCGGTCAGGGCACAGGCCCAGATTGCAGGCTCCATCCCCAGTGGGGGGCGTGCAGGAGGCAGCGGGTCCATGATTCTCTCTCATCACGGATGTTTCTAACTCTCTATCCCTCTCCCTTCCTCTCTGTAAAAAATCAATAAAATATATTTTTTTAAAAATTAATTTTCCTTTTTTTTTGTTAAATCCTCACCTGAGGATATTTTTTTTGTTTTATTGATTTTAGAGAGAGAAAGACAGCAACATCGTTCGGCTGCCCACTGTGTGAGCCCCAACCGGGGATCGAACCCGCAACCTGGGCACGTGCCCGGACCGGGACCCAAACCCACCACCTTTCCCTGCACGAGGCGATGCTCCAACCAACGGAGCCACCCAGCCAGGGCGTTTCTTGCTCCAGGAGAACTCAAGTGTGAGCGGGCCCAGACGCGAAGCTATTTTCCAAGAATGTCAAGTATGTGGTCACGCACAGGGAGAGAGTGAGCTAAGGCTGCAGGGTGACTGTTATGCTTGGCTTCTTAGACGCGTTAAATATAGTGTATTTACGACTACTCCGGGCGCACCGGGCATGCCGTTACCATGACGGCGTCCTATGTGTGAGGCACACGAGCCACGACCACGCTGATGTCACACGTGAAAGGCACTGGAATGTCTTAGATCCCGGTAACCGGCGTGGTACGCACTGGGGCGGCTACGCAGCAGTATTGGAGAACCGTCCCTGACCACCAGGGGGCAGCTCCTGCGTTGAGCCCCTGCCCCCTGGTGGTCAGTGCCCATCATAGCAACCGGTCACTCGGCCGTTGGGCGGAAACCGGCTCTCCGACATCCCCTGAGGGGTCCCGGATTGTGAGAGGGTGCAGGCCAGGCCGAGGGACCCCACGGGTGCACGATTGGGGCCGGGGAAGGGAGGGACATGGGAGGTCAGCCAGCCGGGGAGGGACTGTGGGGAGGGACTGTGGGAAGGTGCCGGGTGACCTCCATGGGACAAGGTCGTCTGGGCGGGAAGGCGAGGGGGAGCCGTGATGGCGAGTTTTCCTCCGTGACCCGAAATTCCAGAGCCTGGGCCTCGGTGAACGTCGCTCCTTCCCTTTCATCTTCCGCTGTGAGGCGTGCCCCATGGACACCAAAGTGCCTTCCAGGTAAACACGTCTTCATGAGCGAGTGGCCCGGTGCACGAAATTCGTGCATTTGAGAAGGGAATTAATCAGAGGGGGCCGGGACACAGTCTGCTGATTGGTCAGTACGTGACGGCATCCCAGCCAATTTGCATATCGTCCTATTATTAGTTAGGTCGTGGAAAAGGAACCACCAGCGCCCTGGCTGGTGCTGTTCAGTGGTTAGAGCATCAGCCTGTGCACCAAAGGTTGAGGGACTGGGGGACAGGGGGTGGCAGGGAGCTGCCAGGGGGCTCACAGCACGGCTTGCTCTCAAGAGGACCCAGCGGGGGCTGAAGAGCAGGGCCCGTAGTAACGTGAACTCACTCACTCGAGGGTGTGACTTCCCTTCAGTGGTCAGCAGCAGGTCGGATGGGGGAAGAGGGCGGCAGATGGGGGCCGATGCAAGACCGGGCTTCCGGCCCAGCGGGCGTGGCTCGGGGGTTGAGCATCGACCTGGGAACCAGGAGGTCAGGGTTCGAGTCCTGGTCAGGGCACAGGCCTGGTCAATTCCTGATCAGGGGCACATGCCAGGGTTGTGGGCTCCATCCCCAGTGTGGGGCGTGCAGGAGGCAGCCGATCCGTGGCTCTCTCTCATCACTGATGTTTAATCACTATTCTCTCTCATCACAGACTCTGCTGACCGGGAGCAGCCAGCCAGGGGGCCATGATAATTGCCAGCAAGAATGGCTCCTGGCCCCGGCCGGTGTGGCTCAGGGGACAGAGCATCGGCCGGCGGACTGAAGGGTCCCGGGTTCGATTCCCGGTCAGGGCACATGCCCGGGTTGTGGACTCGATCCCCAGGAGGGGAGTGTATGGAAGGTAAAGGATCGATGTTTCCCCTCTAAAACAGCGGTTCTCAACCTGTGGGTCGCGACCCCTTTGGGGGGTCGAATGACCCTTTCACAGGGGTCGCCTAAGACTTTCGGAAAACACATATATCGTTACATATTGTTTTGTGACTAATCGCTATGCTTTCATGATGTCCAATTTGTAACCATGAAATTGGGGGTCACCACAGCATGAGGAGCTGTATTAAGGGGTCGCGGCAATAGGAAGGTTGAGAATCACTGCTCTAAAATATCAATAAAAGCGTAACCTCAGGTGAGGGTCAGACTAAATACATAAGCTCAGACTGTGTGGCTCAGTGGTTGGGCATCGACCTATGAACCAGGAGGTCACAGTTCCATGCCCCCCCCCCCCCCCCCCCCCCCCCCCGTTTTGGGCTCGATCCCCAGTGGGGGGCGTGCAGGAGGCAGCTGATTGATGTTTTCTCTCTCATGATGGATGTTTTTGTCTCTCTCCCTCTCCCTTCCTCTCTGGAATCGATTTTTTTAAATGTATATTAAAATGACGTCATGGGGGGGTGTCCTCGTGGAATAAAACAACCTTCCGGGCCATTTTTTAAGTCGCGTGTGCACAGAGCGGCTTGGAAAGGCTGCAGACACCTCCCAGGAGAGAGAAAACGGCAGGAAATGGTCCACGGAGCTCACAGCAGCAGCAGCAGCAGCTGGTGCACTGGGGGTGGGTTCTGCTTGTTGGGGGGCAGGAGGGGGGGTTGGCTGGCTGTTTTGCTGCCTTTGCTTTGGGGCTGGAGGGAGGGGGCGGGGCACACGAGGGGCCCCGGTGAACCGGCTGTTCGGGAAAATCCCTTGCAGAAAAGGGGGTGCAGGGCTTGCAGACGTGGGGTGAGCAGCTCCGGGTGCCCCTGTGCCCAGCCAGGCAGATGGGCCTCGGGGCACCCGGCCTCCGCCTCAGACCCATCCGCGCTGGACCCGCGGGCCGGGGACTGGTGGTCGTGTGTGTGTTTTTTAATGGTTTTTACATGTTTTTTGAGGCACCGCTTCCTGTTATGCCGCAGGAAGGTTGGGCCGATGCATGACGGAGCAGGTTTCTTTTGCAGCGAACCCCACAGCCGGCGAGTGCGGGAGGCGCCCCCCACCCCCGTCCTCCTCCCCGAAGCCGCCGGGGGCTCCCCAGGTCCGATCTGCACGCAGCGGGGGGCTCCCAGGTCCGCTCTGCACGCAGCGGGGGCTCCCAGGTCCGATCTGCAGGCAGCGGGGGCTCCCAGGTCCGACCTGCACGCAGCGGGGGCTCCCAGGTCCGATCTGCAGGCAGCGGGGGCTCCCAGGTCCGACCTGCACGCAGCGGGGGCTCCCAGGTCCGACCTGCACGCAGCGGGGGCTCCCAGGTCCGACCTGCACGCAGCGGGGGCTCCCAGGTCCGACCTGCACGCAGCGGGGGCTCCCAGGTCCGACCTGCAGGCAGCGGGGGCTCCCCAGGTCCGACCTGCAGGCAGCGGGGGCTCCCAGGTCCGCTCTGCACGCAGTGGGGGCTCCCCAGGTCCGATCTGCACGCAGCGGGGGCTCCCAGGTCCGACCTGCACGCAGCGGGGGCTCCCAGGTCCGATCTGCACGCAGCGGGGGCTCCGCAGGTCCGATCTGCACGCAGCGGGGGCTCCCAGGTCCGACCTGCAGGCAGCGGGGGCTCCCCAGGTCCGACCTGCAGGCAGCGGGGGCTCCCAGGTCCGCTCTGCACGCAGTGGGGGCTCCCCAGGTCCGATCTGCACGCAGTGTGTCTCCACGTGGTGGCTCCGGCAGAAAAGGGAATTGTACATGCACGCAGTCCGGCTAAAAAAAAACCAAAAAACTGGCAACTGCATCTGGGGGAGGCTCCGGAAGGGGGTTGGGTGGAGCCCAAACACACGTTCCCCGCCCCCCGCCCCCGCGTGCACAACCTCCCTTCCCCCTCCTCCGCCCATCCCCCTTCTCTGCCCTCCCCCTCCTCCTCCACTTTCCATCCCCCCTCCCTCCATCTCTAACCCCCCTCCCCTCCCCTCCCCCATCCCCTCCCTATCCCCTCCCCCTTTCAGCTCCCATCCCCCTCCTCCCCTCCCCCTCCTACCCCTCCCCCTCGCGCCCTTCCCCTTTCTACCCGCCCCGCCCCCTCCCTTTCCCTCTCCCCCTCCCCCTTCCCGCCGCAGTCACAAGCTCCCTCCCCTCCTCCCCGCTCCCCTCCCCCCTCCCCCAGTCAGGCTCCGAGGACCCCTCCAGTGGGGGCGGAGGGGCGTGGCCTGGGGTCACGTGTCCCCTGGCCTGGGGGGGCGGGGCGGGGCGGCTGCTGAACCTGTTCTTTGTTGCGAGGTCAACGCCGGCGCCTGGGGACAGAGCTACCGAAGACCTTGGAAGAGATGCGCACAGGCAGCGCGCGCCCCTCTCCCACGTGCGGACGGAGCTACCGAAGACCTCAGCGCGCGCCCCTCCCCCACGTGCGGACGGAGCTACCGAAGACCTCAGCGCGCGCCCCTCCCCCACGTGCGGACGGAGCTACCGAAGACCTTGGAAGAGATGCGCACAGGCAGCGCGCGCCCCTCCCCCACGTGCGGACGGAGCTACCGAAGACCTTGGAAGAGATGCGCACAAGCAGCGCGCGCCCCTCCCCCACGTGCGGACGGAGCTACCGAAGACCTTGGAAGAGATGCGCACAAGCAGCGCGCGCCCCTCCCCCACGTGCGGACGGAGCTACCGAAGACCTTGGAAGAGATGCGCACTGGCAGCGCGCGCCCCTCCCCCACGTGCAGACGGAGCTACCGAAGACCTTGGAAAAGCCGCGCACTGGCAGCGCGCGCCCCTCCCCCACGTGCAGACGGAGCTACCGAAGACCTTGGAAGAGATGCGCACATGCAGTGCGCGCCCCTCCCCCACGTGCGGACGGAGCTACCGAAGACCTTGGAAGAGATGCGCACAGCAGCGCGCGCCCCTCCCCCACGTGCAGACGGAGCTACCGAAGACCTTGGAAGAGATGCGCACATGCAGTGCGCGCCCCTCCCCCACGTGCGGACGGAGCTACCGAAGACCTTGGAAGAGATGCGCACATGCAGTGCGCGCCCCTCCCCCACGTGCAGACGGAGCTACCGAAGACCTTGGAAGAGATGCGCACATGCAGTGCGCGCCCCTCCCCCACGTGCAGACGGAGCTACCGAAGACCTTGGAAGAGATGCGCACAGCAGCGCGCGCCCCTCCCCCACGTGCAGACGGAGCTACCGAAGACCTTGGAAGAGATGCGCACAGCAGCGCGCGCCCCTCCCCCACGTGCGGACGGAGCTACCGAAGACCTTGGAAGAGATGCGCACAGCAGCGCGCGCCCCTCCCCCACGTGCAGACGGAGCTACCGAAGACCTTGGAAGAGATGCGCACAGCAGCGCGCGCCCCTCCCCCACGTGCGGACGGAGCTACCGAAGACCTTGGAAGAGATGCGCACGTGCAGTGCGCGCCCCTCCCCCACGTGCCGCGCGCCCCAAACCCGGTGCGGGGTCCCCATCCTCCCGGGGTCCTGGGCCCGGGGTTCAGAGGGCGCAGGGAAACAGGAAAGGGTCGGCCCAGGGGCTGTGCTTCAGGGAGCCCGCGGGAGGCCTGGGGGTGGGGGCTGGGGGGTGGGGGGGACCGGGTTAAGGGAGGTGTCGCTGGGGGAGGGGAGCTCGGGGAGGGGAAGGGGAGTGTCCAGGGAGGGGAAAGCAGGCCCCCACTTCGGGGTTCTCCATCCTGGCAGACCCAGGAGGGCCGCTCGGAGTGTCTGACTCCCTGCCTGGCAGGTGAGCCCTAAGACCAGGCGTCTGCTGGCTCCAGCTTCTGCGCCCATAAAGGGAGCTGTAACCCACTGTAACCGAGAACCTGACGGGCCTGGGCTTCCTGTCGCTCCTTGAGCCGGTTCCGCAGAGGCAGGGCTGAGTGTTACTGGAATAAACTTCCGGTCCTGCGGGCAGCGGGGAGAACGGCAGGTCACCCACAAAAATCTGCTCTGCACGCCCCGCCCCCCATAAGCCAGCTGCTTATCTGGGGCAGAAGGACACAGATTACATGGGGAAGTAGGCAAAGGGGTGTGCCAAGTGGGCAGTTCACAGGCATGCAAAGGCTGGGGGTCTGCAAAGGGCTGGGGTCTGCAAAGGGCTGGGGGTCTGCAACGGGCTGGGGGTCTGCAAAGGGCTGGGGGTCTGCAAAGGGCTGCGGATTTGCAAAGGGCTGGGGGTCTGCAAAGGGCTGGGGGTTTACAAAGGGCTGGGGGTCTGCAAAGGGCTGGGGGTCTGCAAAGGGCTGGGGGTCTGCAAAGGGCTGCGGATTTGCAAAGGGCTGGGGGTCTGCAAAGGGCTGGGGGTTTACAAAGGGCTGGGGGTCTGCAAAGGGCTGGGGGTCTGCAAAGGGCTGGGGAGTCTGCAAAGGGCTGGGGGTCTGCAAAGGGCTGGGGGTCTGCAACGGGCTGGGGGTCTGCAAAGGGCTGGGGGTCTGCAAAGGGCTGGGGGTCTGCAACGGGCTGGGGGTCTGCAAAGGGCTGGGGGTCTGTAAAGGGCTGGGGTTTGCAAAGGGCTGGGGGGTTTGCAAAGGGCTGGGGGTTTGCAAAGGGTTGGGGGTTTGCAAAGGGCTGGGCGTTTGCAAAGGGCTGGGGGTTTGCAAAAGGCTGGGTGTATGCAAAGGGCTGCGGATTTGCAAAGGCTGGGGGTTTGCAAAGGGCTGGGGGTCTGCAAAGGGCTGGGGTCTGCAAAGGGCTGGCGGCTCTGGTTTCTGCAACCAGGTTGTCAATCTTTCTTTCCTAAAAGGCAGCTCCCGGATGGGGAGGCTGGGCAGCATGTCCAGGTGAGCTGCCAGGGCCCGCGGGCCACTCCCAGGCAGGTGAGCAGGCGCCTTCTTGAACCAGAGCCACGCCACCCGGTGAACAGAGCATGGCTAACACTCCTTCCAGTCCCAGCTGGTCCCCCCCTTCCATTTCTGCCCCTGTCAGAACCTCCAGCGCCTCCCAGTGAGACCTCGAAGGCCTGTCCTCTCCTCTGGGGGGAAAATGTTTCCACCTATAAGCGGGGGGTTGAGGGCAGCGGGGGGGTGAGGCCTGAGCCTGGGCCCCGGGCTCGCTCCGTACATGGCTCAGCCTTCCGAGGCCTCCCCTGGCCTTCGAACGCTGTCTCCGGTCGCTCCGTCGTTTGCAAAGGGTCCCTTTTGATGACGGCCGAAAACCCCGCTGGTGGGCTTTTATATCACAGGAACGGTCAGCCCGGCCCCTGCTGGACAAGTGCGCCCCCTGGTGGAGTCACGCAAGCTGGGGTGTGAGAATCGAATCTGGCTCCTTCCACCACGAATACGTGCGTTGCTTTGGGGGTTTGGGGCTCTTGTTTGAAACTTCCAGGGGTTTTGTTCGTTTTATTTTTAAATATATTTGTGTTGATTTCAGAGAGGAAGAGAGAGAGAGAGAAACATCAATGATGAGAGAAGAGAACCATGGATGGGCTGCCTCCTGCACGCCCCTCACTGGGGATGGAGCCCGAAACCCCCGGCCGGTGTCCTGACCCAAGTCACACCGTGACTGCAGGAAGCTCTCCTTTCTCAGGGCCCCTGTGGGACGGGTGGTGGGTGGGTCTGTGGCCAAGGCTGTTGGCTCTGGGCCCAGTTTCCCCGCAGCCACTGCTCAGAGGAAGCGTGCCCAGCCGATCCCCAGAGCTGGAGAGCTGAGGGAGGCCCCTGGGAGCAGCCCTCATCCGATGACTGCGGGGGGCGTCGTTGGGCACCTGCCCAGGACCTTTGCACGTGCTATGGGCTCCACTGCGCATGCACCACGGCTGCCCCTCCCCCGCAAGTGTCCCCTGGGGGTCTCACCCATCAACCACCTGAGCCCAGTTCCTCTCTCAGGCTCTGCTTTAGGGAAACCTAAATGCAGGTGACTCCGCAAGTTAGAGCCCAGGTTTAGGCGCAGCCGTTAATGTGTTACAGACACAGCAGTGCAGCCCGGCCGGTGCGGCTCAGTGATGGAGCATCGCCCTGTGAACCAGGAGGTCATGGTTGGATTCTCTCTCATCATTGATGTTTCTCTCTCTCTCTCCCCCTCCCTCTCCCTTCCTCTCTGAAATCAATAAAAATATATGAAACAAAACAATACACACACACACAAAAAACAGACAGTTGTCACCCGTGGTCTGGAGGGTGCGTGCGGCCTTGACAAGCACAGAGAACCCTGATTTGATCTGATTAAAGTCTCGTCATTTCCCTATCTGCTTCATACATGTCACATGAGAACAGCAGGCCAATTGCCGGAAGCAGGTCCATCCTTGCTGCTTGACACAGTCGCTGCAGGGAAGAAACATCTGCACAGCCTATGCTTCAAGGGACCTGGCGTCTATGGCATCCTGTTCTTAATACGTTTGCTCCCCTTCTTGGCGCTATGTGTTCTAACCAAGGTCACCTTTCCGAGAAAGGTTGTTTCCCCAGGTGGGGGGTTTTTTCCCTGAAGTTAGGAAGGGAATAAAACCCCTTAACTAAATGCTAGGCGGGTAGTTAATCACTTTAACTACGAACAATCACCCTTAAGCTACATAATCTTTACTCCCTGGAATGGAGATAAGAAATGCCCTAAACTTTGCAATAGAAATTGATAGGATTAAAATAGACTGGTATAAATACAGATGTAACAAGACAATACACACAGAACTTGGCTGGAGATCCTAGTGACAGGACCTGGTGAAGCTGCTGATCAACTGAACGCTGCTGCCTCCGTGTCATCCCTTCTTCGCCGACTCCGTCCGCACCTTTGGGAACCCCTGGACCTGCTGGCGTTGGACCCCAACATATAGTGCCCAACATGGTGCTGCTCGAGGCGTTGTGCATGACTGGGGCCATTGTCCTGGCCATTAGCCTAGCCCTGCCACTGGGGTTAACCCGAGAGGGCTTAGACCCTGTGAATTATAACAGATGGATGGTACGCATATCCCGTCTTTTGGACAACTTTGCTCTGTGCATGTTGGTACTGATAGCTGATCTCATGTTATCCTTGCTTCTGCATGGACAGGAGAAGCCTTTCAAGATGTTACGTCAGCCGTAACCGGTGTGGCTCAGTGGATAGAGCGTCGGCCTGCGGACTCAAGGGTCCCGGGTTCGATTCCGGCCAAGGGCATGTACCTGGGTTGCGGGCACATCCCCAGTGGGAGGTGTGCAGGAGGCAGCTGATCGATGTTTCTCTCTCATCGATGTTTCTAACTCTCTATCCCTCTCCCTTCCTCTCTGTAAAAAATCAATAAAATATATTTTTTTAAAAAAAGATATGGTGTCCTGCGTGCAGACGAAATCCCGATGGCTGAGTTAGTGGCTGTCAGCATTGAAGTTAATGTAGGCACACAGGTGGGAAAGGTTCTTGGAGGATCCCTCACAGCCTCAGGTGAATTTTTAAAATTTGCTTATATTATAATGGGTGGGACCCTGGCCGGTTTGGCTCGGTGGATGGAGCATCGGCCTGTGGACTGAAGGGTCCCGGGTTCGATTCTGGTCAAGAGCACCTGCCTGGGTTGCGGGCTCGATCCCCAGTAGGGGGCGTGCAGGAGGCAGCCGGTCCGTGATTCTGTCTCTCATGGTTGATGTTTCTCTCTCTCTCCCTCTCCCTTCCTCTCTGAGATCGATAAAAGTCTATGTTTTTTAAATGGCTCGTGTGCATCAGGGGCGGCCAGTCTGAGCCCCGCTTCACTGGCTTTTGATTAATATTCTGATGAGTCCCATCGGTGGCTCACGCAAAGGATTTAATTGTGCAAGAGGTGAGCCTGCAAATGAGGGGGAGAGAGAGAGAGAGAGAGGAGCTATAAATAGCAGACCTTAATTTTAGTCATTAATAAAAAACAAAAAACGGATCCTAAGAGTCTGGCTCTTTGTGTGTGTTCACATCTCTACAGAGAAGACTTCCTCCCTGACCCCTGCTCCCCCCACCCCGTCCCTGCCCCCAGCCGTGAAAACAGGGCCAATACTGTCTGTTGTGAAATCCAAGATGTGAGGACAGTTTTTCTGAAAAGGGAGCAGGGGGAGGGGAGGGGAGGGGACGGGAGGGGACGGGAGGGGAGGGGGTGATGAAATAGCAGAGCAGAAAGCGAGGACAGAGGCCCCTGGTCTCCATGGGTGAATCTTGGGGTCCTGGTGACACAGGGAGGCAGGGCTTTTGTCTCTAACACACGTCACCCCGGGCCCTGCCTGCCTCACTGTCTCGTCCTGGCTCTGTCCCTGTCCTCCCTGGTGACCCAAATAGCCGGGCAGGGGCAGGAGGGGGGCGTGGAGGCCACGGGAGGGAAAGGGGGCACCTGCTGGCCTGGTGGTGGTGGGGGGCGGCCGGTGTCAGCCTGGCAGCAGAGGGGCCAGGGCAGCGCGTGGGGGGCGCAGAGGGACGCACCGAGGGCGCGAGCAGGGCGGCTTTTGAAACTCGCTCCCTTACATTGTTCGGGGAGAATCAGACACGAAAGACCCACGTCCTGGAGAAGGGTTGGTTATTTCTGTGTACGGTCTAAAATAGACATTTTTGTTGATTTCAGAGAGGAAGGGAGAGGGGGAGAGAGAGGAACGTCCATCTGTTGCCTCTCGCACGCCCCCGACCGGGGATCAAGCCCCTAACCCCAGGCAGGTGCCCTGACCGGGGATCGAATGGGTGACCTTGTGGTGCATGGGGTGATGCTCCAACCACCTGGGCCACAGGGGCCAGGGTTGCAGGGCTTGAACCCGGTCGGGGGCGAGCGGGAGGCAGCCAATGGATGATTCTCTCTCATCGTGGATGTTTCTAACTTTCCCTCTCCCTTCCTCTCTCTCTCTCTCTCTAAAAAAAAGTATTATGTATACACACACTAGGGGTCCCTCGGCCTGGCCTGCACCCTCTCGCAATCCGGGACCCCTCGGGGGATGTCGGAGAGCCGGTTTCAGCCCGATCCCTGCAGTCTGGGCCGAGGGACCCCACCGGTGCATGAATCCGTGCACCGGGCCTCTAGGATGCATATAAGATCTTTGGTTAATCTCTTCCCACCCTCCCCCTCCCCCCTTCCCTCTGAGATTCATCCGTCTGTTCCATGTTTCCATGCCTGTGCATGGAGCGTCTGCCCCCTGGTGGTCAGTGTGCGTCATAGCAGCCGGTCAAACAGTCGACTGGTTGCTTAGGCTTATATATATACAGTGGGGCCTTGACTTACGAGTTTAATTCGTTCTGAGACCGAGCTCATTACGGAGGTCGTTAACCCAAATTACTCTATCAACTCAATGCAAAAAATCGGCCGAGAGACAGCTGGTATCTCAAAAAACTCGTTAGTGGGGACACACGTAAGTCAAGGCCCCGCTGTATATACTTGACATACACATATATATATACACTCGAAATTTTTTTGAAGAAGTGTTAGCACATCCATGGGCATGTGGACCAAGACAGGAACGAGGGGGAACGTTCTAGAATTGTTCCATGCTCCTGGGGTGTGTGTGTGTGGGGGGGGGGGGGGTTTGAGAGATCAACCAAAGGACTCGTATGCACGCATATAAGCATAACCCATGGACACAGGCAGTAGGGGGGTGAGGGCATGTGCTGGGGGGTGGGAACGGCCGGGGAGCGGTCAGTGGGGAGGGAAAAGGAGACATATGTCATATTGTAAACAATAAAGAATTTGCCCTGACCGGTTTGGTTCAGTGGATGGAGCGTCGGCCTGTGGACGGAAGGGTTCCAGGTTCGATTCCGGTCAAGGGCACGGACCTCGGTTGGGGGCTCGATGCCCAGCCCTGGTTGGGGGACCTGTGTGCAGGCGACCAATCCATGTGACCCTCTCACATCGATGCTTCTCTCTCTCTCTCTCTCTTTCAATTTGTCTAAAAATCACTGGAAAAATATCTTCAGGTGAGGATTAACAACAACAAAAGGTGTCAGCTCAGGCCCTAACCGGTTTGGTTCAGTGGATGGAGCGTCGGCCTGTGGACTGAAGGGTCCCGGGTTCGATTCCGGTCAAGGGCATGAACCTTGGTTGCAGGCACGTCCCCAGTGTGGGGTGTGGAGGAGGCAGCTGATCGATGTTTCTGTCTCTCCTTCCCTCTCCCCTCCTCTCTGAAATCAATAAAAAATAGATTTTAAACATAAAAATAAAAAATAAAATCTTAGTTTAAAAAAACAAAACAGTCCTTTGCCTCCCGGAAGCTCAAACAGTGGACATCCGATTTCTCTCTGGACTGGGGGGCGGGAGGGGGGAGGGGGGGTCTGAACCGCCATGGGCCAATGTGTCTATTTTTGTCTGTTGCTGGGTTTCGGGGCTCCTGCCTCCTTTGCCGGCTCTGAAATCCAGCGGCAGCCGGATTCCCAAGTGGACGAGACTTCTGTGTCTGTACAGCTCCGTGGGGAACTAATTTTTGGTTATTTTTAAAAATATTAGATAATTTTTTAAATAAAGAACGCTTTATATATTTTATTTTACTTTTTAAATATAATTGTATTGATTTCAGAGAGGAAGGGAGAGAGAGAAACATCCATGAGGAGAGAGAATCACGGATCGGCCACCTCCTGCACGCCCCCTACTGGGGATCGAGCCCACCACCCGGGCCTGTGCCCTTGACCGGGAATCGAACCCGGGACTTTCTGGTTCCTAGGTCGATGCTCAACCACTGAGCCACGTGAGAAAGCATTATATACTTTAGTAACTTGAAGGACACTTTTCCCCGGCTGTGTGTGTGTGTGTGTGTGTGTGTGGAGATGAAATTCACGCCCCATAAAATTAGCCACAGCGTAGGGCTCACAGCGTTGCTCCACCTTCCACTCTGCCTGGGTCCGAAGCATTGTCATCATTCCCAAGGGGAACCATGACCGCTTGACATAAGCATCATTCCATTCCCGCCTCATTCCATCCCCACCTCGCTCCAGCCCCAGGCAACCGCGACGCGGCTTTCCACTGCTAAGGATGCACTGTTCTGGACGTTCCCCGTGAATGAAATCATGTGACCCGTGACCTCCCGTCGCTGGCTTCTCTCACTCAGCGCTTTTCCCCCCACAAGGTGCGTCCACAGTGTAGCAGGGGTCAGTAATTCATTCCATTTTTCTCTATATAGAGGGTGTCCCAAAATTCGCGCAAGAAGTAATTTTTATAGAAAACACAGGTTGATAATTAAAAATTGTAAATTTTTTATTGATTTGTAAAGTAGACAGTCTAGGGTTATGTGTGGAATAGCACTTGAGGTCAATGGCCTCCACGGCTTTGCTGGCACAGACGCAAAGCCGTGGCCTTCATTGGTCTTCCTTGTCCCTGCTCCTGGGCCGTCATTGGTACTTGGTGATGCTTATCGAATTGAAGGGATTGACATTAAAGGGCAACAGATATTAGAATCTGATTCAATCAACCAAGTAAAATTAGGCTTTTATTTTTTTTGTCGTTAATGCTCACGCAAAATTCAAATCTTGCGTGAATTTTGGGACACACTATATATAAAAGCCTAAGCGACCGTTTCCACGCACTGACCACCAGGGGGCAGACGCTCAACGCAGGAGCTGTCCCCTGGTGGTCAGTGCGCTCCCGCAGCCAACCTCCCGCAGCCCCTCCCCCTAGCCAGCTGGCCCCGATCGGCCCCCATTGCCGGCCAGGCCAAGAGACCCCACCCGTGCACTCTAGTCCTATATGATAAAGAGCTAATATGCTAATTAAACCGAATGGCGGAACAACCTTCCAGAACGACCAGTGGGCGGGGCCTCGAGGCAGCCGGGCTTTGAGGGCCGAGCCCCTTGCACGGATTTCGTGCACCGGGCCTCTGGTTTTAAAATAAAAACAGTTCTAAGTGAAGAATAATTATTTTTTAAGCACATGTTGGGCAGCTCAGCTATTTATTGAGCACCTACTATGTGCAGGGCCCTGTACCGTCCTTCCTCACCAAGGGGACCCTGGCTTGCCCTGTGCACCTGGCCCTCCAGGGCAGAGGTGGGGGCCTGGGCACGGCTGGTAGAAGGCGCATGCTAAGAGATTTCTTGTGCCCGGCCGGTGTGGCTCAGTGGTTGAGTGTTGACCTATGAACCAGGAGGTCACGGTTTGATTCATGGTTGGGGCACATGCCCAGGTTGTGAGCTCCATCCCCAGTAGGGGGCGTGCAGGAGGCGACCGATGTATGTATTTCTCTCATTGATGTTGCTCTCTCTCTCTCTCTCCCCCTCTCCCGTTGTCTCTGAAATCAATAATATATATATATATATATATATATATATATATATATATATATATTTTAAAGGATTTCTTGTGAGAGATTGGGTGATGCATCATGGGAGGCTGGTGAGCAAGCGTGAGATTGGCAGGGCGTGCAATGAGGAAAGGCAGGCTGGGCTCCTCCCGGAAACAGACTGAAATCTGGGGAAATTTCTTCCTTTTTCGGGGACACCTCCGCCCTGCCGACGCTCTATCCACTGAGCCACACCGGCCAGGGCTTTTGTTTGCCTTTTCATTCTCTTCACAGTGTCATTTGCAGAGCAGACATTTTTAATTTTAATAAAGTTCAACGTATCAAAAAAATTTTATTTCCACGCACGGGTCATGCATGCTTTTGGTGTTGCGTTTATCACGTCATTGCTGGACGCAAGGTCATCTGGATTTCCTGCTCGGTTATCGTCTAGAGGTTTTATGCTTTTGCCTTTCGCATTTTTTTTAAAAAGATTAAACATTTTTTTGTTTACTGATTTGAGAGAGAGAGAGGAAGGAGGAGGAGGAGGAGAAGGAGAGCGAGAAACACTGACTGTCTGTTCCACGTATTTACGCATCGTTGGCGGCTTCCTGTCCGTGCCTGCAACCTTATGGGGACCGCGCTCCAACCCACTGGGCTACCTGGCCAGGGCTGCCTGTGTTAATGACATTTCCTTTCTTTTTTAAAAGAATATATTTTATTGATTTTTTACAGAGAGGAAGGGAGAGGGATAGAGAGTCAGAAACATCGATCAGCTGCCTCCTGCACGCTCCCTACTGGGGATGTTCTCACAACCAAGGTCCATGCCCTTGACCGGAATCGAACCCGGGACCCTTCAGTCCGCAGGCCGATGCTCTATCCGCTGAGCCACACAGGACAGGGCAATTACCTTTTCTTAATTTTTGTGCAGAGCGCAAGTATGATCTGTGGCTGGATTTAAAAAATGCAACGCCGATAGCATTGCTCGCAAGCCGGTTCTGCTATCCCAGCTCCGTCCGGAGCGGAAGTGATTGTTGCAAACATGGCAACAGGGTAGCGAGCGCTCGTGGCGAGGCTGCTGCAGGAATCCAGGCCCTTTCCTGTGCTTCCCCCTCCCCTCTTCCTGTTTCCTCCTACCCACCGGCCTGCACCCGAGAAAAAGATACAATGAAACAGGCCCCTTTGCCACCCAGGACCCCCCCACCCCCACCCCTCGCATTTCGGGAAGAGGAACAGTGGCGATGTGCCCACGCACACACCGTGGGGCACTTTCCCCGCCTAAGGCCTCGCTAAGTTCCCCGGGGGCCCAGGGTCCCCTAAGTCTGCGATAAAAAACATGACAGATTGCCCACCTGATCGGTTGCATCTATAGATAAAAAGGCCAATGCAAGCCCCAGGAGGAGGGCGAGGGAGGCTGCTCTGGCCGCTGCAGCCGGACGCCCCTTAGCCCTCTCTTGCACCGCCCAGCTGTGCCTGAGTGACCTGCTCAGCCATGGTTCCGGGGGGCTGCCGGTCAGCCCGGCCAAACACCCCAAATCTGCAAGAAGACCAGGGGGGTGATTGCACGCCCCTCTAGGGTATAGAGTAGACTCTGCAACCCAGGCATGTGCCCTTGACCAGAATCGAACCCAGGACCCTTCAGGCTGCAGGCCGAGGCTCTACCCACTGAGCCACACCAGCCGGGGCCCACTTGCCCACACTTGCAATGATTGCAAAGAGACCTTTAAACCGCGTTCAGTTCGGAATTTCCAAGCAGCTAATGCCAAGCAAGCCAGGCTGGCTACCCAAGAGGGCCAGGATTTTTGGTTTCGTGTTTTTTTTTGTTTTTTTTTTTAATTGATTTCCAAGAGGAAGGGAGAGGGAGAGAGAATCATCATGGATCGGCTGCGTCCTGCACGCCCCCTACTGGGGATCCAGCCCGCAACCCGGGCATGTGCCCTGATCGGGAATCGAACCCGGGACCCTTCAGTCCCCAGGCTGACGCTCTATCCACTGAGCCACACCGGATAGGGCGGGCCAGTTGGATGTTTTTTGTTGTTGTTGTTTTTTTAGTTGCGCGGCTACTCGGGAGTGTGCGGTAGCCGAGGGCCGGTCCCGCTGTCACCTTGTTATTTACTTTCCGAACCTGAATGACGGCGCAGCGCGAAGGGAGGCGAGCCCGGCCGCCGCCATGTGACCCGCCAGGCGGAAAAGACGCCGCGCGCCTCCCGCCCGCGGTGGGGGCAGGGAAGCACGTGCAGAGCGCCGCGGCGGTTGCATCATGAGCTCGATTGCACCCCGGGTGTCTCGGGTGCAGGTAACAGCTCGGCACCCGCCCGCCCAGGCCCCGGGGAGCCCGGGAGCACCGCAGGGCAGGCCCCCGGCGAGGCCCCGCCACGTCCTTTTGGGGGGGGGGGAGGGCTGGCCAGGCCACCGGTAGATAGTAGGACCCCGTGGGTTGCGCTGACTCCCAAGTATGGAGGCTGCAAGTGGGGTTTGCTGTGGATGTGCATCCCCGAGGTGGTGCAGCCCGGCCGCGCAGGGTCCTTCGCGGGCCCGCCTTCCGGTTGGAGGACCCCCTCCCGCTCCCCCTCCCCCTCGCCCGCCCGCAGGGCAACAAACGGCCCAGTGTCCCCGGAAAGAGCAGGCGAGGTGACCGGCTGCACCGCCGGGCGTGCAGGGCTCGGGGCGCGGAGCTCCGCGTGCACCCAAAGGGGGGGCGGGGCGACTGATTAAAAAACATCCCCGAGGTGCAGGGGGTGGGCGCGCGCCCCGGGCCGTGCAATTAGGGCCGCGCGGGGTGCGTGGTTGCAGGGACACTGGGGACTGGGGTGCCCAGGGCCGGGCCCCGTGAGCCATGGCAACAAGAACACTTTGGAAAAATGCCCGCGGTCTGCGGCCTGGGGGTGGGGGTGGGGGACAGGGTGGAGAGGGGGGTCCCTCCCCCATCCCCCGAGCCCCCGCACCCCGGCTCCTGGCCTCCACCCCGGTGTGTCTGAGTCTCTTTCTCCCCCCAACACTCTGGCTCTTCCCAGGGGGTGTTCTGTAAGATCGAGGCCCCCACTTCGGGGGGAGGGGGAGAGTGTTGGGGTGCCCTCCAAGCCGCCTGTTTTGAGGGGGGTGCGCCTGGAGCAGGGTGCAGGGGTTCTGTGAGGGCGGCTGGGCGCCTTCTCCTTGGGGGTGGGGGAGGGGCACCCTCCAGGACGGGCCCGGGTTCCCCTCTCCCAGGGGCACCTTGGGGTGGGGGTTGGCCCGGGACCCCCACTTCCCCCCACCCCACCCCGGGTAGCGGGATAAAGGCTGCGTTTGGGACGGGGTGCGGGTGGGCCAGTGTTCCCTTCCGACCTCCCTGGAGGCCACGGGAAGGGACAAGGCTCAGAGCGAGGAGGGGGATGTCCGGTCCCCTCACCCCGCCTAGACGGGGAGGGGGGTCGGGGGAGCTGGGGGTGGGGGACTGGGCCGGGCGCAGGGTCCCTCCAGTGCAGAAGGGGCTGGGTGGGGGCGCGGGTCCCCCCCGGAGGCCGGGGGAGGGGCGGCGCCCGGTCCCGGCGGGGGAAGGGCCGGCCGGGGGTCCCTCTGCCCCGCGGGGGAGGGGCGGCGTGGGGACGGGGGCCCCTCCCGGGCGCGGGGCCTGGGGGAGGGGCGCAGGCGGCCCCCTGGCAGTCCTCCCGGCCGGGGTCGGCGCTCTGGCGGCGGCCGCTCCCCCCGGAGGTCACTGCCCGTGCCGGTCCCTCCCGCGGTCCCGCCCTCCGCCGCCGCCGCCGCCGCCGCCGCCGCCGCTCCCGCCCCGGGCCCCCCCTTCTCCGCGCTCGGGAGCGTGGAGCTGCCCGCGCCCCCGCCCCGCCGCCGCCGCAGCGCCCTCGCCGCCATTCGCCACCGAAACTTTCCAGCGCGCGCGCCTCTCGGACTCGGCGGCGGGGCGGGGGCGCGGGCGGGCGGGGCGGGGGGGGGCGCGCGGCTGCTGCGGGCGCCGGGCCCTCCTCGGCCGCGGCTCGGCCCGGCGGCTCGGCCCGCGAGGGAGGCTGGGCGCGGCGGCGCCGGCGAGGGGCCCAGCGCGCGGCGAGGTGAGTGCGCGGGCCCGGCGGCGGGAGGGCGGGCGCGGGGCGGGGGGCGCAAACTTCTGGGGCGCGTGGGGGCCCGGCCGGCGGCTCGGGGCGCGCGCACGCTCCGCCCGGGCGCGGGAGGGCAGGTCCCCGGCGGTGCCCGGGCTCGGGGGCCGGGGTGCGGCGCGCTCCCCGCGGGCTGAACAATACCCCGCGGGGGCCGCTCCCCCCAGTGCCGGCGCGGGGTGCGCGCGCGGAGCCTGGGGGGCTCCTTTGTTCGGGGAGGGGGAGGCGGCCGGCCAGTTTGGGGAGGCGCTTGGACCTGCCCCCCCGGCCCCTTTTGCCCGCCGTCCCCGGGGCTGGGGGGCGAGTCTGCGGCGCCGCGGGCTCCCTCGTGGGGGAGGGGCGCCCCATTCATCCGCGGGCCCGGGACCGGGCGGCGGGCGGAGTGAGTGCCCAGTGCCCGGCGAGGCCCCGCGCTGCCCTGCGTCCCGGGCGCTGGAACTGTCACGGAAGTCGGGAGCCCCCGGGCCGAGCGAGGGGACCGGGCTGGGGGTGACATGGGGGGGGCGCGCCTCCGTTCCGGCGCGGCCTGGGCGGCTGGAGACCTGTTGCTCGAGGGCTGGGGGAGGGGGAACCCCAGATCCGGGCCCCGTTCCCCAGGGGACTGTCCCCACCGGGGGCCAGCGTTCCGACGGGGGCACTGCGTCTTCGGGGGGTCGGCGGCCGCGGGGTCCGTGACAACTTGGGGTCGCGAGAGGCGCGCCCGCCCGCGCCGGGATGGGGCCCGGGCTTCACGTGCGCCTCGGGCCTGTGCGCAGCGGGGCGCGGCCCGGCTCGCTCCCTGCACGGCCGCGCGAGCTCCCGCGCCCGAGTGCATGGGGAACCCCGCCAAAGAAGAGTCGGGGTGCGTTTCCCCCGGTGGACGTGGTGGAGCGGAGCCCCAAAGCCGCGGAGAGCCGGCCCCCGTGGCCTCCGCTCTGCAGGGTCACGTGGGGCTCGACCGGACTTGTGGCTGGTTTTCTCCCGTTCGCACCGCCCAGTCCCGGCCGCGAGGGAGGCGCAGGGGCGGGACCTCGGGCGCGGGGCGCAGGGCCCAGGTCCCCAGCCCTGGCTTCGGGGTGCAGACGGCTGTGATGATGGCAAAAAGTTTGCAATTAGATTTTCCTGGAAAAGACGCGATTAGGGGGGAAAAGGGAGAGAGAAGGTGAGGATGGACCAAGGGGAGGTCCCATGGAGACGGTGCGTTCATTCTAAGGATGCGCACGTGCGCGCTGGGCGTGGGGCGGGTTTGGTGGGGAGGAGTGGTTCAGGGGTAACAGTGGAAGCTGGTCCATGGACCTCCTGACTGACAGGGCCCCTCAGGGGAGAGAATTCCAGATTTTAAGTCAGCACACGCCCCTGGGGAGGAAGGGAGAGTGTTGGTGTTTTCCTGGGGTGAAGGGGGTGTGTGTGCCTTTTGCCTCCTTGCTGGGCGCAGTGATTTCTGCTCTGTCGGTACTTTTAAAGAAGGAATGACAGCCGGGCCGGTGTGGCTCAGTGGTTGAGCGTGGACCTATGAACCAGGAGGTTATGGTTCAATTCCCCATCAGGGCACATGCTCGGGTTTGCGGGCTGGATCCCTGGCCCTGGTTGGAGTGGGGGGCGGGGGGGTGCGGGAGGCAGCCCATCCATGTGTCTCTCTCACAGTTATGTTTCTCTCTCTCTGTCTCTCCCCTTCCGTGGTACTTTCTCTTAAAAAAAATCAATAGAGCCCTGGCTGGTGTGGCTCAGTGGATAGAGCGCCGGCCTGTGGACTGAAGGGTCGCAGGTTTGATTCCTGGTCGGGGCACCTGCCCGGGTGCGGGCTCCATCCCCGGTGTGGGGCGTGCAGGAGGCGGCTGATCCATGATTCTCTCTCATCATCGAGGTTTCTCTCTCTCTCCCTCTCCCTTCCTCTCTGAAATTAATTAAAAAAATATATATATATTTTAAAAAGTAGGCTACATCCGAGAAGTTAAAATTTCACCGCCAAAGACATTTTAAAAATAGTTCCGACAAGGAAGCGAGCCTACAGTCATTTTGTAAACATTTCTTCTTTTTTTTCTAAGTTGGAAAGATAAACTTTTTTTCCATAACTATTTTTAGTGGGAAGGAAGCCGCCGGGCCTCGGGGATGGAGGGTGGATGTGAGTGTCGCCTGGGGGCCTGCCCTCCTCGGCTGTCCCCTCCGCCCCTCGCTCTCCGTGGGGTTGACCAAGGGGACCGGAACTGACCACACTGGCCACAGTGGCTGAGGGAGACCCACAAAAACCGCAGTGAAAGCTGGCTGTGGGGACGGACTGACAGAGTCGTCATGGTTGCAGGAGACAGGAGGGCGCAGCCTGAGAAAGTGGTTAAAATCCCAGGGGACCAAGTGGGGAACCAAGGAACCCACTTTTTTTTTAAGTATTTTTTTATTGATCTCAGGCTGGGAGAGGGAGAGGGAGATAGAAACATCGTGGTGAGAGAGAATCATGGATCGGCCGCCTCCTGCACGCCCCACACTGGAGAGCAAGCTCGAAACCCGGGCATGTGCCCTGACGGGGAATCGAACCGTGACCTCCTGGCTCCTAGGTCGACGCTCAGCCACTGAGCCAGCCGGCTGGGCAATGGCGGCCTGTGGGGTGTCCACGGAGCAGCTCCGATCCCGCCATCCATCAGATATTTTATGGAGAATCTGCTTGATTGAAGAGCGCGGACGGGAACTGGAAGCCGTGAGAATGCCGAGTGGGAACGAGTTGAGCGTTGAGACAGGACAGACCACTTGGGCCATGTGTCCCTTGTGCTGGTTTGCTCTCGGTGGACCGGGACGCAGATGGAGGTGGAAGGGACTCTTAGAAGAGGAAGGTGGAGGAGCTGGGTGTGTATCAGGGTCGCATTGCCAACGCCGAGCTCTGGGATTTTGCCAATAAGCGGGGGGCCAGTGGGAGAGCCTGAGGAGGCCACCCCTGACTACAGTGGACACACCAGGCCAGTTTGGGGCAAGGGCGGTGGGGGAGGTGGGCCCCAAGAAAAACAAATGGAGGTGTGTAGCTCTTGAGGCACCGATGTGTTTTGGGGTGCAGGCAGAGTTGGGACGCTCCCCCAGAAGGTGGGCACAGGAGTGGGCTTGGAAGACCCACGAGGACTTAGGCCACGTGGGCTGCTCAGCTGCCGAAACTCAGCACACGTGTTTCGGGGTCCGAGATGCGATGCACTGTGAGCGCCTGTTTCTCGCCGCCGCCTTGGGCTTGCTGGTGTCGTAGAAGCGTCCTAGGGCTTCATTTCCGTCAGTTCTTGGCACCTTTGGTATTTATTAGGGAGCAGAGCCCCCAGACTAAAGCTGTCCCCGGTTCCTGTGGGCCCTCCTTGTCCCCGGCGGTTAACCTGGATTTGGGGGTCTCCCCGCTGCAGCTCTGAGGCTCGGCGATTGAGTGAAATTGCGGTTTACAGATGCTCAACACCGCGTCAGTCTCTGTCCCTTCCTGCGCCGGGTGACTCAGCCCCCGTTTGGGACAGCCGGCCGCCGGCCAACGTGCGTTTTCTTGTCCCATCCCCTTCCGGGCGCCATGAGGAGAAGGGTGCGGGTTCTGCTTCCAGCTAAGGGCTCTGCTGGACCAGCCCGGGGCCCCGTGTCCTGGTGGCCCCCGGGGAGTGCCAGTGTGCCCTGCGCTGGGCCTCCTGGCTCCTGGTGGGCAGGGGCTGGGGTGACCTAGTTTGCAACCAGCATGCCAGGCCCTGACTGTGTCTTTGGGCAAATCAGGTGCCTTCTGTAGAGGTGGTTTTGTCACTGAGAGAGCAAGAGAGACATTGCAGCTGGTTCCTCAGGCTGGCGTTGAAGGAGACGGGGTTATTCCGGTGCCTGCAGCCCAGCAGGCCTGGCTTAGGATCGTCCTCCGCTGCACTCGGGACTCGGGTGGAAATGTCTTTATTACGTAGGGTGGTTGGTCTCCAGCCTTTACCTTCTCGTCCGTTTCTCCCCCTCTGTGAAGTGAAATTCCAGGATTGGCGTCCGTGTATGCACACGCACACACACACACACACACATGTTCTCTCTGTTTTCCGAATTAGCGTGTAGCAGATTATGGATTTCAACACGTGCATAGGTTTGTGTAATGGGAGGTTCAGTCACAGCCCAGACCTGTGCACGCTCTCCCTCCGTGGTTCCCGGATGGTCACCCTACCCCCGCCCAGACCCGGGACCCGGGACCTGGGACCCTGCCTGTCAGCTCTGCTATCCTGTCCTTGGTCGTATTCAGATCCAGGCAGAAACCCCCAGTGGCGAGCCCGCCACGCTCCCAGTGCCTCCCTTGAGGCAGCACCTTCACACGTGGGCACACGTGGGCCCTGTGCCCTCCTTGGCACAATTGTGCGCTGCGGACGTTATGAAAAGCAAGAAGCAGCTAAACGAGTCACTTGTAAACATTTGTAAGACACCGGAGGGGGAAATACCGGCTGTCTTGTTGGGGCTGCCAAAGGTTTGCGGTCTCCTCGGCCAGGGCCTCTCTCTCTCGCTGCCATGGGGTGAGTCTTGATGCCATTACAGAGAACGTTCTGGAACCTTTGAAGACTTTTTTTTAAAAAAATATATTTTATTCATTTTTTACAGAGAGGAAGGGAGAGGGATAGAGAGTTAGAAACATCACTGAGAGAGAAACATCGACCAGCCGCCTCCTGCACACCCCCCTCTGGGGATGTGCCCGCAACCAAGGCACATGCCCTTGACCGGAATCGAACCCGGGACTCTTCAGTCCGCAGGCCGACGCTCTGGCCACTGAGCCACACTGGTCAGAGCTGAAGACCTTTAACGTGTGAAATCGATCAGCAGGTTCCCGTCGTGTCTGGGCAGAGACGTGAATAGCAAAGAGCCTGAAAAGTCGAGTTGTATTTGCATCAGCTCGTTGCAGACGGAAAGCGAATTCCCAAGTCCGGCGCTTGGGTTGTTAGCCTGTGCTTCGCTTTGGGCCGCGATTCCCGCTTTTCGTGACGCTAATGAGAAGTGGCGTGTTTTCTACAAGAAGGAGTCCTTGGCCCGGCGGTTAGGCTGCTGGGTGGTCTGCCCGTCCGTGCGCCGTCTTTAACCCGTGCGTGTCCTCACGGTGGGGGCCGAGGCGTTTAGTTGGGGAAAGGGCTGGTACTTAAATGTCGGTTACAGAGGCTCAGTGGTTAGAGCGTCCACCTAGGAACCAGGAGGTCACGGTTCGATTCCCGGTCAGGGCACAGGCCCGGGTTGCAGGCTTGATCCCCAGTGGGGGGCGTGCAGGAGGCAGCCGGTCCGTGATTCTCTCTCATCATGGACGTTTCTCTCTCTCTGTCTCCCTCTCCCTTTCTCTCTAAAATCAATAAAAACTTATTATTAAAAAGAGAGTCTTTGCCTAACCGGTGTGGCTCAGTGGATAGAGCATCGTCCTGCAGACTCAAGGTCCCAGGTTCGATTCCGGTCGGGGCATGTACCTTGGTTGCGGGCACATCCCCAGTGGGGGGTGTGCAGGAGGCAGCTGATAGATGTTTCTCTCTCATCGATGTTTCTAACTCTCTATCCCTCTCCCTTCCTCTCTGTAAAAAATCAATAAAATATATTTTAAAAAAAAGAGAGAGTCTGGTGGGGTTTTTTTTTAAAAATCCTCACCTGAGGGTATTTTCCTATTGATTTTTTAGAGAGAGTGGAAGGGAGGGAGGGAGGGAGGAGGAAAGAGCGAGAGAGAAAGATAGAGACAGGCAGACACAGGGATTGGTTGCTTCCGGCACACGTCCTGACCCGCAACCCAGGTACCTGTCCCTGATGGGGAATCGAACCCGTGACCCTTGGGTGTGCGGAGACCCACTCTCTAACCACGGACACACCGGCCAGGGCGATGATGGTGGTTTTGTGTTAACTAAAAGTATAGGTAGCCCTGGCCGGTGTGGCTCAGTGGCTAGAGCGTCGGCCTGCGGACTGAAGGGCCCCGGGTTCGATTCCGGTCTAGGGCACGTGCCTGGGTTGCGGGCTCGATCCACAGTAGGGGGCGTGCAGGAGGCGGCCGATCTATGATTCCCTCTCATCTTTGATGTTTCTCTCTTTCTCCCTCTCCCTTCCTCTCTGAAATGAATAAAAAATATATTTTAAAACGTTGAGAAAATAAAAGTATAGGTAAACCGGGTTTTTTATGTCCCATGATTTGACTGTCATGTTATCGGTGATTGGCATAAATAAGCAGCGTCTAGGTTAACATCTTACTAAGGAACCGGCCAGCCAACCAGTGGCGGTTCCAGAAGGCGCTCGGGCTGTTGGCCTTGGGGTGTCGGCGTTGGCAGGCCGGTGTTTCTCAGACACGTCGGGGAGTCTGTGCTGGTGTCCACCGCTTCCAGGGAGGAGGTGCACGCAGCCCAGAGGGTGACGAGAAGAATTCGGGGTCTCTGTGCACTGCCTGGTGGCCCGGGGGGAAACATGAAATTATTATTATTTTTATTTATTTTTTTTATTTTAAAATATATTTTATTGATCTTTTACAGAGAGGAAGGGAGAGGGATAGAGAGTTAGAAACATCGATCAGCTGCCTCCTGCACACTCCCCACTGGGGACGTGCCCGCAACCAAGGCACATGCCCCTGACCGGAATCGAACCTGGGACCCGTATTGGGGGCGGGAAGAGACCATGAGGATGCCCAGAGTTTTCATCTGATGCTTCTAAGCCAGCGGTTCTCAAACCTGTGGGTCGTGACCCCTTTGGGGGTCGAACGACCCTTTCACAGGGGTCGCCTAAGACCGTCGGAAAACACATATATAATTACATATCGTTTTTGTGATTGATCGCGATGCTTTCATGATGTTCAATGTGTAACCATGAAAATGCATCCTGCAGATCAGATATTTCCATGCCGATTCATAACAGCAGCCACATGACAGCGATGACGTAGCCACGAGAATAATGTTATGGTTGGGGGTCCCCACAGCATGAGGAGCTGTATTCAAGGGTCGCGGCGTTAGGAAGGTTGAGAACCACTGCTCTAAGCTATTTTGGTGATCTGTGAAACATTCATATAATATGAGTTGAGTGCTGTGTGGAGCTGACACATGGATGGCAGGAATTGGGGACGCGATGCTTAGCACTTCTTTCTCACCGGGAAGGATTTGCGATGAGAAAACAGTTTAGAGATCACAGATTGCGGGGGGGGGGGGGACGGAGTGACGTTCAAGTCCCCGAGTGTAAGTGGGACCATGTGTGTATTCCTGTCGCCTGCCTCCTGTCAGGGTGTGTGCGTGTGTATGTGTGTGTGTGTGTGTGTGCATTTTAAGTGACAGATCTTACAGTTTTTGGTTTTTTTTAAATATTTTTATTGATTTCCGAGAGGAAGGGAGAGGGAGAGAGATAGAAACATCCACGATGAGAGAGAAGCATCGATCGGCTGCCTCCTGCACGCCCCGCAGTGGGGACTGAGCCCACAAACCGGGCATGTGCCCTGATGGGGAATAGAACCGTGACCTCCTGGTTCATAGGCCGACGCCCAACCACTGAGCCACACCAGCCGGGACTGCTGTGCTTTGTAAGCTCTCCAGGACCGCAGTGTGTTTCCAGTCTCCCGATGCTGCTGATCACCCGCTGCGTTCAGGGCTGCACGCCCCCAGGGCCCCCCGGACGCGGGCTCCTGGGGGAAGAAGTGGGCCGCCGTGCAAAGGCCGCCCCGTGACCTCCTGCGGGAACCGGGTGTGATGAGCGTGTCGGGTGCCTCCCAGCTGCTGCGTATGCGTCGTCGGCCTTTCTTTCTGCGAGAGACACACTTCATTCCTCCTGGTTGTCACTCGTTGTTTTGTTTGTTTTTTGCATTTCCCACGGGTGGCTTTGCCAATAGAAAACCGCCCTTGGAGCGGGCGCTGTCTTCCTGGTGTCCCGGTAGATAAATGTAGGGTGTCCCCAAATTCACGCAGGATTTGAATTCTGCGTGAGCATTAACAACAAGAACAAAAAGTAAAAGCCTGATTTTACTGGGTTGATTGGATCAGATTCTCATATCTGTGGCCCTTGGATGTCAATCCCTTCGATTGGATCAGCATCACCAAGTACCAGTGACGGCCCAGGAGCAGGGACAAGGAAGACCCATGAAGACCACGGCTTGGCGTCTGTGCCAGCAAAGCCGTGGAGGCCATGGACCCGATGTGCTATTCCATGCATAACCCTAGACTGTATTCTTTATGAATCAATAAAAAAGTTTCAATTTTTCATTATAAACCTGTGTTTTCTATCAAAATTACTTCTTGCGTGAATTTTGGGACGCCCTATGCAAGGGTGGTCCTCACAGCTCGGACCGCGCTGCGGGCTGAGGGCGTGAGATCGAGGCTCCCCTCTGGGCGGGCCGGCTCCTGGCCCAGGTCCTCGGCTGAGGGCTGGGTTGGCACGACGCCGAGTGGAACGGCAGCCGCTCCAGCGATTGCACGCCGGCCTTCTGAGAGAGAGAGAGAGAGAGAGAGAGAGAGACATTGATGCAACGGACACATCTACGGTGGCTGCCCTCTCGCGCCCGGACTGGGTGGGGACCAGTCCTCCAACCCAGGCATGTGCCCTTGACCGGGAGTCGAACCTGTGACCCGCCCGTGTGCAGGCCGACGCGCTGACCGCTGAGCCACACAGGCCAGGGCTCCGTGCCCGCCCCTTTGGCCGGTCTGTCTGATGTTGAAATGACGTGCATGTTGGCCTTGGTTTTCGGGTACGGTCTTTGGCGTGGGCGCCCACTTCTGCCTGTGGGACTCCGAATTTGCGGGGCCGCTTCCTGTCTGAAGGGAAGGTGACCCTGGGCCGGGGCGTTCGCAGGGCGGCCCCGTCAGGAAAGGGAAGGTGACCGCGGGCCGTTTCTAAGCGGCAAGGACACCTCCTGGTAACGCTATTCAGGGGGCACGTCCTGGGAGGAGAGAGCAGAAACAGGAAGTCGAATGTGTGTTGTCGATGTCTGTCCATCGTCAACCAAGGATATTTTCCCGTTGATTTTCAGAAAGTGGGAGGGAGGGGAAGGGACGGGGAGAGAGAGAAACGTCGATGATGAGAGTGAAACTTCATCAGTTGTCTGCCTCCTGCACGCCCCCCACTGGGGATGGAGCCCGCCACCCGGGCCTGTGCCCTGATGGGAATCGAACCCTGACCTCCTGGGTCATAGGCCGACGCTCAGCCGCTGAGCCACGCCGGCCGGTGGGCGGGCGTGTCGTTATTCGTCCTTGCCCGGCCCCGGTTCGATACGGTGAGGGGACACCTGTGAGTGACATCGAGGGCAGGTCGGCCAGACGCCGGTGAATTGCTCTAGCGCTGGGGGGAGGGTCCTGGTCATTATCGCTGGACTAGAGGCCCGGTGCACAAATTTGTGCATGGGTGGGGTCCCTCGGCCTGGCCGGCGATGGGGGCCCGCTCACCCAGTCCCGATTGGGGCCGGCTGGCCAGGGGGAAGGGCCGAGGGAGGGGAGATTGGCTGTGGGAGCGCACTGACCACCAGGGGGCAGCTCCTGCGTTGAGCATCTGCCCCCTGGTGGTCAGTGCGCGTCACAGCGACCGGTCGGCCGGTCACTTAGGCTTTTATATAGAGAGATTGTTTGCCGGCCAGATTGCCCGTGTGATGTGTCACAGAGGCATGTCAGAGAGCGGCCCCACCCAGGCTGTTCCCAGAAGCCCTCGCAGGGATGGTCTCCCACGTGCATACAGCAGGCGCTCAGTGAGTGCAGGCTTGCAGGTGTGACCTCTGGGACTGGGGCGGGGGTGGATGGAGCAGGCGTGTCGGGGAACTGGTGGAAGCCGGAGGGGCGTTCCGTCTGTGTGCACGCTGAGCTTTGAGAGTGGAAAAACAGCGCCCGCTTAGAACATCGTTGAAATACCATCTGCATAGTTTAGGTCTATTTTTATGGATTTCAGAGAGGAAGGGAGAGGGAAGAGAGAGAGATAGAAACATCAATGATGAGAGAGAATCTTGGATCGGCCGCCTCCTGCATGCCCCCCGCTGGGGTTCGAGCCCACAACCTGGGCGTGTGCCCTTGACGGGAATCGAACCCGGGACCCATCCGTCCGGAGGCGGACGCTCCATCCACTGGGCCAACCCGGCGAGGGTCATCTCCTTCGTGCATGTCTTCATGTCTTCCCACGGAAATAAAAAGCCAATTGTCGTTCAGATCACCGCGTGGGAAGCTTTATAATGGGAGGTCCGCAGCCGGCAAACTGATATAACCCCGGCTAATCACATTAGCGGACTCACCCTAAATATAGAGGAAGATTAGCTCATGGAAATATCTCCTTTTTATCCTGGTCCGTCCAGCTCATACCCACCCAACAGTCGGATCGTTTCTGGTTGCATTCTGTCATGTTTTTGGCCGTCCTGGGCGTGTTTTCGGAAAAGGGAGCTGAAACGAGACTGGATGTTTTCATTTTTCCCCGATTCATGTTTAAATGGAAAAAGGGCCCGGCCGGCGTGGCTCAGCGGTTGAGCATTGACCTATGAACCAGGAGGTCCCGGGCAGGGCACGTGCCGGGGTTGCGGGCTCGATCCCCAGTGGGGGGGCGTGCAGGAGGCAGCCGATCCATGATTCTTCCTCATCATGGATGCTTCTGTCTCTCTCTCCCTCTCCCTTCCTCTCTGAAATCAATAAGGATGTATCTATAATAATAAAAGCATCATATGCTAATTAGACCGGATGTCCTTCCGGAAGACCTTCTGGATGAAGCCAGGGCTATAAGGGAAGCCCGGGTCCCGGGTGCCAGAGGGAAGCCGGTGCCGGCAGCCGGGGGAAGGAAGGCCGGCTCTTGCACGCATTTCGTGCACCGGGCCTCTAGTTTTAAAAATAAATGGAAAATGGCACGCAGCAAAAGCTGTCTGGTGAGTTTTCATTCTCTCAGTTATTACTCGTCCTCCCGCACACACAGTATTACACGCCTGGCATCACAGACGGGCGAGCTAGGGGCCCCGCGTTCCCGCACGGCGTTGCCTTTAAGGGAAGTTGGGGCGCGATCCATGGCTCCCTGTCTGAGGGTAAATGTTCAGCCGTCTTGAGCTCCCCGCCGTGTTCGCTTTCCCACGGGCGGGGCTGTGTTTGGACGACAAGTGTATTTCTCTGCGTGGGTTTCCGGCGGCCCAGATGCTCGCCGGGGTGGAATTTCTCTCCGTCCTCGCCGTTGGGTTGGGCGGCCACTTGTGCGTGGCGGCCTAGGCCCTGGATTGAGGGGGGCACGGTGCAGACGGGGGCTGGGCGTCTCTGAGCCGGTGTCCCCTGGGTTCACTGGTGCTCGTCATGGATGTTTGCTCTGCGTTCGGTTTGCTGTGAGTGGCAGCTGCGCTGACGTCTGGCCGAACGGAACTGAAGATCTGGCTTAAGGTCAAGTTGATTTTCTTTTAAACAAATGTATTTTTTATTGATTTCAGAGAGGAAGGGAGAGGGAGAGAGAGAAACATCCATGATGAGGGAGGATCGTGGATCGGCCGCCTCCTGCACGCCCCCTACTGGGGATGGAGCCTGCAACCCGGGCATGTGCCCTGGACCGGGAATCGAACCCTGACCTCCTGGTTCCTAGGAGCCTCGACGCTCAACCACGGAGCCAGCCGGCCGGGCGGGCGGTTTCTAGGATTTGTGTGTGTGTGTGTGTGGGGGGGGGGTATCACCTGCTTGGCATTGCATTAAGTTTCCAAAGTTTTATTCATCCTCCCCTGGTGCGGAGCCTCATCGCTGGAGCACTGACTGGGGGTGAAAACCTGTTTCCTGTTGGGTGTCCGTGGGGATCCGAGTTATTTTGTGCAGGTGGCCTTCGGCCAGCGCTTTCCCATCAGCGTGCGCTTTCTTTTTCCTCCCTCGCAAGGTCGCAAGGTCGCAGGGTTGCAGGGTTGCAGGGTCTTAGGGCCAGGATCCCGCGTGCGCTCCCAGGCTGCTGTGCACGGCCGTGTGCGTGGTGAATCGCGGTGGGCTGCTGAGGGTGTCCACCGCCCTCCGCCTCCCTCTCTGTGCTAAAGGGCTGAGCCACGTCCAGCAGGGCCAGGGGTGAGCCTGAGGAGGGGCGGCCAAGGATTAGAGAGGACGGACAAGAGGGTACAGTCGGGGCCGGGTGGACCGCTGTGCCTGGATGAGGGCACAGGGAAGGATGAGAGAGGACGGACAAGAGGGTACAGTCGGGGCCGGGTGGACCGCTGTGCCTGGATGAGGGCACAGGGAAGGATGAGAGAGGACGGACAAGAGGGTACAGTCGGGGCCGGGTGGACCGCTGTGCCTGGATGAGGGCACAGTGACCCAGCCTGCAAGCGAAGCTTTATTGTACAGTCGGATCCCCCAGAGCAAAGCCAGGGCAGCATGTTTACGACGTTCTTGCGAGTTTCACGTTGGCTTCTTCCCTGTGGTTGCCACTCTCTGAACTCGATCAGGCCTGGTTTAGGCGGCACTGGCTGCACCCCCGCAGCCCACATCACTCAGCTACCGAGGACTGTCAGTCAGTCTGAGGCTTGAACCACTCTCCGACCCCCACCCCCCAGGCTGCCACCACCCTGTTGTCTGTGTCCATGGGTGATGCATATACACATACAGGGTCTTGGGTTGATTACCTACCTACCTCCCTCCCTCCCCCGCCTTCCCTGTGAGATTCCGTCAGTCTGTTCCCTCCTTCCGTGTCTCTGGATCTGTTCTGTTCATCAGTTTATGTTGTAACTAGATTCCACCTACGAGTGAGATCATGGGATACGTGTCTTGCTCTGACCGGCTTATTCCGCTCAGCATCATGCTCTCCAGGTCCCTCCAGGCTGTCTCTCAGGGTAAGAGACCCTCCTTTTTCAGGGCTGCGTAGTATTCCACGGTTTTCCCCTGTTGATTTCTAGAGAGAGAGAGGAAGGGAAGGGGAGTCAGAGAGAGAGAGAGAGAGAGAAACATGGATTGGTTGCCTCCTGCGCACCTGGGCCGGGGATGGATCCTGCAACCCAGGAACGTGCCCGTGACCAGCCTCGAACCCGGGGCCCTTTGGTGCGCGGGTCGATGTTCTCAACCGCTGAGCGACAGCTGCCGTGGGCAGACTTCCCTTTGCAGAGAGAGTGCGTTTCTGACTTCTTGGGATGTATTCCTGGAAGTGGGATTAGGGACATGCGCTGGATGTTTCTCCCTCCCTCCCTCCCTCTCTGAAATCAATAAAAAAATGTTCTTTAAAAAACGTAGACACTGAGCAGTGAGAAAGCCAGGGTCCCTCGTGCGGGCACCTGGAATGTCCCCGGTGCCCCAGGGTTGGAGCCGGAGTCCCCTCGGGGAGGAACGGCCTTTCTCGTCCTGTTCGCTGGCCGTATCCGAGGGCCGAGGGTCGTTCGAGTGGCTCCTGCCCCACAGGCTTCCCGTTACCGTCTCACCCGCGAGGAGAAGGGGGCGGGGGCTGGGGGAGGGTGTGTGCGTGTGTGAGGGCAAGGAAAGCGTGGACTGACGAGGCCACTGGCAGGGCCGGCCGCTGGGTGAGACGGGCCAGGGAGGACAGACGGGGACAGTGTGACCCGTGACTCAGGCAGCGAGATCGAGGGAGAGAGAATCCCAGGGGTCATTCGCCTCCAGGCCGCCCTGGGGCTGTGTCCGCACCCCGAATGCTCTTGGGAATGCGTTCGGCTCAACTTTTATTTTTTTTTGATTTTTTTCCTTTATTGATTAAGCTATTACAAATGTGTCCTGATTCCCCTATTGTCCCCCCATCCTTCCACCCATTCCCACCCCGCCCCCCGTGTCTGTAGCCATTGGTTATGCTTATATGCATGCGTACAATCCTTTGGTTGGATTAAGTAAAAATAGGCCCGTGGAGCCCGGCCGGCGTGGCTCAGCGCTTGCCCGTCGACCCAGGAACCAGGAGGTCACCGGTTCGATTCCCAGTCGGGGCACGTGCCCAGGTTGCAGGCTCGGTCCCTGGTGGGGGCCGTGCAGGAGGCAGCCGATCAGCGACTTCCTCTCTCTTCGATGTTTCTGTGTCTCTCCCCCTCTCCCGGCCTCTCTCTCGCCAAAGATCAATAAAGGGCCCTGACCCGTGTGGCTCAGTGGATAGAGCGTCAGCCTGCGGACTGAAGGGTCCCGGGTTCGATTCCGGCCAAGGGCACGTGCCTTGGTGGCGGGCACATCCCCAGTGGGAGGTGTGCAGGAGGCAGCTGATCGATGTTTCTAACTCTCTATCCCTCTCCCTTCCTCTCTGTAAAAAATCGATAAAATATATACATATTTTTAAAAAAGATCAATAAAGGTCTATTTTAAAGAAGTTGACCACGTGATTGTGGTCGGATTCCCGGGCTGCCCGCAGCCCTCCTGGAATCGGTGGGCTGACAACCTCGGGGGTCGGGGTGCCCCCGGGGCGCAGGCCGTCTCGGACCTTCCATCACCTGACGGGGAATTCTCTGTGCGAGTCGCCGCCGGGGCCTGGAGCAGTAACCTTCTAGCCGATGCCACGCATGCTCCAGGGCTGGCTCATCACGCTGCCCGAGCACCTTCCTTTTCTTTTTTTAATATATTTTTATCGATTTCAGAGAGAGAGAGAAATATCAGTGATGAGAGCGAATCCTGGACCGGCCGCCTCCTGCACGCCCCCTACGAGGGATGGAGCCTGCGACCCGGGCGTGTGCCCTGGACCGGGCATCGTACCCTGACCTGGTTCGTAGGTCGCTGCTCAACCACTGAGCCACACCGGCCGGGAGGGTGTGAGCTCAGCCTGTAGCCGCCCCGAGCCTCCCGTCCCACGGAGATGGCAGGTGGCATGGCGGTGCCCGCTGTCTGCCAGGATGGTGAGAGATGTGGTAAGACCGGGAGGTCATGCCAGTGCTCCTGGTGCCCAGCACCTGTCAGTCACCCGCAGAGGCCTGGGGGTGAAACAGAGACGGTTTGGCCGGGGGTGGTGTGGCTCAGTGGGTAGAGCGCCGGCCTGCGGACTGCAGGGCTCTGGGTTCGGTTCCCGTCCAGGGCACGCACCGGGGTTGCAGGCTCCATCCCCGGCCCTGGTGGGGGCACCTGCAGGCAGTGACGGGTCGGGTACAGGCCTTCCTGGGGGGTGTGACGGGGTTATTCAAAGGCCGATGGTGCCGATGACGGGGGCACAGCTGAATATTCTGAAAGCAGTTGCAGGCGCCCGGCTGGGGTGGCTCAGTGGTTGAGCGTCGACCTAGGAACCAGGAGGTCAGGGTTCGATTCCCGGTCAAGGGCATATGCCCGGGTTGTGGGCTCCATCCCCAGTAGGGGGCGTGCAGGAGGCAGCCGGTCCATGGTTCCCTCTCATCATGGATGTTTCTATCTCTCTCTCCCTCTCCCTTCCTCTCTGAAATCAATAAAAATATATTTAAAAAAATAAAAGAAAAAGGAATTAGCACTGGTGAAAAAGTGGTTTCTTTTATTTTTTATTATTTTTTAAAATATGTTTTAATTGATTTCAGAGACAGAGGGGGAGAGAAACATCCATGATGACACAGAAGCCCGGACCGGCTGCCTCCTGCACGCCCCCCACTGGGCATGGAGCCTGCAACCGAGGTGCGTGCCCTCGGCCAGAATCGAACCCGGGACCCTGCGGTCCGCAGGCCGACGCGCTGCCCACTGGGCCACCCCGGCCAGGGCCTCGGTGGTTTCCTTTAGAGCTTCTGACGTACAGACAGGTGGTCGCTGACTCTGTCCTCACACGGGGAACGCTGCCCTGAGCTGATGGAGGAGTCGGCTGTGAGCACGGGTGAAAGCGCACGTCGGGGCTCGGTTCCTGGAAAAAAGAAAGAAAAGAGAAAAAAGAACGGAAAAGAACGGAAGTTGTCTGCGCGGCTCTTTGCTGCCAGCCGTGCACAGCTGCACGTGGTCGCAGGGAGGCTGGAGGCAGCAGGCTGGGTGCAGAGAGCGGCTACACCCCGTACTGGGGGGGGGGAGGCCGGGAGGGGTGGGAAGACCCCGCCCGCCCCCCGGGAACCTGCCTCCTCTGTGGGTGGGAGCCCCGTCTGCAGGGAGGGGACATCTCCGACCCCATTGGTCTTTGGAGGCAGCTGCAGGGTCAGGGTTTCTCCTTTAAACACATTCTGCTCTGACACACACAGTGGGGAGGCAGGGGACGCGCGGCCTCTCGGACCGTGATTGATTGATTATTGATTGATTGATTGATTTCGAAAAGGAAGGGAAAGGGAGAGAGAGAGAGAAACATCAGGGATGAGAGAGAATCACGGGTCGGCCGTCTCCTGCACGCCCCCCACTGGGGGTCGAGCCCACAACCCGGGCATGTGCCTTTGACCGGGAATCGAACCCGGGACCCTTCGGTCCATAGGCCGACGCTCTAGCCACTGAGCCAAGCCGGCCAGGGCGATAAAAGACTTTTTTAAATAAATAAAAGTAATTTTAAAAGTCGTTGGGAAAAGATCCTTAGATGAGTATTAAGATCAACAACAACCTAAAAACAAACCTGCAGGCGCTGCCTCCTCTGGTTGGGGAAGAGCGAGGGGGGAGGGTTGGAGGAGAAGGGACCAGAATGAGCTAGACTTTTCTCTCGGAGAGAAACACACCGATGGGCTGCCTCCTGCACGCGCCCCGACCACGGCCCAGGCCGGGGAGGAGCCTGCCACCGAGGCCCGTGCCCTGGACCCGAGTCGAACCCGGGACCCTTCCGTCCGCAGGCCGGCGCTCTAACCACTGAGCCACACCGGCCGGGGCGAGCCGGACTTCGGGCGGCACCGAGCCGACCGCCCGGGTCACTTTCCCTGCTGACCCAGTTGCAGAGCTGCCAGCACAGGGAGGGGGCGGGAGCCCGCTGGGCCGGTCGCCCGGCAGGACCTAAAATTAGCTCATTGAGGAGCCAGCCAGGGGCCGGCCGTGGCCCGGGGCGTGTCCCACGGGGACCTCAGGGCGGCGGCGGTTCCTGCTGCGTCTGTCCCCCGTTTCCGGTCTGGCTTCTCTGAGTGTCCTCTCCCCACGCCTCTCCCCGCGTGTGACCGTGAGTGGGGTGTGCGTGCAGGCCGCCCCGCGAGGCAGGTCCTGGTGAGCTGTGCCCACTGGTGAGCTGTGTGCCCACTGGTGAGCTGGGGGCCCGCTGGTGAGCTGTGTGCCCGCTGGTGAGCTGTGCCCGCTGGTGAGCTGTGTGCCCGCTGGTGAGCTGTGTGTTCCCTGGTGAGCTGTGTGCCCGCTGGTGAGCTGTGTGTGCCCGCTGGTGAGCTGTGTGCCCGCTGGTGAGCTGTGCCCGCTGGTGAGCTGTGTGCCCGCTGGTGAGCTGTGTGCCCGCTGGTGAGCTGTGTGCCCGCTGGTGAGCTGTGTGTCCACTCGTTAGCTGTGTGTTGGGCGTCCACTGTTGCAGGACAGAGACACATCATATGGCCATCTGCTGCACGCGCCCGAGCAGGGCCAGGGATCGAACCTGCAGCTGCCCTTGACTGGAATCCAACCCGGGCCCCTTCAGTCCGCAGGCCGGCGCTCTGCCCACTGAGCCTAACTGGCCGGGGCCGCGGCTGGGGTTAACTCCAAACCCTGGGCGAGGGGGCTGCCCCCACGGGGCAGGAGGCCAGGGTCCGGCCCCTCGGTCCCGTCTGCGGCCTCCTCCTTTTTCAGTGAGAAACGCGGAGGTTCATTCTGTCCTCGACACCGGTCCCACCAGTGCCAACAGCGGCCAGATCTGCCCTGCTCTTTGGAAAAAAACAGGAAAATCCAGCCCCACAGAATTGTGATTTTTTTATAACCGTGGCTCAGTCCGAAGTAGCAGAGTTTCCTCACGCCCTCGCCATTTTGGCTCCGTGGATAGAGCATCGACCTGCGGGCTGAAGGGTCCCGGGTTCGATTCCGACTCCAGTCAAAGGCACATGCCCCGGTCACGGGCTCGATCGCCAGTGGGGGGCGTGCAGGAGGCAGCCGGTCCATGATTCTCTCTCATCATGGATGTTCCTCTCTCTCTCCCTTCCTGAAATCAATAAAATATATATATATATAGATGGAAGCCCAGTGCACGAAATTCATGCACGGGTGGGGCTGGAGATCGGGGCCGATCTGTGGGGGGCAATAGGGGGTGTGGGCGGCCTGCAGGATGGGGGCAGCTCCTGCGCTGAGCGTCTGCCCCCGGTGGTCAGTGAGCGTCATTGCACCGGTCGTTTCGCCGTTCAGTTGATTTGCATATTAGGTTTTTATCGTATAGGATCTTTACAAAGAGCCTGTTGGCTCAGATGAGCTGAGACCCACGTCCATGAATTCCGTCTCCTTTCGCTGCCCGTTTAGAAACTCCTTCCCCGCCACCCTCGCGGCCTTTGTCACCTGCGGCGACGGCGGATTTAAAACTGGGCTTCCTGGTTCGCTCCCATGGGGCTGGACACCTGCTTGCCCCCGGCCTGCGGCTGGCGGTGGGAGCCCCGTCTTCCGGATTCCGGGGGGGCCTTCGCAGGGAACGTCTTACGTGTTTCAGTTTTCCTCGCGCACCGGCTACACTTCACGCGACGGGCAAATACGACTCGACGCGGTGACGTCTACTGTTCGGGTGGGATTTGCGTGCGAAGGGCCATTCTGGGGGCCTCTTCCCGGCTTCGGTTGTGCAGCGATGCTTTCGCTGTTCAGAGTGAGCGCCTTCATTTAAAATCCCTCGTGCCTGGCCCTGGCCGGGGTGGCTCAGTGGGTAGAGCGTCGGCCTGAGGACTGAAGGGTCCCGGGTTCGATTCCCAGTCAAGGGCACGTGCCCGGGTTGTGGGCTCGATCCCCAGTAGGGGGCGTGCAGGAGGCGGCCGGTCCATGATTCTCAAGTCAATTTCGAGTTGTGACACTGCCCCGTAATACATTGATTTAAGTAGCTCACGCTTTCACCCTCAATTACATCATTGGTCAGCTGCCTCCTGCACGCCCCCTACTCGGGCACGGGCTGTTGGTTGGGATTCGAACCCGGGACCCTGTGGTCCGCAGGCCGGCGCTCTATCCACTGAGCCACACCGGCCAGGGCTGCGGGTTCGTTCTAAATGCTCACCCGTCAGGTGCCCGCTGTGTTCTGGGCTCTGAGCAGGGAGGTGGTTCCTGGTGATCCGATGGGACCACAGTCCGGGGACCCCGCGGGGGCCCGGACGCCCTGTCTGTCTGTCCGTCTCTCGGCCTCTTTCCTTAAAAGTCAACGGGGAGATACGGCCGGGGGCGGGTTAACCAACCGACCAACCAACAACGAGGAGTAAAATAAAATAAACGGGGGGATGCGGTGGGGCCCGAGTTCTCACTCTGGGCGTTTCTCGTTAACAGGTGACGGACGGGAGCCCGCGGCCGGCAGACACGCCCGGGACGGGGACAGGGCCGGGACCCGCCCGCCTTCGGCTCTGGTGAGTGACGGGGTGAAGGGGTTGCCTGGTGGGCAGCGCGTGTGCCGTCCGCCTCTTTGTGTTTCCGGGTGGGAAGGTCAGTGGTGCCGCACGGGCGGGGCGAGTGGACGCGGCGTTGGCTTGGGGGGTGGAGGGAGCTGAGCGCTGGCACCTGGGAGTCCGAAGCTTCGGGGAGACTGGAGACGCTGCCCGGCCGGCGGGGCTCGGGGTTGGCATCGACCTGTGAACCAGGAGGTCATGGTCGGACTCCCGGTCGGACTCCCGGTCGGACTCCCGGTCGGGGCACAGGCCCAGGTTGTGGGCTCCATCCCCAGTAGGGGGCGTGCAGGAGGCAGCCGGTCCATGGTTCTCATCATTGATGTTACTCTCTCTCTCCCTCTTCCTTCCTCTCTGTGAAATCAATAAATATATCCCACATAACAAAAGCCCAATATGCTAAATGTCTGGTCGTCCGATCATCCAGTCGTCTGGTCGGCCGTTCAACCAATCAAAGCGTAATATGCTAATGATATGCTAAGGCTGCTCAACCGCTCGCTGTGACGTGCACTGACCACCAGGGGGCAGTCGACTGGTCAGCCAGTCGCTATGACGTGCACTGACCACCAGGGGGCAGTCGACCGGTCGACCAGTCGCTATGATGTGCACTGACCACCAGGGGGCAGACAGTCGACCGGTCAACCAGTCGCTATGACGTGCACTGACCACCAGGGGGCAGACAGTCCACCGGTCGACCAGTCGCTAGGACGTGCACTGACCACCAGGGGGCAGACAGTCCACCGGTCGACCAGTCGCTATGACGTGCACTGACCACCAGGGGGCAGACAGTCGACCGGTCGACCAGTCGCTATGATGTGCACTGACCACCAGGGGGCAGACAGTCGACCGGTCAACCAGTCGCTATGATGTGCACTGACCACCAGGGGGCAGACAGTCGACTTGTCAGCTAGTTGGTATGACGTGCACTGACCACCAGGGGGCAGTTGACTGGTCGACCAGTCGCTATGATGTGCACTGACCACCAGGGGGCAGTCGACTGGTCAGCCAGTTGCTGTGATGTGCACTGACCACCAAGGGGCAGACAGTCGACTTGTCAGCTAGTTGCTATGACGTGCACTGACCACCAGGGGGCAGTCGACTGGTCAGCCAGTCGCTATGACGTGCACTGACCACCAGGGGGCAGTTGACTGGTCGACCAGTCGCTATGATGTGCACTGACCACCAAGGGGCAGACAGTCGACTGGTCAGCCAGTCGCTATGACGTGCACTGACCACCAGGGGGCAGACAGTCCACCGGTCGACCAGTCGCTAGGACGTGCACTGACCACCAGGGGGCAGACAGTCGACCGGTCAACCAGTCGCTATGACGTGCACTGACCACCAGGGGGCAGACAGTCGACTGGTCAGCCAGTCGCTATGACGTGCACTGACCACCAGGGGGCAGGGAGTCGACTGGTAGGTTAGCTTGCTGCTGGGGTCCGGCCAATGGACAGACACGCCCGGGAGCCCTCCCACAGTCCCTCCCCGGCTGGCCGACCTCCTGAGTCCCTCCGCTCCATCGTGCACCAGTGGGGTCCCTGGGCCGGCTCCCTCCTGCACGCCCCCCACTGGGGACGGAGCCAGCAACCCGGGCCGGTGCCCTGAGCGGGAATCGAACCCTGACCTGCTAGTTCGTAGGTAGATGCTCAACCCCGGAGCCGCGCCGTTGATGAACATGAAAAACAAAACCGCATGTTTCTGAGCCTCCTGTGTGTCCTGTGGGCACAGCCGCAGGTTTAAGGGGACGGATGTGCCTGCGATTTCCTAGGACGGTGACCCAGGGAGGAGGACGGAAACCGGCCCCAGCGTGAGCTCCGGGCAAGGCCGGGCCCGGGGACCGCGGGTCACGGTCCGTGTAGAATTCCTCGCGGCGAAGACGGGGGGCCTCCCGTCACAGTCCCAGGCGGGTCGTTGTTTGTTCCCCCCGAATATTGGGGAATGGGGTGACTTACCCCGTGTGCCAAGCCTGGGCCGGGAAACCGCAGAGAAGGGGGGGTGTCTGATGAACCCCCTTTTCAGCAGGGAGTCCCAGCGTCTTGTTGGACCAGCATCCATCTCCACGGCGACATGATGCCAGAAGCGTAACAGATCGGAAGTTTGCAGCATTGTTTGGGGGGGGGGGGGGGGTGAGGAACTTGGGGTGGCAGACGCAGGGCTCCCATGAGGATTTTGACTTTGCCTTCTTATTTTTTTTGGTTCTTCCTCACCCGGGGATATTTTCCCATTCGTTTTTATTTTATTTTATTACACATATTTTTATTGATTTTGGAGAGGAAAGGAGAGGGAGAGATAGAGGAACGTCAATGATGAGAGAGAATCATGGACCGGCTGCCTCCTGCACGCCCCCTACGGGGGATCGAGCCCGCAACCCGGGTACCTGCCCTGGACTGGAATCGAACCCGGGACCCTTCAGTCCTCAGGCCGACGCTCTATCCACTGAGCAACCCCGGCCGGGGCTGCACGTTGCCTCCTGGAGGACTGGCCGGCCCATTGCTGGCTCCAGGGTCCAGCGGGGACACGGCCCACCCCAGGCTCCGCTCCCAGGGACGGGAATCTCCGTTTCCTCCCTTCCCTGCGGAGACAGGGGTGCATGCAACGGGGAAGACCAGGCGCCCTGGGCAAGATGCCCATGATTTTCAGCTGCGTTCGCCCACATGTGCTTTTTCTTTCTGTTTTTTTTTTTTTTAATTATTTTTTAAATAAATTTTCATTGACTTCAGAAAGGAAATGCGAGGGATAAATTTTCATTGACTTCAGAAAGGAAATGCACCTCAACATCCACTGGGGATCGAGCCCGCAACCCGGACATGTGCCACTGACCGGAGTCAAACCCGGGACCCTTCAGTCCGCAGGCCGACGCTCTAACCACTGAGCCACGCCGGCCAGGATGGGTTCATGCAATTTAAAGGGTGGGGGAGTGCGGAGAGCAAGCGGACCATCAGGCCTCTCACAGAGCCCCCAGGGGATGCAAAGCCCCGCCCCTTCCGCAAAGCCACGCCCCTCCACGAAGTCCTTGCAAAGCCCCGCCCCTTCTGCAAAGCGTTGACCTAGGAACCAGGAGGTCAGGGTTCGATTCCCGGTCAGGGCACAGGCAAGGTTGTGGGCTCGACCCCCAGGAGGGGGCGTGCAGGAGGCAGCCGATCCGTGTGCCTCTCACATCGGGGTTTCTCTCTCTCCCTCTTCCTCTCTACCTGGAAATCCGTAGGAAAATATGCTGGGGTGATGGTTAACAAAGAGCAGACAGGAAAGGACTGTGATGCCGGAGTTTCCTCTAAACTGGCGCTGCTGGCTGGTACATACCCCGTTCTCCGGCCGCGAGCCTTGCTCTGAGTCTGCAGGTTAGGGCTGCGTGTGAAACAAGAAGCGGGGGCAGAGACAGGGAGGCCAGAGGCCGAGTGGGGGCGAAGATTGCACTTAGGGGCGCCTGTCCGCCCCTCTCCTCCCATCTCCTTAAAGGGGCCCTGGCTGTTGAGAGTTGTGGACCCTGGTTAAGGAGACGTGATGTGTGTGAATGGCAGGAGGGTGTGTGCACTTGCCTCCTCTCCCATTTTATACTTTGCTTACCAACAGACACTGTTTTTGCCCGGCTGGTGTGGTATAGTGGTTGAGCATCTTCCTGTGGAAACACACATTCCTGTGGGGGAAACGCATCTTCCTGTGGGGAACACACCTTCCTGTGGGGGACATGCACCTTCCTGTGGGGAAAACCCATCTTGCTGTGCAGGAATCCTTCATCCCATAGGGATACACTTTTTCATTTGGGGAAAACACACCGTCTTGTGGAGAAATGGCACCTTTTGTGGGGAAAATGCACCTTCCTATGGGGGAAAGGTACCTTTCTGTGGGGGAAAGGCACCTTCCTGTGGGTAGAATTCATTTTCATGTGGGAGAACCCTTCTTCCTATGGGGGAACACTTCTTCCTGTGGGGGAAATGCACCTTCCTGTGGGGAACGCACCTTCCTGTGGGGAACGCACCTTCCTGTGGGGGAAACGCACCATTTATGAGAGAGCACATCTTCCTGTAGGGGAAACGCACATTCCTGTGGGGGAAACCCACATTCCTGTAGGGGAAACCCACCTTCCTGTGGGAAAACACTTCTTCCTGTGCGGGAACCCCTTCTTCCTGTAGGGGAAACCTTCTTCCTGTGGGGGAAACACACCTTCCTGTGGGGAAACCCATCTTCCTGTCGGGGAAACACTTCTTCCTGTGTGGGAACCCCTTCTTCCTGTGGGGGAAACACACCTTCCTGTGGGGAAACCCATCTTCCTGTGGGGAAACCCACCTTGCTGTGAAAGAAATGCACGTTCCTAAAAGGGAACACAACTTGGGGGTTAGAAGGGCAAGCACCTTCCCGGGGTTAAATGAATCTTCCTGTGGGAGGACCCTCCTTCCTATGGGGGAAACGCATCTTTCTGTGGGGGATATGCACCTTCCTATCCTGGAAATGCATCACCTGTGGGGGAACCCTTCGTCCTATGGGGGAAACGCACCTTCCTCGGGGGGAACCCTTCTTCCTGTGAGGAAATAGTTCTTCCTGTGGGGGAAACACACGTTCCTGTAGGGAAACCCAGCTTCCTGTGAGGGAAAGTCACCTTCCTATGAGGGAACACATCTTCCTGTGGGGGAAAAGCACCTTCCTGTGGGGAACACACCTTCCTGTGGGGGAAAGCCATCTTCCTGTGGGGGAATGCATCTTCCTGGAGGGAAACCTTCGTCCTGTAGGAGAAACACACCTTCCTGTGGGGGAAATGAACATACCTGTGGGGTAAACGGACTATCCTATGAGGGAACACATCATCCTGAGGGGTAAATGCACCTTCCTGTGGGGAAACACACCTTCCTGTGAGGAAACTCACCTTTCTGTGAAGGAAATGCACCTTCCTATAAGGGAACACATCTTCGGGGTTTGGGGAAAAGCACCTTACTCGCTGTGAATGCATCTTCCTGTGGGAGAACCCTTCTTCCTATTGGGGAAACGCAATTTCCTGTGGGGGATATGCACCTTCCTGTGGGGAAACCCACCTTCCTGTGGGGGAAATGCACCTTCCTGTAGGGAAACCCATCTTCCTGTGGGGAAACGCATCTTCCTTTGGAGGAATGCATCTTCCAGTGGAGAATCCTTCTTCCTATAGGGGAAACACAACTTCCTCTGGGGAAAATGAACTTTTCCTGTGGGGGAATCCTTCTTCCTATGGAGGAAACGCAACTTTCTGTGGGGGATGTGCACCTTCCTCAGGGAAACGTACCTTCCTCTTCGGACACCGACTTTCCTGTAGAGGAATGCATGTTCCTGTGGGGGAAAGCATGTTCCTGTGGGAGAAACGCACCTTCCTGGGTTGGAAATGCAACAGTGTGTGGGAGAACCCTTCTTCCTGTGGGGGAGTCACAACTTCCTGTAGAAGAAATGCCTATTTCTGTTGGGGAAACACACCTTCCTATAAGGAAAAACATCTTGGGAAGGGGTCGGGGGAAGCACATTCTCGACTTCTTTGGAGAACCCTTCTTCCAATCGGGGAAACGCACCTTCCTGTGGGGGAAACGCACCTTCCTGTGGGGGAACTGTTCTTCCTGTGGGGGAAATGCACCTTCCTCTCAGGAAACCCATCTTCCTGTGGAGGAAATGTACGGCCCTATGAGGACACACATTTCCTGTGGGGGAAACACACCTTACTGTGGGGGAATGCATCTTTCTGTGGGAGAACCCTTCTTCTTATTGGGGAAACGCAACTTCCTTTGGGGGAAATGCACTTTTCTATGGGGGAACCTTTCTTCCGCTGGGGGAAACGCACCTTCCTGTAGGGAAACCCATCTTCCTGTGGAGGAATGCATCTTCCTGTGGGAGAATCCTTCTTTCTATGGGGGAAACGCAACTTCTTGATGGGGAAATGCACTTTCCTGTGGGGGAACGCTTCTTCCTGTGTGGGATACGCACCTTCCTGTACGGAAACCCACCTTCCTGGGCAGTAACACACCTTCCTGTGGGGGAAACTCATGTTCCTGTGGGAGAACGCACGTTCCTGTGGGAGAAACGCACCTTTCTGTGGGGAAATGCAACTTTGTGTAGGAGAACCCTGCTACTGGTGGAGGAACTCTTCTTCCTGTGGGGGAAATCATCTTCCTGTAGGGGAAATGCCCATTTCTGTGGGGAAACGAACCTTCCTCTGTAGGAATCCTTCTCCCTGTGGTTAAATGCACCTTCCTATAAAGCAGCGGTTCTCAACCTGTGAGTTGCGACCCCTTTGAGAGAACTCATCTTCCTACAGGGGAAACGCCTCTTTCTGTGGGGGATATGCACCTTCCTGTCCTGGAAATGCACCTTCCTGTGGGGGAGCCGTTCTTCCAGTGGGGGAAAGGGACCTCCCTCTGGGGGAACCGTACTTCCTGTGGGGGAACCGTTCTTCCTGTGGGGGAAACACACCTTCCTGTAGGGAAACCCATCTTCCTGTTGGGAACCCATCTTCCTGTGGAGAACCCTTCTTCCTATGGGGGAAACACAACTTCCTGTGGGGAAAATGCACTTTCCTGTGTGGGAATTCTTCCTATGGGGGAAACGCAACTTCCTGTCCGGGAAACGCACCTTCCTGTGGGGAAACACACCTTCCCTTTGGGGAAAGGCACTTTCCTGTGGGGGAACACATCTTCCTGTTGGAGAACCGTTCTCTCTGTGGGGGAAACTCAACTTCCTGTGGGGGATATGCACTTTCCTGTAGGGAAACCCATCTTCCTGGGGGAAACGCCATCTTCCTATGGAGTAATGCATCTTCCTGTGGGAGAATCCTTCCTGTGGGGAAAACGCAACTTCCTGACGGGGGAATGCACTTTCCTGTCGGGGAACCCTTCTTCCTGTGGGGGATATGCACCTGCTGTAGGGAAAGCCACCTTTCTGTGCAATAACACCTTTCTGTGGGGGAAACGCATGTTCCTGTGTGAGAAACGCACCTTGCTGTGGGGAAATGCAACTTTGTGTAGGAGAACCCTTCTACTTGTGAAGGTATTCTTCTTCATGTGGGGGAAATCATCTCCCTGTAGGGAAATGACCATTTCTGTGGGGAAATGCACCTTCCTGTGTAGGAATCCTTCCTTCTGTGGGGGAAATGCAACTTCCTCTAAGGGAGAACACCTTTGGAAAGGGTGAGGAGGACATTCCTGTGGGTGAATGCATCATCCTTTGTGAGAACCCTTCTTCCTATGGGGAAAACGCACCTTCCTGTGGGGGAACCCATCTTCCTGTGGGGGATACGCACCTTCCTGTGTGGAACACATTTTCCTATGGGGGAACCTTTCTTCATGTGGGGGAAACACACCTTCCTCTGGGAGAACCCTACTTCCTGTGGGGGAACCGTTCTTCCTGTGGGAAGAATGCACCTTCCTGTAGGGAAACCCATCTTCCTGTGGGGAAACACCTCTTCCTGTGGAGGAATGCATCTTCCAGTGGAGAATCCTTCCTAAGGGGGAAACACAACTTCCTGTAGGGGAAATGACCTTCTCTGTGGGGGAATCCTTCTTCTTATAGGGGAAACACAACTTCCTATGGGGGGTATGCACATTCCTCGGGGAAACGCATCTTCCTGTGGGGGAACCCTTCTTTCTGGGGGGGGCGGAAACACACCATCCTATGAGAGAACACATCTTCCTGTGGGGGAAACGCACCTTCCTGTGGAGGAAATGCATTTTCTTGTGGGGGATACGCACCTTCCTGTGTGGAACATATTTTCCTATGGGGGAACCGTTCTTCATGTGGGGGAAACGCACCTTCCTCTAGGGGAAATCTACTTCCTGTTTGGGAACCGTTCTTCCTGTGGGGAAAACACACCTTCCTCTAGGGAAACCCATCTTCCTGTGGGGAAACGCATCTTCCTGTGGAGGAAAGCATCTTCCAGTGGAGAATCCTTCCTATGGAGGAAACACAACTTCCTGTGGGAGAATCCTTCTTCCTACAGGTGAAACGCAACGTCCTGTGGGGGATGTGCACATTCCTTGGGGAAACGCATCTTCCTGTGGGGGAACCTTTCTTTTTGGGGGGGAAACGCACCATCCTATGAGAGAACACATCTTCCTGTGGGGGAAACGCACCTTCCTGTGGGTAAACCCACCTTGCTGTTGGAGAAACGCACCTTCCTATAAGGGAACACAACTTGGGGGTTAAGGAGAAAGCACCTTCCTGGGTGAATGCATCTTCCTGTTGGAGAACCCTTCTTCTTATGGGGGAAACACATCTTTCTGTGGGGGATATGCCCCTTCCTGTCCTGGAAATGCACCTTCGTGTTGGAGAACCGATCTTGCCATGGGGGAAACACACCTTCTCTGTGGGAAACCTACTTCCTGTGGGGGAACCATTCTTCCTGTGAGGAAAATGCACCTTCCTGTAGGGAAACCCATCTTACAGTAGGGGAAACGCTCCTTCCTATGAGAGAACACATCTTCCTGTGGGGAAACACACCTTTCTCTGTGGTAAACGTACCTCCTGTGGGGGAACCATTCTTCCTGTGCGGAAAATGCACCTTCCTGTAGGGAAACCCATCTTCCAGTAGGGGAAACGCACCTTCCTATGAGGGAACACATGTTCTTGTGGGGGAAATGCACCTTCCTGTGGGGAAACACATCTTCCTGTGGTAGAGCCCTTCTTCCTGTGGGGGAAACGGAACTTCCTGAGGGGAAAATGCACTTTCCTGTGGGGAAACCCTTCTTCCTGTGGGGGATATGCACCTTTCTGTATGGAAACCCACCTTCCTGTGCAGTAACACACCTTCCTGTGAAGGAAACGCATGTTCCTGTGAGGAACGCACATTCCTCTGGGGGAAGGGCACCTTCCTGAGGGGGAATTGCACTTTCCTGAGGGGTACCCTTCTTCCTGTGGGGGAAACGAACCTTCCTGTAGGGAACCCACCTTCCTGTGTGGGAAACGCATTTTCGTGTGGGAGAAACGCACATTACTGTCGGGGAAAGGCACCTGCCTGTGATGGAATGCACCTTCCTGTGGGAGAACCCTTCTTCCTGCGGGGGAATCACAACTTTCAGTGGGAAAATTCTTCTACCTGTGGGGGAAACGCCACTTCCTGTGGTGGATATGCACCTTCCTGTGGGGGAAACGCAACTTCCTGTAGGGAAAGCCATCTTCCTGTGGGGGGAAAGCCATCATCCTGTGGGGAAATGCATCTTCCAATGGGACAGCCCTTCTTCCTATGGGGGAAAAGCATCTTCCTGTGGGGGAAATGAACATACCTATGGGGTAAACACACTGTCCTATGAGGGAACACATCATCCTGAGTGGTAAATGCACCATCCTGTGGGGAAACGTGCCTTTCTGTGGGGAAACAGCACCTTCCTGTGGGGGAACACATCTTCCTGTGGGAGAACCCCTTCTCCCTGTGGGGGAACTCAACTTCCTGTGGGGGATATGCACCTTCCTGTGGGGGAAATGCACTTTCCTGATGGGTACCCTTCTTTCTGTAGGGGAAACACACCTTCCTGTAGGGAAACCCATCTTCTTGGGGGAAACCCATCTTCCTGTGGAGTAATGCATCTTCCTGTGGGAGAACCCTTTTTCCTGAGGGGGAATCACAACTTCCTGTGGGCGATATGCACCTTCCTGTGGGGAAAGCCACCTTTCTGTGAGGTAAACGAAACATTCTGTAGGGAAACCCATCTTTCTGTGTGGAAACCCATCTTCCTGTGCAGAAATGCATCTTCCATTGGGAGAATCCTTTCTCCTAGGGTGGAAACACAAATTCCTATGGGGGAAATACACTTTCCTGTGGGGGAACCCTCCTTTCTGTGGGGAATACGCACCTCCTTGTGGAACACATTTTCCTGTGGGGAACCCCTCTTCCTGTGGGGGAAACTCACCTTCCTCTGGGGGTACCCTACTTCCTGTGGGAGAGCCGTTCTTCCTATAGTAAAAACGCACCTTCCGTTAGCGACATCGACCTTCCTGTGGAGGAATGTATGTTAGTGTGGGGGTAACGCAACTTTCTCTGGGGGAAAGGCACCTTCCTGTGGGGGAATTGCACTTTCCTGAGGGGTACCCGTCTTCCTGTGGGGGAAACGCTACTTCCTGTAGGGAAACTCAACTTCCTCGGGGAAACCCATCTTCCTGTGGAGTAATGCATCTTCCTGTTGGAGAATCCTTCTTCCTATGGGGGAAATGCAACTTCCTTGAGGGGGAATGCCCTTTCCTGGGGGGATCCCTTCTTCCTGTTGGGGATATGCACCTTCCTGTAGCAAACCCACCTTCCTGTGCAGTAACACAACTTCCCGTGGGGAAAACGCATTTTCCTGTGTGAGAAACGCACATTACTGTCAGGAAAGGCACCTGCCTGTGGGGGACTGTATCTTCCTGTGGGAGAAGCCTTCTTCCTGTTGGGGAATGGGAACTTTATGTGGGAAAACTCTTCTTGTGGGGGAAACACCACTTCCTCTGGTGGATATGCACCTTCCTGTGGGGGAAACGCAACCTCCTGTAGGGAAACCCATCTTCCTGTGGGACTGCCAACTTCCTGTGGAAGAATCCTTCTTCCTCTGGGGGGAACTCAACTTCCTGTGGGGGAACCTTTCTTCCTCTGGGGGAAAGGCACCTTCCTGTGGGGGAATTGCACTTTCCTGAGGGATACCCTTCTTCCTGTGGGGGAAATGCAACGTCCTTGAGGGGAAATGCCCTTTCCTGTGGGGGAACCCCTCTTCCTGTGGGGGAAACTTACCTTCCTCTGGGGGTACCCTACTTCCTGTGGGAGAGCCGTTCTGCCTATAGTCAAAACGCACCTTCCGTTAGGAACATCGACCTTCCTGTGGAGGAATGTATGTTAGTGTGGGGGTAACGCACCTTCCTGTGGGGAAATGCATCTTCCTGTGGGGGAAAGGCACCTTCCTGTGGGGGAATGCATCTTCTTGTGGGATACTCCTTTTTCCTTTGGGGGAAACGCACCTTCCTGTAGGGAAACCCATCTTCCTGTGGTGGAGCCCTTTTTCCTGTGGGGGAAACGGAACTTCCTGAGGGGAATATGCACTTTCCTGTGGGGAATACGCACCTTTCTGTAGGGAACCCACCTTCCTGTAGAGTAACACACATTCCTGTGGTGGAAACGTATGTTCCTGTGAGGAACGCAACTTCCTCTGGGGGAAAGGAACCTTCCTGTGGGGGAATTGCACTTTCCTGAGGGGTACCCTTCTTCCTGTGGGGGAAACGCTGTTTCCTGTAGGGAAACCCAACTTCCTCGGGGAAACCCATCTTCCTGTGGAGAATCCTTCTTCCTATGGGGAAATGCAACTTCCTTGAGGGGGAATGCCCTTTCCTGTGGGGGATCCCTTCTTCCGGTTGGGGATACGCACCTTCCTGTAGCGAACCCACCTTCCTGTGCAGTATCACAACCTCCCGTGGGGGAAAAGCATTTTCCTGTGTGAGAAACGCACATTACTGTCAGGAAAGGCACCTGCCTGTGGGGGACTGTATCTTCCTGTGGGAGAACCCTTCTTCCTGTTGGGGAATGACAACTGACTGTGGAAAAACTCATCTTCCTGTGGGGGAAACACCTCTTTCTGTGGTGAATATGCACCTTCCTGTTGGGGAAACGCAACTTCCTGTAGGGAGACCCATCATCCTGTGGGAAAGCCAACTTCCTGGTGGAGAATCCTTCTTCCTCTGGGGGAAACTCAACTTCCTGTGTGGGAAGCTTTCTTCCTGTGGGGGAATAGCACTTTCCTGAGGGATTCCCTTCTTCCTGTGGGGGAAACGCAACTTCCTTGAGGGGGAATGCCCTTTCCTGTGGGGGATCCCTTCTTCCTGCTGGCGATACACACCTTCCTGTAGGGAACCAACCTTCCTGTGCAGTAACAAAACTTCCCGTGGGGGATATGCATTTTCCTGCAGGAGAAACGCACATTACTGTCCGGGAAAGGCACCTGCCTGTGGGGGAATGCATCTTCCTATGAGAGAACCCTTCTTTTTCTTTTTTTTTTTTTAATATATTTTATTGATTTTTTACAGAGAGGAAGGGAGAGAGATAGAGAGTTAGAAACATCGATGAGAGAGAAACATTGATCAGCCGCCTCCTGCACATCTCCCACTGGGGATGTGCCTGCAACCCAGGTACATGCCCTTGACCGGAATCGAACCCGGAAACCTTCAGTCCGCAGGCCGACGCTCTATCCACTGAGCCAAACGGGTTTCGGCAAGAGAGAACCCTTCTTCATGATGGGGAATGGGAACTTTATGTGGGAAAACTCTTCTTGTGGGGGAAACACCACTTCCTGTGGTGGATATGCACCTACCTGTGGGGGAAACGCAACTTCCTGTAGGGAAACCCAACTTCCTGTGGGACTGCCAACTTCCTGTGTGAGAATCCTTCTTCCTCTGGGGGAAACTCAACTTCCTGTGGGGGAACCTTTCTTCCTGTGGGGGAAACGCACCTTCCTCTGGGGGAAAGGCACCTTCCTGTGGGGGACTTGCACTTTCCTGAGGGATACCCTTCTTCCTGTTGGGGAAACGCAACTTCCTTGAGGGGAAATGCCCTTTCCTGTGGGGGAACACCTCTTCCTGTGGGGGAAACTCACCTTCCTCTGGGGGTACCCTACTTCCTGTGGGAGAGCAGTTCTTCCTGTAGTCAAAACGCACATTCCGTTAGGGACATCGACCTTTCTGTGGAGGAATGTATGTTAGTGTGGGGGTAACACACCTTCTCGTGGGGAAATGCATCTTCCTGTGGGGGAAAGGCACCCTCCTGTGGGGGAACGCATCTTCTTGTGGGATAATCCTTTTTCCTTTGGGGGAAACGCACCTTCCTGTAGGGAATCCCATCTTCATGTGGTGGAGCCCTTTTTCCAGTGGGGGAAACGGAACTTCCTGAGGGGAATATGCACTTAACTGTGGGGGATACGCACCTTTCTGTAGGGAACCCACCTTCCTGTAGAGTAACACACATTCCAGTGGTGGGCACGTATATTCCTGTGAGGAACGCAACTCCTCTGGGGGAAAGGCACCTTCCTGTGGGGGAATTACACTTTCCTGAGGGGTACCCTTCTTCCTGTGGGGGAAACGCTGCTTCCTGTAGGGAAACCCAACTTCCTCGGGGAAACCCATCTTCCTGTGGAGTAATGCATCTTCCTGTTGGAGAATCCTTCTTTCTGTGGGGGAAATGCAACTTCCTTGAGGGGGAATGCCCTTTCCTGTGGGGGATCCATTCTTCCTGTTGGGGATACGCACCTTCCTGTAGTGAACCCAACTTCCTGTGCAGTATCACAACTTCCCGTGGGGGAAACGCATTTTCCTGTGTGAGAGACGCACATTACTGTCAGGAAAGGCACCTGCCTGTGGGGGACTGTATCTTCCTGTGGGAGAACCCTTCTTCCTGTTGTGGAATGGCAACTTTGGAAAAACTCATCTTCCTGTGGGGGAAACACCTCTTTCTGTGGTGAATATGCACCTTCCTGTTGGGGAAACGCAACTTGCTGTAGGGAGATCCCTCTTGCTGTGGGACTGCCAACTTCCTGGTGGAGAATCCTTCTTCCTCCGGGGGAAACTCAACTTCCTGTGGGGGAACATTTCTTCCTGTGGGGTAAACACACCTTCCTCTGGGGGAAAGGGACCTTCCTGTGGGGGAATAGCACTTTCCTGAGGGATACCCTTCTTCCTGTCGGGGAAACGCAACTTCCTTGAGGGGAAATGCCCTTTCCTGTGGGGGATCCCTTCTTCCTGCAGGGGATACGCACCTTCCTGTAGGGAACCCACCTTCCTGTGCAGTAACAAAACTTCCCGTGGGGGATATGCATTTTCCTGCAGGAGAAACGCACATTACTGTCCGGGAAAGGCACCTGCCTGTGGGGTAATGAATCTTCCTGTGAGAGAACCCTTTTCATGTTGGGAATTGGGAACTTTATGTGGCAAAACTCTTCTTGTGGGGGAAACACCACTTCCTGTGGTGGATATGCACCTTCCTGTGGGGGAAACGCAACTTCCTAAAAGGAAACCCATCTAACTGTGGGACTGCCAACTTCCTGTGTGAGAATCCTCCTTCCTCTGGGGGAAACTCAACTTTCTGTGAGGGAACCTTTCTTCCTGTGGGGGAAACGCACCTTCCTCTGGGGGAAAGGCACCTTCCTGTGGTGGAATTGCACTTTCCTGAGGGATACCCTTCTTCCTGTTGGGGAAACGCAACTTCCTTGAGGGGAAATGCCCTTTCCTGTGGGGGAACCCCTCTTCCTGTGGGGGAAACTCACCTTCCTCTGGGGGTACCCTACTTCCTGTGGGAGAGCCGTTCTTCCTGTAGTCAAAACGCACATCCCGTTAGGGACATCGACCTTCCTGTGGAGGAATGTATGTTAGTGTGGGGGTAACACACCTTCCTGTGAGGAAATGCATCTTCCTGTGGGGGAAAGGCACCCTACTGTGGGGGAACGCATCTTCTTGTGGGATAATCCTTTTTCCTTTGGGGGAAACGCACCTTCCTGTAGGGAATCCCATCTTCCTGAAGTGGAGCCCTTTTTCCTGTGGGGGAAACGGAACTTCCTGAGGGGAATATGCACTTTCCTGTGGGGGATACGCACCTTTCTGTAGGGAACCCACCTTCCTGTAGAGTAACACACATTCCTGTGGTGGAAACGTATGTTCCTGTGAGGAACGCAACTTCCTCTGGGGGAAAGGCACCTTCCTGTGGGGGAATTGCACTTTCCTGTAGGGGAATCCAACTTCCTTGGGGAAACCCATCTCCCTGTGGAGTAATGTATCTTCCTGTGGGAGAGTCCTTCTTCCTATGGGGGAAACGCACATCCTTGAGGGGGAATGCCCTTTCCTGTGGGGGATACGCACCTTCCTGTGGGGAACCCACCTTCCTGTGCAGTAACACAGCTTCCTGGGGTGGAAACGTATGTTCCTGTGAGGAACGGAACTTCCTCTGGGATAAAGGCACCTTCCTGTGGGGGAAACGCACCTCCTGTAGGGAAACCCAACTTCCTCAGGGAAACCCATCGTCCTGCGGAGTAATTCATCTTCCTGTTGGAGAATCCTTCTTCCTATGGGGTAAATGCAACGTCCTTGAGGGAGAATGCCCTTTCCTGAGGGGGATCCCTTCTTTCTGTGGTACATGTACACCTTCCTGTAGCGAACCCAACTTCCTGTGCAGTAACACAACTTCCCGTGGGGGAAAAGCATTTACCTGTGGGAGAAAGGCACATTGCTGTCGGGAAAGGCACCTGCCTGTAGGGGAATGTATCTTCCTGTGGGAGAACCCTTCTTCCTGTTGGGGAATGGCAACTTACTGTGGAAAAGCTCATCTTCCTGTGGGGAAACACCTTTTCCTGTGGTGGATATGCACCTTCCTGTTGGGGAAACGCAACTTCCTGTAGGGAAACCCATCTTCCTGTGGGAAAGCCAACTTCCTGGTGGAGAATCCTTCTTCCTCTGGGGGAAACTCAACTTCCTGTGGGGGAAGCTTTCTTCCTGTGGGGGAAACGCACCTTCCTCTTGGGGAAAGGCACCTTCCGGTTGGGGAACTCCACTTTCCTGAGAGATACCCTACTTCCCGTGGGGGAAATGCAACTTCCTTGATGGGAAATGCCCTTTCCTGTGGGCATCACTTCTTCCTGTGGGGGATACGCACCTTCCTGTAAGGAACCCACCTTCTTGTGCAGTAACACAACTTCCGCGGGGGAATCGCATTTTCCTGTGGGAGAAACGCACATTACTGTCAGGGAAAGTCACCTGCCTGGGGGGAATGCATCTTCCTGTGAGAGAACCCTTGTTCATGTTGGGGAATTGGAACTTTCTGTGGAAAAACTCATATTCCTCTGGGGGAAACACCACTTCCTGTGGTGGATATGCACCTTCCTGTGGGGGAAACGCAACTTCCTGTAGGAAAACCCATCTTCCTGTGGGACTGCCAACTTCCTGTGGCATAATCCTTCTTCCTCTGGGGGAAACTCAACTTCCTGTGAGGGAAACTTTCATGCTGTGGGTGAAACACACCTTCCTCTGGGGAACCCTTCTTCCTGTGGGGAAATGTTCATCCTGGGGGCAAAATGCACCTTTCTGTAGGGAATCCTATGACTCTGTAGGGGAAAAGCAACTTCCTAAGGGGGAAAATGATTTCCTGTGGGGGAAACGCAGTTTCCTGCAGGGATACCCAGCGTCCGGTAGGGGAAATGCACTTTCCTGCGGAGGAACCTTTCTTCCTGTTGGAGAAACGCACCTTCCTGTAGGTGAAACACAGGTTCCTCTGGGTGAAACGTACCTTCTTGTGGGGGAACGCACCTTCCTTTGGGGAAATGCATCTTCCTGTGGGAGAACACTTTTTCCTGTGGGGGAATCACAACTTCCTGTGGGCGATATGCACCTTCCTGTGGGGAAAGCTACCTTCCTGTGGGGGAAACGCAACTTTCTGTAGGGAAACCCATCTTCCTGTGGGGAAACACATCTTCCTGTGCAGAAATGCATCTTCTTATGGGAGAATCCTTTTTCCTAGGGTGGAAACGCAATTTCCTATGGGGGAAATACACTTTCCTAAGGGGGAACCCTTCTTTCTGTGGGGAATACGCACCTTCCTTGTGGAACACATTTTCCTGTGGGGGAAGCCCTCTTCCTGTTGGGGAAACTCACCTTTCTCTGGGGGTACCCTACTTCCTGTGGGAGAGCCGTTCTTCCTATAGTCAAAACGCACCTTCCGTTAGGGACATCGAGCTTCCTGTGGAGGAATGTATGTTAGTGTGAGGGTATCCCACCTTCCTGTGGGGAAATGCATCTTCCTGTGGGGAAAAGGCACCTTCCGGTGGGGAAACGCGTCTTCCTGTAGGGAAACCCATCTTCCTGTGGAGTAATGCATCTTCCAGTTGGAGAATCCTTCTTCCTATGGGGGAAATGCAACTTCCTTGAGGGGGAATGCCCTTTCCTAGAGGGGATCCCTTCTTTCTGTGGTGGACACACACCTTCCTGTAGCGAACCCAACTTCCTGTGCAGTAACACAACTTCTCGTGTGGGAAACGCATTTTCCTGTGGGAGAAAGGCACATTGCTGTCGGGAAAGGCACCTGCCTGTAGGGGAATGTATCTTCCTGTGGGAGAACCCTTCTTCCTGTTGAGGAATGCCAACTGACTGTGGAAAAGTTCATCTTCCTGTGGGGGAAACAACTCTTCCTGTGGCGGATATGCACCTTCCTGTTGGGGAAACGCAACTTCCTGTAGGGAGACCCATCATCCTGTGGGAAAGCCAACTTCCTGGTGCAGAATTCTTCTTCCTTTGTGGTAAACTCAACTTCCTGTGGGGGAACCTTTCTTCCTGTGGGGGAAACGCACCTTCCTCTAGGGGAAAGGCACCTTCCTGTGGGGGAATTGCACTTTCCTGAGGGATACCCTTCTTCCTGTGGAGGAATAGCAACGTCCTTCAGGGGAAATGCCCTTTCCTGTGGGGGATCCCTTCTTCCTGCGGGGGATACGCACCTTCCTGTAGGGCACCCACCTTCCTGTGCAGTAACAAAACTTCCAGTGGGGGAATCGCATTTTCCTGTGGGAGAAACGCACATTACTCTTGGGCAAAGGCACCTGCCAGGGGGGAATGCATCTTCCTGTGAGAGAACCCTTCTTCGTGTTGGGGAATTGGAACTTTCTGTGGAAAAACTCATCTTCCTGTGTGGGAAACACCACTTCCTGTGGTGGATATGCACCTTCCTGTGGGGGAAACGCATCTTCCTGTGGGACTGCCAACTTCCTGTGAGAGAATCCTTCGTCCTCTGAGGGAAACTCTACTTCCTGTGGGGGAACCTTTCTTGCTGTGGGGGAAACACACCTTCCTCTGGGGGAACCCTACTTCCTGTGGGGAAACGTTCTTCCTGGGGGCAAAATGCACCTTCCTGTAGGGAATCCTATGACTCTGTAGGGGAAAAGCAACTTCCTAAGAGGGAAAATAATTTCCTGTGGGGGCAATGCAGTTTCCGGCAGGGATACCCAGCTTCCGTTAGGGGAATTGCACTTTCCTGCGGAGGAACCTTTCTTCCTGTTGGAGATACGCACACTCCTGTAGGTGAAACACAGGTTCCTCTGGGTGAAACGCACCTTCTTGTGGGGGAACACACCTTCCTGTGGGGAAATGCATCTTCCTGTGGGAGAACCCTTTTTCCTGTGGGGGAATCACAACTTCCTGTGGGCGATATGCACCTTCCTGTGGGGAAAGCTACCTTCCAGTGGGGGAAAGGAAACATTCTGTAGGGAACCCATCTTCCTGTGGGGAAACACATCTTCCTGTGCAGAAATGCATCTTCCATTGGGAGAATCCTTTTTCCTAGGGGGGAAACGCAACTTCCAATGGGGGAAATACACTTTCCTGTGCGGGAACCCTCCTTTTCTGTGGGGGAAATTCACCTTCCTCTGGGGGTACCCTACTTCCTGTGGGAGAGCCGTTCTTCCTATATTGAAAACGCACGTTCCGTTTTGGACATCGACCTTCCTGTGGAGGAATGTATGTTAGTGTGGGGGTAACGCACCTTCCAGTGAGGAAATGCATCTTCCTGTGGGGGAAAGGCACCTTCCTGTGGGGGAACGCATCTTCCTGTGGGGTAATCCTTTTTCCTTCGGGGGAAACGCACCTTCCTGTAGGGAAACCCATATTCCTTTGGTGGAGCCCTTTTTCCTGTGGGGGAAACGGAACTTCCTAGTGGAATATGCACTTTCCTGTGAGGGATACACAGCTCTCTGTAGGGAACCCACCTTCCTATAGAGTAACACACATTCCTGTGGTGGAAACGCATGTTCCGGTGAGGAACACAACTTCCTCTGGGGGAAAGGAACCTTCCTGTGGGGGAATTGCACTTTCCTGAGGGGTACCCTTCTTCCTGTTGGGGAAACGCAGCTTCCTGTAGGGGAACCCAACTTACTTGGGGAAACCCATCTCCCTGTGGTGTAATGCATCTTCCTGTGGGAGAATCCTTCTTCCTATGGGGGAAACGCAATGTCCTTGAGGAGGAATGCCCTTTCCTGTGGGGGAGACCTTATTCCTGTGGGGGTTACGCACCTTCCTGTAGAGAACCCACCTTCCTGTGCAGTAACACAGCTTCCTGTGGTGGAAACGTATGTTCCTGAGAGGAACGCAACTTGCTCTGGGGGGAAAGGCATCTTCCTGTGGGGGAATTGCACTTTCCTGAGGGGTACCCTTCTTCCTGTCGGGGAAAGACAACTTCCTCGGGGAAACCCATCTTCCTGTGGAGCAATGCATCTTCCTGTTGGAGAATCCTTCTTCCTATGGGGGAAATGCGACTTCCTTGAGGGGGAAAGCCCTTTCCTGTGGGGGACCCCTTCTTTCTGTGGTGGATACACACCTTCCTGTAGCGAACCCAACTTCCTGTGCAGTAACACAACTTCCCGTGTGGGAAACGCATTTTCCTGTGGGAGAAAGGCACATTGATGTCGGGAAAGGCACCTGCCTGTAGGGGAATGTATCTTCCTGTGGGAGAACCCTTCTTCCTGTTGGGGAATGGCAACTTACTGTGGAAAAGCTCATCTTCCTGTGGGGGAAACACCCCTTCCTGTGGTGGATATGCACCTTCCTGTTGGGGAAATGCAACTTCCTGTAGAGCGACCCATCATCCTGTGGGAAAGCCAACTTCCTGGTGGAGAATTCTTCTTCCTCTGGGGGAAACTCAACTTCCTGTGGGGGAACCTTTCTTCCTGTGGGGGAAACGCACCTTCCTCTGGGGGAAAGGCACCTTCCTGTAGGGGAATTGCACTTTCCTGAGGGATACCCTTCTTCCTGTGGGGGAAACGCACCTTCCTTGAGGGGAAATGCCCTTTCCTGTGGGGGATCCCTTCTTCCGGTGGGGGATACGCCCCTTCCTGTAGGGAACCCACCTTCCTGTGCAGTAACACAGCTTCCTGTGGTGGAAACGTATGTTCCTGTGAGGAACGCAACTTCCTCTGGGGGGAAAGGCACCTTCCTGTGGGGGAATTGCACTTTCCTGAGGTGTACCCTTCTTCCTGTCGGGGAAAGACACCTTCCTCGGGGAAACCCATCTTCCTGTGGAGCAATGCATCTTCCTGTTGGAGAATCCTTCTTCCTATGGGGGAAATGCGACTTCCTTGAGGGGGAATGCCCTTTCCTGTGGGGGACCCCTTTTTTCCGTGGTGGATACACACCTTCCTGTAGCGAACCCAACTTCCTGTGCAGTAACACAACTTCCCGTGTGGGAAATGCATTTTCCTGTGGGAGAAAGGCACATTGCTGTCGGGAAAGGCACCTGCCTGTAGGGGAATGTATCTTCCTGTGGGAGAACCCGTCTTCCTGTTGGGGAATGGCAACTTACTGTGGAAAAGCTCATCTTCCTGTGGGGGAAACACCTCTTCCTGTGGTGGATATGCACCTTCCTGTTGGGGAAATGCAACTTCCTGTAGGGAGACCCATCATCCTGTGGGAAAGCCAACTTCCTGGTGCAGAATTCTTCTTCCTCTGGGGGAAACTCAACTTCCTGTGGGGGAAGCTTTCTTCCTGTGGGGGAAAAGCACCTTCCTCTGGGGGAAAGGCACCTTCCTGTGGGGGAATTGCACTTTCCTGAGGGATACCCTTCTTCCTGTGGGGGAAACGCAACTTCCTTGGGGGGAAATGCCCTTTCCTGTGGGGGATCCCTTCTTCCTGCAGGGGATACGCCCCTTCCTGTAGGGAACACACCTACCTGTGCAGTAACACAACTTCCCGGTGGGGAATGCATTTTCCTGGGGGAGAAATGCACAGTACTGTTGGGGAAAGACACCTGCCTGGGGGGAATGCATCTTCCTGTGAGAGAACCCTTCTTCGTGTTGGGGAATTGGAACTTCACCTTCCTGTGGGGGAAACGCAACTTCCTGTAGGGAAACCCGTCTTCCTGTGGGACTGCCAACTTCCTGTGGGAGAATCCTTCTTCCTCTGAGGGAACTCAACTTCCTGTGGGGGAACCTTTCTTGCTGTGGGGGAAACACACTTTCCTCTGGGGGAACCCTACTTCCTGTGGGGAAACGTTCTTCCTGGGGGCAAAATGCACCTTCCTGTAGGGAATCCTATGACTCTGTAGGGGAAAAGCAACTTCCTAAGAGGGAAAATAATTTCCTGTGGGGGCAATGCAGTTTCCGGCAGGGATACCCAGCTTCCGTTAGGGGAATTGCACTTTCCTGCGGAGGAACCTTTCTTTCTGTTGTAGATACGCACACTCCTGTAGGTGAAACACAGGTTCCTCTGGGTGAAACGCACCTTCTTGTGGGGGAACACACCTTCCTGTGGGAGAACCCTTTTTCCTGTGGGGGAATCACAACTTCCTGTGGGCGATATGCACCTTCCTGTGGGGAAAGCTACCTTCCAGTGGGGGAAAGGAAACATTCTGTAGGGAACCCATCTTCCTGTGGGGAAACACATCTTCCTGTGCAGAAATGCATCTTCCATTGGGAGAATCCTTTTTCCTAGGGGGGAAACGCAACTTCCTATGGGGGAAATACACTTTCCTATGGGGGAACCCTCCTTCCGGTGGGGGATACGCACCTTCCTCTGGGGCAAAGGCACCTTCCTGTGGGGGAACTGCACTTCTCTGAGGGGTACCCTGCTTCCTGTGGGGGAAACGCACCTTCCTGTAGGGGAACCCAACTTACTTGGGGAAACCCATCTCCCTGTGGTGTAATGCATCTTCCTGTGGGAGAATCCTTCTTCCTATGGGGGAAATGCAACGTCCTGGACGGGGAATGTCCTTTCCTGTGGGGGAGACCTTATTCCTGTGGGGGTTACGCACCTTCCTGTAGGGAACCCACCTTCCTGTGCAGTAACACAGCTTCCTGTGGTGGAAATGTATGTTCCTGTGAGGAACGCAACTTCCTCTGGGGGGAAAGGCACCTTCCTGTGGGGGATTTGCACTTTCCTGAGGGGTACCCTTCTTCCTGTCGGGGAAAGACAACTTCCTCGGGGAAACCCATCTTTCTGTGGAGCAATGCATCTTCCTGTTGGAGAATCCTTCTTCCTATGGGGGAAATTTGACTTCCTTGAGGGGGAATGCCCTTTCCTGTGGAGTACCCCTTCTTTCTTTGGTGGATACACACCTTCCTGTAGCGAACCCAACTTCCTGTGCAGTAACACAACTTCCCGTGTGGGAATCGCATTATCCTGTGGGAGAAAGGCACATTGCTTTCTGGAAAGGCTCCTGCCCGTAGGGGAATGTATCTTCCTGTGGGAGAACCCTTCTTCCTGTTGGGGAATGGCAACTTACTGTGGACAAGCTCATCTTCCTGTGGGGGAAACACCTCTTCCTGTGGTGGATATGCACCTTCCTGTTGGGGAAACGCAACTTCCTGTAGGGAGAACCATCATCCTGTGGGAAAGCCAACTTCCTGGTGCAGAATTCTTCTTCCTCTGGGGGAAACTCAACTTCCTGTGGGGGAAGCTTTCTTCCTGTGGGAGAAACGCACCTTCCTCTGGGGGAAAGGCATCTTCCTGTGGGGGAATTGCACTTTCCTGAGGGATACCCTTCTTCCTGTGGGGGAAACGCAACTTCCTTGAGGGGAAATGCCCTTTCCTGTGGGGGATCCCTTCTTCCTGCGGGGGATACGCACCTTCCTGTAGGGAACCCACGTTCTTGTGCAGTAACACAACTTCCCGTTGGGGAATCGCATTTTCCTGCGGGAGAAACGCACATTACTGTTGGGCAAAGGCACCTGCCTGGGGGGAATGCATCTTCCTGTGAGAGAACCCTTCTTCGTGTTGGGGAATTGGAACTTTCTGTGGAAAAACTCAACTTCCTGTAGCGGAAACACCACTTCCTGTGGTAGATATGCACCTTCCTGTGGGGGAAACACAACTTCCTGTGGGGAAACCCATCTTCCTGTGGGACTGCCAACTTCCTGTGGGAGAATCCTTCTTCCTCTGGGGGAAACTCAACTTCCTGTGGGGGAACCTTTCTTGCTGTGGGGGAAACACACTTTCCTCTGGGGGAACCCTACTTCCTGTGGGGAAACGTTCTTCCTGGGGGCAAAATGCACCTTCCTGTAGGGAATCCTATGACTCTGTAGGGGAAAAGCAACTTCCTAAGAGGGAAAATAATTTCCTGTGGGGGAAACGCAGTTTCCGGCAGGGATACCCAGCGTCCGGTAGGGGAATTGCACTTTCCTGCGGAGGAACCTTTCTTCCTGTTGGAGAAACGCACTTTCCTGTAGGTGAAACACAGGTTCCTCTGGGTGAAACGCACCTTCTTGTCGGGGAACACACCTTCCTGTGGGGAAATGCATCTTCCTGTGGGAGAACCCTTTTTCCTGTGGGGGAATCACAACTTCCTGTGGGCGACATGCACCTTCCGGTGGGGAAAGCCACCTTTCGGTGAGGTAAAGGCAACATTCTGTAGGGAAACCCATCTTTGTGTGGGGAAACCCATCTTCCTGTGCAGAAATGCATCTTCCTATGGGAGAATCCTTTTTGGTAGGGTGGAAACGCAACTTCCTATGGGGGAAATACACTTTCCTATGGGGGAACCCTCCTTCCTGTGGGGGATACGCACCTCCCTCTGTGGGAAAGGCACCTTCCTGTGGGGGAATTGCACTTTCCTGAGGGATTCCCTTCTTCCTGTGGGGGAAACACAACTTCCTTGAGGGGAAATGCCCTTTCCTGTGGTGGATACCTTCTTCCTGCGAGGGATACGCACCTTCCTGTAGGGAACCCACCTTCCTGTGCTGTAACCCAACTTCCCGTGGGGGAATCGCATTTTCGTGCGGGAGAAACGCACATTACTGTTGGGCAAAGGCACCTACCTGGGGGAATGCATCTTCCTGTGAGAGAACCCTTCTTCGTGTTGGGGAATTGGAACTTTCTGCGGAAAAACTCAGCTTCCTGTGGGGGAAACACCACTTCCTGTGGTCCATATGCACCTTCCTGTGGGGGAAACGCAACTTCCTGTAGGGAAACCCATCTTCCTGTGGGACTGTCAACTTCCTGTGGGAGAATCCTTCTTCCTCTGAGGGAAACTCAACTTCCTGTGGGGGAACCTTTCTTGCTGTGGGGGAAACACACCTTCCTCTGGGGCAGCCCTACTTCCTGTGGGGAAACGTTCTTCCTGGGGGCAAAATGCACCTTCCTGTAGGGAATCCTATGACTCTGTAGGGGAAAAGCAACTTCCTAAGAGGGAAAATAATTTCCTGTGGGGTAAACGCAGTTTCCTGCAGGGATAACCAAAGTCCCGTAGGGGAAATGCACTTTCCTGCGGAGGAACCTTTCTTCCTGTTGTAGATACGCACACTCCTGTAGGTGAAACACAGGTTCCTCTGGGTGAAACGCACCTTCTTGTGGGGGAACACACCTTCCTTTGGGGAAATGCATCTTCCTGTGGGAGAACACTTTTTTCTGTGGGGCAATCACAACTTCCTGTGGGCGATATGCACCTTCCTGTGAGGAAAGCTACCTTCCTGTGGGGGAAACGCAACTTTCTGTAGGGAAACCCATCTTCCTGTGGGGAAACACATCTTCCTGTGCAGAAATGCATCTTCCATTGGGAGAATCGTTTTTCCTAGGGGGGAAACGCAACTTCCTATGGGGGAAATACACTTTCCTGTGGGGGAATCCTCCTTTTCTGTGGGGGAAATTCACCTTCCTCTGGGGGTACCCTACTTCCTGTGGGAGAGCCGTTCTTCCTATAGTCAAAACGCACGTTCCGTTATGGACATCGACCTTCCTGTGGAGGAATGTATGTTAGTGTGGGGGTAACGCACCTTCCAGTGGGGAAATGCATCTTCCTGTGGGGGAAAGGCACCTTCCTGTGGGGGAACGAATCTTCTTGTGGGATACTCCTTTTTCCTTTGGGCGAAACCCACCTTCCTGTAGGGAAACACATCTTCCTGTGGTGGAGCCCTTTTTCCTGTGGGGGAAACGGAACTTCCTGAGTGGAATATGCACTTTCCTGTGAGGGATACACAGGTCTCTGTAGGGAACCCACCTTCCTGTAGAGTAACACACATTCCTGTGGTGGAAACGCATGTTCCGGTGAGGAACACAACTTCCTCTGGGGGAAAGGAACCTTCCTGTGGGGGAATTGCACTTTCCTGAGGGGTACCCTTCTTCCTCTGGGGGAAACGCAGCTTCCTGTAGGGGAACCCAACTTACTTGGGGAAACCCATCTCCCTGTGGTGTAATGCATCTTCCTGTGGGAGAATCCTTCTTCCTATGGGGGAAACGCAATGTCCTTGAGGGGGAATGCCCCTTCCTGTGGGGGAGACCTTATTCCTGTGGGGGTTACGCACCTTCCTGTAGGGAACCCACCTTCCTGTGCAGTAACACAGCTTCCTGTGGTGGAAATGTATGTTCCTGTGAGGAACGCTACTTCCTCTGGGGGGAAAGGCACCTTCCTGTGGGGGAATTGCACTTTCCTGAGGGGTACCCTTCTTCCTGTCGGGGAAACGCAACTTCCTCGGGGAAACCCATCTTCCTGTGGAGCAATGCATCTTCCTGTTGGAGAATCCTTCTTCCTATGGGGGAAATGCGACTTCCTTGAGGGGGAATGCCCTTTCCTGTGGGGGACCCCTTCTTTCTGTGGTGGATACACACCTTCCTGTAGCGAACCCAACTTCCTGTGCAGTAACACAACTTCCCGTGTGGGAAACGCATTTTCCTGTGGGAGAAAGGCACATTGCTGTCGGGAAAGGCACCTGCCTGTAGGGGAATGTATCTTCCTGTGGGAGAACCCTTCTTCCTGTTGGGGAATGGCAACTTACTGTGGAAAAGCTCATCTTTCTGTGGGGGAAACACCTCTTCCTGTGGTGGATATGCACCTTCCTGTTGGGGAAATGCAACTTCCTGTAGGGAGACCCATCATCCTGTGGGAAAGCCAACTTCCTGGTGCAGAATTCTTCTTCCTCTGGGGGAAACTCAACTTCCTGTGGGGGAACCTTTCTTCCTGTGGGGGAAAAGCACCTTCCTCTGGGGGAAAGGCACCTTCCTGTGGGGGAATTGCACTTTCCTGAGGGATACCCTTCTTCCTGTGGGGGAAACGCAACTTCCTTGAGGGGAAATGCCCTTTCCTGTGGGGGATCCCTTCTTCCTGCGGGGGATACGCACCTTCCTGTAGGGAACCCACCTTCCTGTGCAGTAACACAACTTCCCATTGCGGAATCGCATTTTCCTGCGGGAGAAACGCACATTACTGTTGGGCAAAGGCACCTGCCTGGGGGGAATGCATCTTCCTGTGAGAGAACCCTTCTTCGTTTTGGGGAATTGGAACTTTCTGTGGAAAAACTCATCTTCCTGTGGGGGAAACACCACTTCCTGTGGTAGATATGCACCTTCCTGTGGGGGAAACGCAACTTCCTGTAGGGAAACGCATCTTCCTGTGGGACTGCCAACTTCCTGTGGGACAATCCTTCTTCCTCTGAGGGAAACTCAACTTCCTGTGGGGGAACCTTTCTTGCTGTGGGGGAAACACACCTTCCTCTGGGGGAACCCTACTTCCTGTGGGAAACGTTCTTCCTGGGGGCAAAATGCACCTTCCTGTAGGGAATCCTATGACTCTGTAGGGGAAAAGCAACTTCCTAAGAGGGATAATAATTTCCCGTGGGGGAAACGCAGTTTCCGGCAGGGATACCCAGCGTCCGGTAGGGGAATTGCACTTTCCTGCGGAGGAACCTTTCTTCCTGTTGGAGAAACGCACCTTCCTGAAGGTGAAACACAGGTTCCTCTGGGTGAAACGCACCTTCTTGTGGGGGAGCGCACCTTCCTGTGGGGAAATGCATCTTCCTGTGGGAGAACCCTTTTTCCTGTGGGGGAATCACAACTTCCTGTGGGCGATATGCACCTTCCTGTGGGGAAAGCTACCTTCCAGTGGGGGAAATGAAACATTCTGTAGGGAAACCCATCTTCCTGTGGGGAAACACATCTTCCTGTTCAGAAATGCATCTTCCATTGGGAGAATCCTTTTTCCTAGGGGGGAAACGCAACTTCCAATGTGGGAAATACACTTTCCTGTGGGGGAACCCTCCTTTTCTGTGGGGGAAATTCACCTTCCTCTGGGGGTACCCTACTTCCTGTGGGAGAGCCGTTCTTCCTATATTGAAAACGCACGTTCCGTTAGGGACATCGACCTTCATGTGGAGGAATGTATGTCAGTGTGGGGGTAACGCACCTTCCAGTGAGGAAATGCATCTTCCTGTGGGGGAAAGGCACCTTCCTGTGGGGGAACGCATCTTCCTGTGGGGTAATCCTTTTTCCTTCGGGGGAAACGCACCTTCCTGTAGGGAAACCCATCTTCCTGTGGTGGAGCCCCTTTTCATGTGGGGGAAACGGAACTTCCTGAGTGGAATATGCACTTTCCTGTGAGGGATACACAGGTCTCTGTAGGGAACCCACCTTCCTGTAGAGTAACACACATTCCTGTGGTGGAAACGCATGTTCCGGTGAGGAACAACTTCCTCTGGGGGAAAGGAACCTTCCTGTGGGGGAATTGCACTTTCCTGAGGGGTACCTTCTTCCTGTTGGGGAAACGCACCTTCCTGTAGGGGAACCCAACTTACTTGGGGAAACCCATCTCCCTGTGGTGTAATGCATCTTCCTGTGGGAGAATCCTTCTTCCTATGGGGGAAACGCAATGTCCTTGAGGAGGAATGCCCTTTCCTGTGGGGGAGACCTTATTCCTGTGGGGGTTACGCACCTTCCTGTAGAGAACCCACCTTCCTGTGCAGTAACACAGCTTCCTGTGGTGGAAACGTATGTTCCTGTGAGGAACGCAACTTCCTCTGGGGGGAAAGGCATCTTCCTGTGAGGGAATTGCACTTTCCTGAGGGGTACCCTTCTTCCTGTCGGGGAAAGACAACTTCCTCGGGGAAACCCATCTTCCTGTGGAGCAATGCATCTTCCTGTTGGAGAATCCTTCTTCCTATGGGGGAAATGCGACTTCCTTGAAGGGGAATGACCTTTCCTGTGGGGGACCCCTTCTTTCTGTGGTGGATACACACCTTCCTGTAGCGAACCCAACTTCCTGTGCAGTAACACAACTTCCCGTGTGGGAAACGCATTTTCCTGTGGGAGAAAGGCACGTTGCTGTCGGGAAAGGCACCTGCCTGTAGGGGAATGTATCTTCCTGTGGGAGAACCCTTCTTCTTGTTGGGGAATGGCAACTTACTGTGGAAAAGCTCATCTTCCTGTGGGGGAAACACCTCTTCCTGTGGTGGATATGCACCTTCCTGTTGGGGAAATGCAACTTCCTGTAGGGAGACCCATCATCCTGTGGGAAAGCCAACTTCCTGGTGCAGAATTCTTCTTCCTCTGGGGGAAACTCAACTTCCTGTGGGGGAACCTTTCTTCCTGTGGGGGAAAAGCACCTTCCTCTGGGGGAAAGGCACCTTCCTGTGGGGGAATTGCACTTTCCTGAGGGATACCCTTCTTCCTGTGGGGAAACGCAACTTCCTTGGGGGGAAATGCCCTTTCCTGTGGGGGATCCCTTCTTCCTGCAGGGGATACGCCCCTTCCTGTAGGGAACACACCTTCCTGTGCAGTAACACAACTTCCCGTGGGGGAATCGCATTTTCCTGGGGGAGAAATGCACAGTACTGTTGGGTAAAGGCACCTGCCTGGGGGGAATGCATCTTCCTGTGAGAGAACCTTTCTTCATGTTGGGGAATTGGAACTTCACCTTCCTGTGGGGGAAACGCAACTTCCTGTAGGGAAACCCTTCTTCCTGTGGGACTGCCAACTTCCTGTGGGAGAATCCTTCTTCCTCTGAGGGAACTCAACTTCCTGTGGGGGAACCTTTCTTGCTGTGGGGGAAACACACTTTCCTCTGGGGGAACCCTACTTCCTGTGGGGAAACGTTCTTCCTGGGGGCAAAATGCACCTTCCTGTAGGGAATCCTATGACTCTGTAGGGGAAAAGCAACTTCCTAAGAGGGAAAATAATTTCCTGTGGGGGAAACGCAGTTTCCGGCAGGGATACCCAGCGTCCGGTAGGGGAATTGCACTTTCCTGCGAGGAACCTTCTTCCTGTTGGAGAAACGCACCTTCCTGAAGGTGAAACACAGGTTCCTCTGGGTGAAACGCACCTTCTTGTGGGGGAGCGCACCTTCCTGTGGGGAAATGCATCTTCCTGTGGGAGAACCCTTTTTCCTGTGGGGGAATCACAACTTCCTGTGGGCGATATGCACCTTCCTGTGGGGAAAGCCACCTTTCTGTGAGGTTAACGAAACATTCTGTAGGGAAACCCATCTTCCTGTGCAGAAATGCATCTTCCTATGGGAGAATCCTTTTTGGTAGGGTGGAAACGCAACTTCCTATGGGGGAAATACACTTTCCTATGGGGGAACCCTCCTTCCTGTGGGGGATACGCACGTTCCTCTGGGGGAAGGGCACCTTCCTGTGGGGGAATTGCACTTTCCTGAGGGATTGCCTTCTTCCTGTGGGGGAAACACCACTTCCTTGAGGGGAAATGCCCTTTCCTGTCGGGCATCCCTTCTTCCTGTGCTGTAACACAACTTCCCGTGGGGGTATTGCATTTTCCTGCAGGAGAAACGCACATTACTGTTGGGGAAAGGCACCTGCCTGGGGGGAATGCATCTTCCTGTGAGAGAACCCTTTTTCGTGTTGGGAAATGGAACTTTCTGTGTAAAACTCATCTTCCTGTGTGGGAAACACCACTTCCTGAGGTGGATATGCACCTTCCTGTGGGGGAAACGCAACTTCCTGTAGGGAAACCCATCTTCCTGTGGGACTGCCAACTTCCTGTGGGAGAATCCTTCTTCCTCTGGGGAAAACTCAACTTCCTGTGGGGGAACCTTTCTTGCTGTGGGGGAAACACACTTTCCTCTGGGGAAACCCTACTTCCTGTGGGGAAACGTTCTTCCTGGGGGCAAAATGCACCTTCCTGTAGGGAATCCTATGACTCTGTAGGGGAAAAGCAACTTCCTAAGAGGGATAATAATTTCCTGTGGGGGAAACGCAGTTTCCGGCAGGGATACCCAGTGTCCGGTAGGGGAATTGCACTTTCCTGCGGAGGAACCTTTCTTCCTGTTGGAGAAACGCACCTTCCTGTAGGTGAAACACAGGTTCCTCTGGGTGAAACGCACCTTCTTGTGGGGGAACGCACCTTCCTGTGGGGAAATGCATCTTCCTGTGGGAGAACACTTTTTCCTGTGGGGCAATCACAACTTCCTGTGTGCGATATGCACCTTCCTGTGAGGAAAGCTACCTTCCAGTGGGGGAAACGCAACTTTCTGTAGGGAAACCCATCTTTCTGTGGGGAAACACATCTTCCTGTGCAGAAATGCATCTTCCTATTGGAGAATCCTTTTTCCTAGGGGGAAACGCAACTTCCTATGGGGAAATACACTTTCCTGTGGGGGAACCCTCCTTTTCTGTGGGGGAAATTCACCTTCCTCTGGGGGTACCCTACTTCCTGTGGGAGAGCCGTTCTTCCTATATTGAAAACGCACGTTCCGTTTTGGACATCGACCTTCCTGTGGAGGAATGTATGTTAGTGTGGGGGTAACGCACCTTCCAGTGAGGAAATGCATCTTCCTGTGGGGGAAAGGCACCTTCCTGTGGGGGAACGAATCTTCTTGTGGGATACTCCTTTTTCCTTTGGGCGAAACCCACCTTCCTGTAGGGAAACACATCTTCCTGTGGTGGAGCCCTTTTTCCTGTGGGGGAAACGGAACTTCCTGAGTGGAATATGCACTTTCCTGTGAGGGATACACAGGTCTCTGTAGGGAACCCACCTTCCTGTAGAGTAACACACATTCCTGTGGTGGAAACGCATGTTCCGGTGAGGAACACAACTTCCTCTGGGGGAAAGGAACCTTCCTGTGGGGGAATTGCACTTTCCTGAGGGGTACCCTTCTTCCTCTGGGGGAAACGCAGCTTCCTGTAGGGGAACCCAACTTACTTGGGGAAACCCATCTCCCTGTGGTGTAATGCATCTTCCTGTGGGAGAATCCTTCTTCCTATGGGGGAAACGCAATGTCTTTGAGGGGGAATGCCCTTTCCTGTGGGGGAGACCTTATTCCTGTGGGGGTTACAAACCTTCCTGTAGGGAACCCACCTTCCTGTGCAGTAACACAGCTTCCTGTGGTGGAAACGTATGTTCCTGTGAGGAACGCAGCTTCCTCTGGGGGGAAAGGCACCTTCCTGTGGGGGAATTGCACTTTCCTGAGGGGTACCCTTCTTCCTGTGGGGGAAAGACAACTTCCTCGGGGAAACCCATCTTCCTGTGGAGCAATGCATCTTCCTGTTGGAGAATCCTTCTTCCTATGGGGGAAATGCGACTTCCTTGAGGGGGAATGCCCTTTCCTGTGGGGGACCCCTTCTTTCTGTGGTGGATACACACCTTCCTGTAGCGAACCCAACTTCCTGTGCAGTAACACAACTTCCCGTTTGGGAAACGCATTTTCCTGTGGGAGAAAGGCACATTGCTGTCGGGAAAGGCACCTGCCTGTAGGGGAATGTATCTTCCTGTGGGAGAACCCTTCTTCCTGTTGGGGAATGGCAACTTACTGTGGAAAAGCTCATCTTCCTGTGGGGGAAACACCTCTTCCTGTGGTGGATATGCACCTTCCTGTTGGGGAAATGCAACTTCCTGTAGGGAGACCCATCATCCTGTGGGAAAGCCAACTTCCTGGTGCAGAATTCTTCTTCCTCTGGGGGAAACTCAACTTCCTGTGGGGGAACCTTTCTTCCTGTGGGGGAAAAGCACCTTCCTCTGGGGGAAAGGCACCTTCCTGTGGGGGAATTGCACTTTCCTGAGGGATACCCTTCTTCCTGTGGGGAAACGCAACTTCCTTGAGGGGAAATGCCCTTTCCTGTGGGGGATCCCTTCTTCCTGCAGGGGATACGCCCCTTCCTGTAGGGAACCCACCTTCCTGTGCAGTAACACAACTTCCCGTGTGGGAATCGCATTTTCCTGCAGGAGAAACGCACATTACTGTTGGGCAAAGGCACCTGCCAGGGGGGAATGCATCTTCCTGTGAGAGAACCCTTCTTCATGTTGGGGAATTGGAACTTTCTGTGTAAAAACTCATCTTCCTGTGGGGGAAACACCACTTCCTGTGGTAGACATGCACCTTCCTGTAGGGGAAATGCAACTTCCTGTAGGGAAACCCATCTTCCTGTGGGACTGCCAACTTCCTGTGGGAGAATCCTTCTTCCTCTGAGGGAAACTCAACTTCCTGTGGGGGAACCTTTCTTGCTGTGGGGGAAACACACCTTCCTCTGGGGCAACCCTACTTCCTGTGGGGAAACGTTCTTCCTGGGGGCAAAATGCACCTTCCTGTAGGGAATCCTATGACTCTGTAGGGGAAAAGCAACTTCCTAAGAGGGAAAATAATTTCCTGTGGGGTAAACGCAGTTTCCTGCAGGGATAACCAAAGTCCCGTAGGGGAAATGCACTTTCCCGCGGTGGAACCTTTCTTCCTGTTGGAGAAACGCACCTTCCTGTAGGTGAAACACAGGTTCCTCTGGGTGAAACGCACCTTCTTGTGGGGGAACGCACCTTCCTGTGGGGAAATGCATCTTCCTGTGGGAGAACACTTTTTCCTGGGGGGGAATCACAACTTCCTGTGGGGGAAATGCATTTTCCTGTTGGGAACCCTCCTTCCTGTGGGGGATACGCACCTTCCTGTGGGGGAACCTTCGTCCTGTGGGGAAAACGCACCTTTCTCTGCCGGAACTCTACTTCCTGTGGGGGAACCGTTCTTCATGGGGGGAGCTGGGGGGGGGGGGACGCACCTTCCTGTAGCGAAACCCATCTTTCTATATGGGAAACGCACCTTCCTATGAGGGAAGACATCTTCCTGTGGTGTTAAACACACCCTCCTGTGGGAAACGCACCTTCCTGTGGCGGAAATGCACCAGCCTTTGGGGGAAATGCACCTTTCTGTAGGGAAACCCATCATCCTGTTGAGGAATGCATATTTTGTGGGAGAATCCTTCTTCCTATGGGGGAAACACAACTTCCTGTGGGGGAAATGCATTTTTCTGTGGGGGAACTGTTTTTCCTGTGGGGGAAACGCACCTTCCTGTGGGGGTACCCTACTTCCTGTGGGGAAACCGTTCTTCCTGAGGGCAAAACACACCTTCCTGTAGGGAAACCCATGTCTGAGTAGGGGAAAGGCACCTTCCTGAGATGGAGCACATCTTCCTGTGGGGGAAACGCACCTTCCTGCGGGTATACCCACCTTCCTGTGGGGAAATGTACTTTCCTGCAAGGGAACCCTTCTTCCTGTTGGAGAAAGGCACCTTCCTATAGGTGAAACACATGTTACTGTGTGGGAATGCATGTTACTGTGAGGGAAACGCACCTTCTTGTGGGGGAACGCACCTTCCTGTGGGGAAATGCACCTTCCTGTGGAAGAACCCTGCTACTTGTGGGGGAACTCTTCTTCCTGTGGTAGAAATTATCTTCCAGTAGGGGAAATGCCTATTTCTGTGGAGAAACGCACCTTCCTGTGTAGGAATGCTTCTCCCTGTGGGGCAAATGCACCTTCCTATAAAGGAAAACATCTTGTAAAGGGCAGGGGAGGGAGCACATTCCTATGGATGAATGCATCTTCCTTTGTGGGAACCCTTCTTCCTATGGGAAACACATTTTCCTGTGGGGGAACCCTTCTTCCTGTGTTGGAAACACATCTTCATGTGGGGAAAACCATCTTCCTGTAGAGCAGACGTTCTCAACCTGTGGGTAGCGACCCCTTTAGTGGTCGAACGACGCTTTCACTGTGGTTGCCTAAGACTGTCCTGCATATCAGATATTTACATTATGATTCATAACTGTAGCAACATTACAGCTATGTTGTAGCAATGAAAATAATTTTATGGTTGGGTCACAACATGAAGAACTGTATTTAAAGGGCCTGAAGGTTGAGAACCACTGCTTAAGGGGACACACCTTGGGGGTTAAGGGGAAAGCACTTTCCTGGGTTTAAATGCATCTTCCTGTGGGAGAACCCTTCTTCCTATGGGGGAAACACATCTTTCTGTGGGGGATATACACCTTCCTGTCCTGGAAACGCACCTTCCTCTGCGAGAACCCTACTTCCTGTGGGGTAACCATTCCTCCTGTGGGGAAAACACACCTTCCTGTATGGAAACCCATCTTCCTGTATGGTAAATGCATCTTCCTGTGAGGGAACACATCTTCCTGTGGGGGAAACGCACCTTCCTGTGGGGAAAACGCACCTTCCTGTGGGGAAACCCATCTTCCTGTGGGGAAATGCATCTTCCTGTGGGAGAATCCTTCTTCCTATGAGGGAAATGCAGCTTCCTGAGGGGGAAATGCACTTTCCTGTGGGGGAACCCTTCTTCCTGTGGAGGATACACACCTTCCTGTAGGGAAACCTACCTTCCTGTGCAGTAACTCACCTTCCTGTGGGGGAAACGCATGTTCCCGTGGGAGAACGCATGTTTCTGTGGGAGAAATGCACCTTCCTGTGGGGAAATGCAACTTTGTGTAGGAGAACCCTTGAACTTATGAAGGTACTCTTCCTCTTGTGGGGGAAATCATCTTCCTGTAGGGGAAATGCCCATTTCTGTGGGGAAATGCACCTTCCTGTGTAGGAATCCTTCTTCCTATGGGGGAAACGTACCTTCCTATAAGGGAAAACATCTTGGGAAGGAATGAGGAGCATATTTCTGTGGGTGAATGCATCTTCCTTTGTGAGAACCCTTCTTCCTATGGGAGAAACGCACCTTCTTGTGGGGACCAGGCACCATTGTTTGCGGGAACACATCTTCCTGTGCTGGAAATGCACCTTCCTAAGTGGGAATCCGAGAGAGAGAGAGAGAGAGAGAGAGAGAGAGCGAGCCATCAATTGGCTGCCTCCCACACGCTCCCTGACTAAGGATTGAGTCTGAAACCTAAGTACGTGCCCTGACCGGGAATTGAACCATGACCTTCTGGTTCATAGGTTGACGGCCAACCATTGGGCCACTGCGGCTGGGACCCTCCTACCTTTTTCTAAAGTAAACAGCTTCCACTGATATTATGCTTCAGTGTCAGTTTCCTTTTTTCTGACTTGGTGGCGTTCCTCTGAGGTGGGTAGCAGTGACTCAGGCTGGAGGGGGCGCATCTGCATACCTGCTATTTGTCCTGGCTTCTCGGGTTTCTGCTGATGACCACAAGGCCAGGCCTGAACATCATGTAACAGCATAATGCGTTCATTTTTTGAATGACTCTTCTGATTAACTTTGTTTTCACGAGAACATCTGTCCCGTTTCCCAACCACAGAGATGAATGTGAATTTAATGAATCAAAATGTGTCATTCTGCTACCACATAGCTGCCTTCTCCGAGGTCAGGAGCTGGCCTGGGTGTCTAGTTCTGACTCCCATTCAGAGGTTCCAGAAGCGGCCACGATTCTGAAGTTCTTTTTTTTTTAAATCCTCACCCGAGGATATTTTTCCATTGATTTTAGAGAGAGTAGAAGAGACAGGGAAAGACAGAAACATCGATGTGAGAGAAACACATTGATTGGGTGCCTTCTGCATGCGCCCTGACCAGGGCCCAGGCTGGGGAGGAGCTGCAACTGAGGTACATGCCCTTGACCGGAACTGAACACAAACTGGCTAGGGTGGATTCTGAGATTGTGTTTGGGGAAGACCTGTGCCATGCTGAGAAAGGACCTCACAGTATCTCCCATGAATGAGAAGACAGCTGGAAACATCCTGTGTCCCACAGATATAGGTCAGAACTGACTTAGGGAGAAAGCGAGTATTTCTCCTTGACTTGCTCACTGCAGGATGTATTGGCCGATGCTCATTTGAACTGTGTTTTTTTTTGTTTTTTTGGGGGGGGAGGGGCTTATTATTACTAGAGGCCCGGTGCACGAATTCGTGCACCAGTGGGGTCCCTCAGCCTGGCCTGTGGGATCGGGCTGAAACTGGCTCTCCAACATCACCTGAGGGGTCCTGGATTGCGAGAGGGTGCAAGCCAAGCTGAGGAACCCCACTGGTGCATGATCAGGGCCGGGGAGGGATGCGGGAGGTTGGCCAGCCGGGAAGGGACTGCGGGAGGGCTCCAGGGCGTGTCCAGCCCATCTCACTCAGTCCCCATCGACTGGACCCCAGCAGCAAGCTAACCTACTGGTTGGAGTGTCTGCCCCCTGGTGGTCAGTGCACATCATAGCGAGCGGTTGAGCAGCCTTAGCATATCATTAGCATATTACGCTTTGATTGGTTGAATGGAGGACTGTACGACTGGACACTTAGCATATTAAGCTTTAATTATATAGGATTTTTTAAGTCTTTATTGTTGAAAGTATTACATATGCCCTCTTTTTTTCCCCCATTGGTCCCCTCCAACCCCTCCTAGGCCCTCACTACCCCACTGTCTGCATACATAGGTTATGCATATATGCATACAAGGTCTTTGGTTGATCTCTTCTCACCCACCCACCCTCCCCTGTTTGAACTGTTACAACCAGTTTAGTCTTGCTGAGTTTTCCTTTAACCAATAGCAGGGTCTTTGGAAAAGGTGCATTTTATGGAAGGTTTGTTTTCTTATTATGGTAAAATATACAGAAAGTGAAATGTACCATTCTTAACCATCTTTAAGCAGAGAGTTCTGTGTCATTCAGCATATTCACCATTTATCTTCCCAAATGAAAACTCTGTCCCCAGGAAATAATAACTCTCTTTCTTGTCTCCCTTTTTCCAGCCGCTGGCACCCACCATGCTACTTTCTGCCTCTGAATTTAAGGATTCTGGGTACTTCCCATAACTGGGATCATACATGATTGGTCCTTTGGTGTCTGGGTTATATATTTTTTTCCTCAATATATCTTTATTGATTTCAGAGAGGAAGAGAGAGGGAGAGAGATATGGAAACATCAATGATGAGAGCGAACCATCCTGTGCAGCCCACACAAGGGATCGAGCCCACAACCCAGACATGTGCCCTTGACCGGAATCGAACCCTGACCTCCTGGTTCATAGGTCGATGTTTAAGTGCTGAGCCACTTCAGCCGGGCTGAAGGCTCATTTTTGAGTAATCTCTGTGAGATGTAATAGAAATAGAATCTGACCCTCACTCCAAGTTCTGTGACACAAGAGTTAGCAGACTGTGGCCCGCAGGCCAAAACCAGCCCAATGCCTACTTTTATAAATCTACAAGCTAAGGATGGTGTGTGTGTATGTGGTTATGTTCTTTTCATTTATAAGTGGTTAAAAACAAGGAAAAGAAAAATCATGTCAGGATACTAGAGAATTCTGTGAAACGTTATGGAATGTTTCTTTGGAACGCAGATGCGCCCATTGATTTACGTATTGTTCACGACCGTTTCTCTCTGCAGAGGTAGAATGGAGCGGTTGTAACAGGGACTTACGTGCCCACAGAGCCGCAGGCATTTACTCTCTGAGCCTTTGAGAACAAGGTTGCCGACCTCTCCAACCTCATGCAACCTGGCACGCATATATGCATAACAAGTCAGACAAGTATGTTCACATCTGTTCACCTCTCTGCCCATGTCCATGATCTTGTTCAGCAGTCTCAGTGGGTACATTCAACAAAACGTACCGCACACACATTTTTTTTAAATCAGCACAGAAGTCTTTTTTATTTTTTCCCACTTATCATGTCATGAATTCATAGGGAATGGGTTCCAGCAGCTCAGGCTCCTTTCCATTGGTTCTCACAAAGCGTGCTTCTCTGGGTGGAGCAGACTGACGCTTCAGGTGAACCCAGGTACCTTTCTCTCTGGCTTCCTTCTTTTTCTGATCATTTTCCTTCGCACGTTTCAGGAAGCTGTCTCGGCCCTTAGGGAGGTTAATATGCTCAATACGTACATTCATTCTCTTGGCAAGAATCTTACCCTTAACTTGCTTGTTCACAGCAATGCCCACTGCATGCTGGGTGACACTGTAGACTCTTCCAGTTGATGTCCACAGTATCACCTTTCTTGTAGATTCGCATGCATGTGGCCAGAGGAACCACTCCATGTTTTCTAAAAGGCCTGGAGAACATACAGCGGGTGCCGCTCCTCTTTCCGTTTGTTAGTCATTTTGGCGAATTACTGGAAGATGGCGGTTCCGGCCGAAAAAAAGCCCGCGCACACATTTTTATTTTAATTTTTTTGTTAATCCTCACCTGAGGATATGTTTGCACTGACTTTATTTTTATTTCATACTTTTATTGATTTCAGAGAGGAAGGAAGGAGGAGAGAAAGAGAGAGAGAGAAGCATCAGTGATGAGAGAGAATCATTGATGGGCTGCCTCCTACACGTTTCCTACTGGGGATTGAGCCTGCAACCCGGGCATATGCCCCTGACCGGAATTGAACACGGGACCCTTCAGTCCACAGGCCTATGCTCTATCCACTGAGCCAAACCGGCTGGGGCTGCATTGATTTTTAGAGAGAGTGGAAGGGAGGGGGAGAGACACACAGAGAGAAACATCGATGTGGAAGAAACACATTGATTGGTTGCCTCCCGCACGCGCCCTGACCAACTGGGGCTGGGGATCAAGCCTGCAACTGAGGTACATGTCCTTGACAGGAATCGAACCTGCGAGCCTTTAGTCCAACGGCTGATGCTCCATCTGGCTAGGGTCAGGCACACATTCTTGGGAGATGTGATGAGATAGGAGGACACAGTCAGTGCACTGGGACCCTCACCTCTCAGCACCCGCTTCCTCGATCCGCCGTAATCAAGGAAATGAGAAAGGGGGTGAGGGCCCAATTCTAATTCCCTTTGGAGACAGGCTCAGCTGGAACTGCCCTACCTGTTGGCACTCCCACGGTGTTAAAAGGAGCGTTTATTTTTATGTCGTTGGCACACTTGCGTTCCCTTCAGTGAAGTTCTGTTGTCTTTAGATTTCAAGCTCCCAGTGTCTACAAAAGTGCTCATTGGGCCTATGTGATACTTTCAACAATAAAGATTTTAAAAATAAATAAATATATAAATTGGACAAGATAGACTATCATCTTAGTTAAAATACCAAAAAAAAAAAAAAAAAAAGTCAATGGAGAAAAATATTCTCAGGTGAGGATTAACAAACAAAAGAATATATTGTGTTTGTTAAAGTGATTTGCATTTCACACAAATATTTAGCAATACGTAAACTTTTGGCCAGCGCTGTTTATCCATAGTGATTCCATTTGTGTGCTAATGATGGGGAAGTCAGTAATGACAGATTGGAAGGTCGGCTTTCTCATTTTAATTTATTATTTCTAGCCATGAACTAATTAATTTTGCCGTGTTGTATAACCAGGCGAATGTTATTAACCCAAGTCCCATTTCCCACTGTTTTTGGCATTTATAGAACATAGATGATGTTAATTACACTTAATGAGTTGAACAACATATATGAAAGATAATCCTCAATTCCAAGACTCTAATGTGTGAGTTGCCATCTGTTTTTGGACCAGAGAAGAATAATTTGATTCTAAAGCTTTTTTTTGTGTGTATGTGAACAGCTTGGAATAAGAGCTGTTTATATATTAATCCCTTACTGAATTACTATGGGTTATAATGCCTTCCTTTTCAAGCAGTTTGGGGTTTATTGTGTGACATCTGCTCATATTTGGACACTTTAGGGTAGTTAGCAATTTCACCATAAGGCTGTCCACCCCCCCCCCCCCCCCCCCCGTCATGTACAGTCCAGTCCTGAACACAGTCATGTGCTTTCTGCTGCAGGTTTCTGTAAGGAGTATTGTCCCGTTCCGTCTCTGCTACAGAATTTTTCTCATAATGAACCGTGTTTTAGTTTTATAAGCAAAATCCGTGTTCCCTTGTGCCTGCTTCTCTCTGGTGCCCTTTGATTCCTAGTCTTAAAGTTGTTGACAAATGTTTAAATATCATTGGTGTTTTTTTTCAGTGGTAGCTTTTTTTAAAAAATCACCCTGGTTGTTTCTTTTATCTTATACTAGAGGCCCGGTGCACAAATTCGTGCACGGGTGGGGTCTGGCCAGCCTGCCCCGATTGGGGCCGATGGGGGCTGGCTGGCCAGGGGGAGGGGCCCGGGAGGTTGGCCATCCAGCCCCACCCACATTGGGCCAGTTGGCCTGCCTCAGTGAGCGTCATAGCAACCGGTTGTTCCCGTTCTGGTCATTCTGGTTGTTCTGGTCACTTGGCTTTTATATATATAGATGTCCCTTTTTTTTTTCTTTTTTAGAGGATGTTTATTAGGATTTTTAAAAGTTGATTTTTTAGAGAGGGAGAGAGAGAAACATCCATGAGAAACGATCATTGATCATCTGCCTCCTTCACGCCCCCTACAGGGGATCGAGCCACCACCTGGGCATGTGCCCTGACTGGAATCGAACCTGGGACCCTTCAGTCCACAGGCTGACATTCTATCCACTGAGCCAAACCGGCAAGGGGACAACCAAAGACGTTTTAGAAGGAAGAAGGGAAAGAGCGCTGAAGACACGCTGGTTCACTGTTCAGTGTGCATATTGATTGAAAAGTGAAAGCACGTGTGATAGGAAGGGTTATCATTATGAGACATAAGCCTGGCTTCTTCAGAAATCAGTGCGAACGAACGGAAGCCCTGGGGAATGGAAGTGTGTGGCACAGGAATGGGAAGTTGAGGAGTGCTAGTGCCTTTTGTTTGCTGTGTTTTTAGGGAAGCCTTAGGGGGGGGAGCAAAGATTCAAATGTGGCCCTAACCGGTGTGGCTCAGTGGTGGAGCATCGACCTATGAACCAGGAGGTCAGGGTTCGATTCCAGGTCAGGGCACATGCCCGGGTTGCGGGCTTGCTCCCCGGT